>NC_137802.1:14590988-14948488 GCF_963383645.1 Muscardinus avellanarius | reverse complement strand
TTTACTATTTCCCTTCTATATCCTTTTTTTTTTTTTTTCTTTCATTGTTAGAAAACCTCCAGGAAGGAAGAGACTTAGCTTTTTCTGTCTATTGCTTTATCCCTGGGGCTAGGAACAGTGCTAGGCCCTCAGTAAATATTTGTTGAATGATGGACTCCAAGATCTTTTGGTCCCGGTAACTTTGATCTACCGGCTTACCCAGGAGCGGGAAGGAGGCTGAAATTGCCCTGATAGGATCAGGCTGGTAGGAAACACTCCATCCCTTTTCCAGTCCTGCCGTGTTTCGTCAGCCAGGTCCAGGTATGTGAGCGGGCAGAGTTTTTTTCTTCGGGGACAGTCACGCTATTTATGTAGGTGTGATGTCAACAGCACTCGGGGTTGCCAGGTGTTAACCAAATCAGCAATTCACAGCTAGCCCTTCCTGAGGAGGCAGCTGCTCCTCCCGGGGGTGGGTAGTGCCTGGCAAGGGGCTGGGCTGGGGTGGAAGCCGGCAGTGTAGACCGAAGAAGCTCGGGAGAACGGAGGCTCAGAAGCCAGGAAAACGACCAGGTTCCCGCTCGGGAGGAAGTCCACCGGTCAGGTAGGCTGCCGGGGAGGAAAAAGGAGGACAAAATCATGAGATTCATGGTGTATGGTAGGCTTTCAGGTACGAGCAAATAGAAGTAGCTGGGGAAAGGATCGGCCAGGGGTTCAAGTTGCGAGAAGCAGGTGGTATTCTCAAATGCGGTAGAAAGAAAAGGAACAGGAAGTCTGTGAACACGGCTCCCCTATGCTACTCTTTCTTACTCCTATGCTTTCTTTCGTCAAAGCATTTTATTTTACTCTATTTTTTTGGTGGTACTGGGGGTGGAGCCCAGGGTCTGTCAACCTCTGTGCTATACTCCCAGACCTATTTATTTTTTTTTACAAAATTTTTATTGAACATAAATGGTATACATTTAAACTCTACTTGGTGCCCTCTCCCCTCTCCAGACCTATTTTATACTTTATTTGGAAACAGGGTCTCACTCAGTTGCTGAGAGCCTCACTAAGTAGCTGAGGCTGGCTTCGAACCTGTGTTATCTTCCTGTCTCAGCCTCCCAAGCGCGGGGATTACAAGCGTGCGCCACCATGCCTGGCTCATCTTTATTTTTTATTTTGAAACAAGGTCTTGCTAAAACTGCTGAGAGTCTGGCTAAATTGCTGAGGCTGTCCTCAAATCTGCAATCTTCCCGTCACAGCCTCCCAAGTACTGGGATTACAGGTGTGTGCCACTGCTTTTGGGAAGGAGAATTTTTTTGTTTGTTTTGTATCTGGAATCAAACCCAGGGACATACTATCTCTAAGCTATACCCCCACCACCTCCAGCCCTTTTTCTTTCTTTTTTTCTTTCTTTTTTTGTGATACTGCGGATTGAACTCAGGGGCATTCTACCTCTAAGCTACAACCCAGTCTTTTTTTTTTTTTCTTTTTTTTCTTTTTGTGGTACTGGGGATGGAACCCAGAAGCATTCTACGTCTGAGCTATACCCCCAGCCCTATTTTTTTTATTCTTTATTTTTTGAAACAAGGAATCACTGAATTGCAAAAGGCCTCATTAAGTAGCTGAGCCTGTTTGCAAATCGTAATCCTCCTGTCTCAACCTCCCAAAAGCTGGGATTACAAGCGTGTGCCACCACGCCTGGCTCCCCAGCCCTATATTTTATTTTTATTTTTTGTGGTACAGGGGGTGGAACCCAGGGTCTTTTCTACCTCCGGGCTATACTCCCAGACCTGTTTTATATTTTATTTGGAAACAGGGTCTCACTGAGTTGCTGAGAGCCTCACTAAGTAGCTGAGGCTGGCTTCGAACCTGTGCGATCCTCCTGTCTCAGCCTCCCGAATGCTGAGATTACAAGTGTGCGCCACCTGCCTGGGTATTTGTTTTTATTTTGAAACAGGTTCTCACTAAGTTTCTGAGACTGGTCTGAAACCTGTAATTCTCCTATCTCAGCCTCCCAAGTACTGGGATTATGGACACAGGCTACTGCGCCCAGTTGGGGAAGTGCTTTTATTTACTTATTTTTTTTTAATTTTTTTGTTTTGGTGGTACTGGGGATGGAACCCAGGGACATTCTACCTCTCAGCTACATCCTTAGCCCTATTTTATTTTTATTTTGAAACAGGGTCTTGCTAGGTTGCTGAGAGTCTCACTACTTGCTGAGGCTGGCCTCGAACTTGTGATCCTCTTGTCTCAGCCTCCCAAATACTGGGATTACAAGTATATGCCACTATGCCTGACTAGAGAGGTGCTTTTATTTTTTATTTTTATTTTATTTTATTTTATTTTGCAGTACAAAAAAAAAAAAAATGGAACCCAGAGGCATTCTATCTCTGAGCCACACCCACAGCTAGCCCTATTTTTTAGTCTTTTGAAACAGGGCCTTACTGAGGTTTTTTTTTTTTTTTTTTTTTTTTGGTGGTACTGGGGTTCCTGGAAGCCCTTCTACCTCCGGGCTACACTCCCAGACCTATTTTTACATTTTTATATTTGGAAACAGGGTCTCCTAAGCCAGCGCGCGCGGCTGGCTTCGAACCTGCGCGATCCTCCTGTCTCCGCCTCCCAAGCGCGGGGATGACAAGCGTGCGCCACCACGCCCGGCCTCTTACTGAGTTTTGAAGGGCTAAGTAGCTGAGGCTGATCCACTGCTCTCCGCCTCCCGAATGCTGGGATTACAAACGTGCGCCACCATGCCCGGCCCTGGAGAGGTGCTTTTAAAAGTTATGGTTGAAGCCGGGCATGGCTTCAAAGAATAGGCAGTGGATGTTGAGGTGAGAAGTTATTTCAAAGAAAAATAAAGTTTGTCATTTATGAGCTATGAATTTAGAGTTTGCTTGGTACAAGGTACTGTCCTAGGCTTTGGAGACTCTACCATAACTTTTTTTTTTTTTTTTCGGTACTAGAGATGGAACCCAGGGGCATTCTACTGCTGACCTACACCCCCAGCCCTATTTTTATTCTTTATTTTAAAACAGGGTCTCACTGAATTGCGGAGGGCCTCACTAAATAGTAGCTGAAGCTGTCCGCGAACCGCGATCCTCCAGTCTCAGCCTCCCAAGTACTGGGATTACAAGTGTGTGCCACCCCTCTTGGCTTTATTCTTTATTTTGAAACAAGGTCTCACTAAGTTGCTGAGCGCCTCACTGAGTAGCTGAGGCTGTCTTTGAACCTGTGCGATCCTCCTGTCTCAGCCTCCTGAATTCTGGGATTACAAGCGTGCGCCACCATGCCCGGCTCATTGAAGCATATTAAATGCATATTTGTCAAATGCCTGTTGCTGGGGGGAGTAACGGGATAATCAACATGTCCTTGCACCCAGTTTTGGTTTCTTGGGAGAGACTGGATACCTCAGTGACCAAAGCCTGTATTCAGTAAATGTTTTGTGGACCGTGAAGGACTCCACTTGGGCTCAGAGGAAAGGGTGCTCCCTCTGGGGCTTTGGAGCGTAGAGAAAGCTTCCAGGAGAAGGCAGCATATGACTTCAAAAGGCAGAGGGGAAGGTGGCTGGCCAAGTCCAGGGAGCAGCCGTAGGGCACAGGAAGGGAACTGTCCATTTGGGGAAGGCTGTGGAGTCTGGTTAGACCAAGACAGGTGAACTGCAGAACGCACATTACAGAAGCATCTTGGAGTTGCTCTGGGGGCCCTGAATGCCAGACCACATGATTTGCACGTTACCACAAAAGTAGCAAGATGCCGAAACATGATTTGGAGCTAGGGATGTTCTGTACACAGTGGGGTGTGTGTGTGTGTGTGTGTGTGTGTGTGTGTGTGTGTGTGTGTCACTGAGAATTGAACCCAGAGGCATTTTACTTTGAAGCTATACTCCTAGCTCAATTTTACTTCTTATGTGGAAACAGTCTTGCTCTTTTCTGAGGCTTTCCTCAAATCTGTGATCCTTCTGTCTCGGCCTCCCGAGTACTGGGATTAGAGGTGTGCGCCACCCCCACCCCCGCTCCACAGTGGGATCTTAGAAAGATTATTCTGAGCCAAGCGTAGTATCAAATGCCTATAATCTCAGTACTTGGGAGGTTGAGACAGAAGGATTGCAGGTTCAAGGAAGTAGGGAGACTTGGTAACCTAGTGAGACTCTGTTTCAAAATAAAAATAGAATTGGGCAGGGTGTAGCTCAGAGGTAGGGTGCTCCTGAGTTTAATTCTTACTAACACATACACACACACACACACACACACACACACACACACACACACACACGAGAAAGAGAGAGAGATAGAGAGATAGAGAAAGAGAGAGAGAGACTGGGCATGGTGGCATATGCTTGTAATCCCAGTACTTGGGAGGCTGAGACGGTAGGATTGAAGGTTTGAGGGCAGCCTCAGCAACTTAGTGAGACCTTGTTTCAGTATAAAAAAGAAAAGTGGCTGGGGGTATGGCTTGGAGGTAGAGCACCCCTGGGTTCAATCCCCAGCACCAAACAAACAAAAACCTATCTCAGGATTTTCCCAGCAGGACTGGGTGCACTGTATCGTCTTGTGTGCGTGTGATGTGGCCAAAGCCCGGCATCCTCGGCAGGCAGTTTGGTCTAGCTCTCAGACCTTCTCTGTGGCAGCTGTTGCGCTCCCCACCCCCTGTGCTGGTAGATTCCGGGCTCTGTTTTCGGCATCTCAGAGTTGGTGGGAGGGAAGAGGTTGGGACGCTCTTGCGTGTTCTCAGGGACTGTGATATTGGCCCTTTTGGGCTTGATCTAAGAGAGACTTTGTACTGAGACCTGTCTGTGCCTCCGCAAACCCTTCCTGATGGTTTGTGGACGTAGTAGGGTGGGGTGGCTCTCACTCACCTTTCCTACCTTTACGAGGCTGATTCGATAACTTCGGTTGCCTCCCATCTTCCTTTGCATTTCATTTTCCCTGGATTTGGCATATTGGAAGCAGGGGTTGGGCTGAGGTTGCTAAATGTCATTCATCCTGCCCAGGGCCCAGGGCCCATTCCCAAGGAGAAAGCTCGGCCAATCAGAAGGAAGGACACCAGTGCAGGGCCTTTGACACCTCTGAGGGCCTGGCCAAGCAAAGCCCACTCATTAAGATAGGGCCAACACACACACACACACACACACACACACACACACACACCCGTCTGGACAAACACCTTTTCTAGGTCTAGGCCGTGTGGGAGGGACAGCGGCCTTGGCTTTGGAAGATGATACCAACATTTTCTGAGGGGCCTGGTATGCCATTAGGTGACTCAGTGCGTTTCCCAGCACCTCAGCCAGCAGGCAGGAACAAGAGCGGCAGCCTTTATTTATTTTTTTTCTTCTTGGGGTGGGACTGTTCCATCTTGGCATCAAGTCTTACAGGAAAGCCTCTATTAACCAGCTCTCTGCCTGTGATCTCATCAGACGAAGCACAGCTTTGGTCTGGGAAGCGAAGCCCCAGGGGTTGAATGAGCTTCCCAAATGTCCCAGGTCGCTGACCTTGGGAGTGAGACCTGCTTGGGTTCAAACCCCAGTTCATCCGGGTCTCAGTTTACAATATGTTAAAATGGGGGCATAACTTCAGCCTCATGGGCTTGTTCTGAGGATGGTGGGAGGTAATGTACTCAGAGCACTTAGCACAATGCTCTAGCCCAATAAATGGTTATTAACATTCCTCTTTTTATTTTTTTGCAGTAGTGGGGATGGAACCCAGGGGCATTCTACCTCCGAACCACAACCCCAGCCCTATTTTTTATTCTTTATCTTGAAACAGGGTCTCACTGAGTTGCAGAGGGCCTCACCAAGTAGCTGAGGCTGTTCATGAACCTGCGATCCTCCTGCCTCAGCCTCCCGAATGCTGGGATTACAAGCGTGGGCCGCCACGCCTGGCCCAACATTTCCCTTTTTGAGTGTCAGTAGTGGATCATACTGTGGTTTCCGGAGTTAAGACAATTCGGTTTGGGCGAGTTTCATTTTAGAATCTTCCTCTTTCCAGTCGTGTGACCCTGAAAAATGTCATCTTGCTGTCTCTCGTTTCCTCATCTGTAAGTGGAACAGTGCCTATCTCATGGGTTGTTGCAAGAATGAAATAATGTAGATGAAGCGTTTACTCAAATTGCACAACAAGCCAGTGGCCGTGGCCCACGCTTGCAATCCCAGCATTTGGGAGGCTGAGACAGGAGGATCTCGGTTTGTGGACAGCTTCAACTACTACTTAGTGAGGCCCTTTGCAACTCAGTGGGACTTGGTTTCAAAATAAAGAATAAAAAACAGGGCTGGAGGTATAGCTCAGAAGTAGAATGCCTCTGGGTTCTATCCCCAGTACCAAAAAAAAAAAAAAAAAAAATTGCACAAAAACAAACTACTATTTTAGCTGGGCGTGGTGGCGCACGCTTGTAATCCCAGCATTTGGAGGCTGAGACGGAAGGATCGTGGCTCGCAGACAGCCTCAGCTACTTAAGGAGGCCCTTTGCAACTCAGTGTGATCCTGTTTCAGAAATAATGAAGAAACCGGACGTGGTGGCGCACGCTTGTTATCCCAGCACTTGGAAGGCTGAGACCGGAGGATCGAGGTTCGCGGACAGCCTCAGCTACTTAGTGAGGCCCTTTGCAACTCAGTGAGACCCGGTTTCAAAATAAAGAATAAAAAAATAGGGCAGGGGGTGTAGCTCGAAGGTCAAATGCCTCTGGGTTCCATCCCCAGACCCGCAAATAAATAAATAAATAAATAAAAATAAAAAATAGGTGGTGGTGGTGGTGTAGCTAGGAGGAAGAATGCCCCTGGGTTCCATTCCTAGTACCAAAAACACACACAAAAAATCAACCCCCCCAAAAAAAACCCGAACTACTATTATTTTTTCAACGCTGCATTCTTCAGAGTCTAGTTCACAGCCCTATCCTTCTCACAAATCCCATTAATTCTTTCTCCGATCCTGTGTGTGTGTGTTCCTAGGGATGGAACCCAGGGGCATTCTACCGCCAAGCTAAACCCCAGCCCTATTTTTTATTATTTTGAAACAGGGTCTCACTGAGTTGCAGAGGGCCTCACTAAGTAGCTGAGGCTGTCCGCGAACCGCGATCCTCTGGTCTCAGCCTCCCAAGTGCTGGGGTTACAAGCGTGAGCCACCACCCCCGGCTCTAAAACTGTTTCTTAACACAGCTTTCTTCCTTTAAGCTTCCACTTCCTACGCAATTGCCCATCCTTCCGGGTCTCGCTTTTGCGCTAGTACCCGCTGTGCCTCGCTTCCCTCCCCGACTCGCCTAGGGTACCACTTTCCCTAAAAGCAGCGTTGTTTCAGAGGTCAAAAGAGCCCACCGCGGGCGGGGTCCGGAGGCGCCTTCGCAGAAGGGCGCCGCCGACCTGACGTCAGCGCGCCGGCCTAGGCCCCGCCCCCGCGACGTCAGCCTCGCCACAGCCCCGCCCAGCGCGCCCACACGCTTCCGCGCATGCTCCGAACCCCGCCCCCGTGCGTCACAGAATGGCCTCGGACTCCGGGGCAGCCCCTGACGTGTCGGGGAGGAGCCGGGCGACGGGGTGCGCGGAGTGGAGCTCGGGGCTGCGGAGAGGAGCGGAGCCGAGCGGCTGGGCGGGCCTGGCCAGGCCAGCGGAGCGGGGACGTCGGTCGATCGGCGGCGACATGCGCTTTTGACACATTGGAGGTGAGGCTGGGGGCGCGGCGCTCCGAGGGGCCCAGCCGGGCGGGCGGCGCCGCGGCCTGCCCTGGGGAGCCGGCCGGGCCCCGGGGCGCTGTCCGCCGGCCGGGCGGGCGCCGGGATCTGGGGCGGCCGGTCCGGAGGCAACTGTTTAAACCGCTCCAACTGCCCCCTCCTTGCCCGGGTCCGAGGTGTGGCCCACCCGGAGCGCCTGCCGGGGAGCGAGCCGAGGCTTCCAGACGATGCTTCGGTTCCGGGGTGGGGACGGAGGCCGGGACGTGGCACCGGGGCGCTGGTGGCGCCAGGAGTGGCCCAGTCGGAGCTGGCAGCGGCGCGCCCGGCCCTCCCCCTGCAGCCTCCTCCAGATTCCTCCAGCTGCCAAGGTTGTCAGGAGCCGGCTTGCATCGCGATCTCTCCCTCTCAGCGTCTCTCTTCCGCGGGGGGCGAGAGTGCCAGCAGCCCACTCGGCGTTCCCGTGACTCCCCGCCCGGAACTGCTAACCACCCCCCCCCCCCGGGAGTTCAGGAAAGTGTCACCCGCGGGTTTGGGTTGTTGGTGCACGCCTCTTCTCGTTTTTTGCTGGTAAGCGACCTGGTAACCCTTTTAAGTCTTGCAGGAAAGTGAAGGTCCCGTCACTAATGATGATTCCATTCCGTTTCCGTAGGCGCCTTTACACATTTCACACACATTTGCTATGCCTTTTGATCCTCCTTGCCTTGTGGTTCTGTCGGACTCTGTCATTGCCATTTGCTGGATGGGGAAATTGAGCCCAGATGGGGGGCAAGCAAGTGGTTTACACTTGGGTTCAACCGATGGGTGAGAGGTTGAGGTGGATCAGAATTTAGATTTCCAGGCTTCGAGTTCTGGTGTCTTTTTGTGAGATTTTTATACCCTTCTCAGCTAGAAAGCAAGGTAGAATATTTGACTTGCCAAAGATAGAAAAGCTAATAGATGATTTGCTCGGTTTATTTTATTTTATATTTTTGCGGTACTGGGGATTGAACCCAGGAACATTCTGCCTCTGAGCTGCACTCCTAGCCCTATTTTTTATTCTTTATTTTGAAAGAGTCTCACTGAGTTGCAAAGGGCCTCACTAAGTAGCTGAGTCTGGCCTTAAACTTGATCCATCTGTCTCAGCCTCACAAACGCTGGGATTACAAGTGCGTGCCGCCACACCTGGCTTTGAAAAATTCTTAATCTTAGAGAAATTTGCTAAAAAAGAACTGAGCAGTAAGCCAAGCGTGGTGCAGCGCATTTGTAATCCCAGTACTTGGGAGGCTGAGACAGGAGGATCGGGTTTCTTGGCCAGCCTCAGCTACTTAGTGAGGCCCTCTGCAACTCAGTGGGACCCTGTTTCAGAATAAAGAATAAAAAATAGGGCTGGGAGTGTAGCTTGGAGTTAGATACCTCTGGGTTTAATCACCAGCAACACACACACACACACACACACACACACACACACACACACACATATATTTTTGGTGGTACTGGGGTTCCTGGAAGCCCTTCTACGTTTGGGCTACACTCCCAGACCTACTTTATACTTTTTATTTTTGGAAACAGGGTCTCTTAAGCCAGGGCGGCTGGCTTTGAACCTGTGCGATCCTCCTGTCTCCGCCTCCCAAGTGCGGGGATTACAAAGCGTGCGCCACCACGCCCGGCAGAATTTTTCAATTATAAGAAAAATATTTTTCTCTGAACCTAGTTCATGGATGGCTGGTCATTTTGTCTGATAAATTCTGTTACTTTCACTGCAATGAAGAGATAGGGTTATGGCTTTGCTAAATCCTGAAGTAGATGGCACAAAATGAACCATTAAGTCATGAGTTGAAGAGAAACAAAGGGGCACTGAGTGTTATCTCTTTGGAAGTATTATTAAAATTATTGTTACTTAAGCCAGGTGTGGTGTCGCACATTTGTAATCCCAGCATTTGGGAGGCTGAGACTGGAGGATTGTGGCTCTCGGACAGCCTCAGCTACTTAGTGAATAAAAAATAGGGCAGGGGGTGTAGCTTGGAGGTCAAATGCCCCTGGGTTTCATCCCCAAACCTGCAAAAAAAAAAAAAAAAATATATATATATATATATATATATTTTAAATTAGAGCATATAGCCAGATGTGATGGTATATTCTTGTAATCCCAGTACTTGGGAATTTGAGATGGGGGGATTGCAGGTTTGTAGCCAGCCTCAGCTACATAGGCCCTACATAACTTAGTGAGACCCTGTTTCAAAATAAAGAATAAAATAGGGCTGAGGGTGCAGCTCAGAGCTAGAATGCCCTTGGGTTCAATCCCCAGTACCTCAAAAACAAAGCAAAACAAAATAAAAACAAAAAGCTAGAAAGGAGACCTTATTTATAATCAGCGTTGAAAAGCCAAAAATTATGTAAATGTCACCTTTGGGAAAAGTAGATTTATTTCCATAAAAAGGCATGCCTTGCAGTTCCAAATAAAGGTTTCCAACCTCGTTAGGCCATTCTATTTTTTTTTTTTTTTTTTTTTTTTGTGGTACTGGGGATTGACTCAGGGACATTCTACCTTTGAGCTACACCCCTAGCCCTATTTTTTATTCTTTTTTTTTTTTTTTTTTGGTGGTACTGGGGGTGGAACCCAGGAGCTTTCTACCTCCAGGTTATACTCCCAGACCTATTTTTTATATTTTATCTGGAAACAGAGCCTCATTAAGTTGCTGAGAGCTTCACTGAGTAGCCGAGGTTGGCTTCGCACTTTTGCGATCCTCCTGTCTCAGCCTCCCAAGCACGGGGATTACAAGCCTTCACCACCATGCCTGGTTTAGGAGCATTCTATTTCTGAGCTATACCCTCAGCCCTGTTTTTTATTTTTTATTTTGAAACAGGGTCTTACTGAGTTGCAAAAGGCCCCACTAAGTAGCTGAGGCTGGCCCTGAATGCGATCCTCCTGTCTCAGCCTCCGGATGACTGGGATTTCAAGCATGCGCCACCACGCCCAGCTTATTTATTCTTTATTTTGAAACAGGATCTCACTAAATTGCGGAGGGCCTCGCTAAGTATGAGGCTGGGCATGAACCTGTGATTCTCCTGTATCAGCCTTCTCTATAGTTGTTTATAAAAAGACAATATCATGTAAAATAGATTTTCTTATCTTTTTTTTTTTGTGTGTGGTACTGGGGATGGAACTTTTCTACCTCCGGGCTACACTCCCACACCTATTTTTATATTTTTTATTTGGAAACAGGGTCTCTTAAACCAGCGAGGCTGGCTTCTAACCTGCGCAGGATCCTCCTGTCTCCGCCTCCCAAGCGTGGGGATTACAAGCGTGCGCCACCACGACCAGCTAGATTTTCTTATCTTTATACCAAGAATAGTTTTTTGTTTTTTTTTTTTTTTTGGTAAATAAGACATTTTGAACAGCCTGTTTTATTTATTTATTTATTTATTTATTTTTTTATGGTACTGGGAATGGAATCCAGGGACATTCTGCTTCTGAGCTACTCTTCGGCCCTATTTTTTATTTTTTTATTTTGAAAAAGGGTCTCCATAGGTTGGTGAGAGTCTCCCTACTTGCTGAGGCTGTCTTTGAACCCACCATCCTCCTGTCTCAGCTTCGCAAGTACTGGTATTACAGGTGTGACCACCGTTCCTTGCTGGATGCTAGATGGGCTGTTTTTTTTTTTTTTCTTTTTTCTTTTTGGTGGTCCTGGGGTTCCTGGAAGTCCTTCTACCTCCGGGCTACACTCCCAGACCTATTTTGTTTTTGGAAACAGGGTCTCCTAAGCCAGCGCGCATGCGCGGCTGGCTTCGAACCTGCGCAATCCTCCTGTCTCTGCCTCCCAAGCGCGGGGATCACAAGCGTGCGCCACCACGCCCGGCTGGATGGGCTGTTTAAACCTTAGCAAGTTAGTTAGATATCTGAAAGTCTAAGTATGATAATGCCTGATGTGGAAGTTGTAATTTTGAGACTCCATATGAGGCATGATATTAAGGGAAGACAGGGGAGCAGAGAATACTTAATTATCTGTATTCCATCCATTGTCAGAAAATTGTAGATGTATGATTTGAGCATTTTTTTTAGCAGCATCTCTTTTTGATTTTGGCTAACTTTCTGTAGTCTTAGGATCTCCAGTTACATAGTTTCAGATGACAGAGTGAAGACATCCTCCC
The DNA here is from genome assembly GCF_963383645.1 of Muscardinus avellanarius. Classification (NCBI taxonomy): domain Eukaryota; kingdom Metazoa; phylum Chordata; class Mammalia; order Rodentia; family Gliridae; genus Muscardinus; species Muscardinus avellanarius. The sequence continues at coordinate 14,936,745 of NC_137802.1, read as the reverse complement.
AGTGTAACTTGAACACACTGCCTATATACAGCCCCTGAAATAGATTTGTATTGTGACTATCTGCAGTGATAGCACATTTTTGTTATTTGCAAAGAATCTGACTTTTTAAAAAGGTAAGTCTGATGTATAAAATCATAGTGATAAACAGGATAGGAAGCAGTAAATATGCCATGTATTAGACAAGGAGCAATGGTGCATCCCTGTAATCCCAGTACTTCGGAGGCTGAGGCAAAGAATGCAGGTTTGAGTTTGTGGTCAAGCTTCAAATGTTCACTATTAAACTACCAGGTTTTTTTTTTTTTTTTTTTTTTTTTTTTGGTGGTCCTGGGGATGGAGCCCAGGGGATTCTACCTCTGAGCTACACCCCCAGCCCTACTTTTTATTCTTTATTTTTGAAACAGGGTCTCACTGAATTGCAAAGAGCCTCACTAAGTAGCTGAGGCTGTTTGCAAACCGCAGTCCTCCTGTCTCAGCCTCCCAAATGTTAGAATTACAAGCATGCGCCACTGCATGCATCAGGCTGAACTACCAGTTTTTAAAATAATTTAATGCAAAGCCGGGTGTGGTGGCGCACTCTTATAATCCCAGCATTCGGGAGGCTGAGATCAGAGGGTGGTGGTTCACAGACAGCCTCAGCTACTTAGTGAGGCCCTCCGCAACTTAGTGAGACTCTGTTTCAAAATAAAGAATAAAAAATAGGGTAATGGGTGTAGCTCGGTGGTTGAATGCCCCTGGGTTCCATCCCCAGACCCGCAAAAAAAAAAAATCTATATCTATCTATCTATATCTATCTATCTATCTATCATCTCTCTCCATATATATACATATATACATATATACATATATATATATGTATACATACACACACACACACACACACACACACACACACACACACACACATTTTTGCTGTATTTATTATGTGCCAGGCTCTGTTCCAAGTACTTTTCAAATATTAACTCAGTTAATCTTCATAACTTCATTTTGGTGACTTCCATTTTACAGGTGAGGAAATGGGCGCTGGGTAGTTGAGTAACTAGCCCAAGGTCACTCCACTCTAGTGACTAGAGGAGTCTGCTTTCAAATCCCAGGAGCTTGGCTTCAGGGTTTGGGCCCTTAACTACCTTGCTGTGCTTTTCCTATGACTTATTGTTGGTTAAGCGTTTTAATTGGTTTGCTCTGGAAAAGATGATGGTAATGTTACTTGAAAGATTTTTGGCATAGCTTATAGTTTGAAGGGCTTAGGAGCAACTTAGACCCTTTTTCCAAATAAAGTATAAAATAGGTTTGGGAGTATAGCCTGGAGGTAGAAAAGCCCCTGGGTTCCACCCTTGGAACTACAAAATAAATAAATAAATAAATAAATGAAAAAAATTGTAGTCACCATTCTGCTCACACAAGATTCAGCAAGAAAATTAAAAAGAAAAGTGCAGTAAAAACATATTAACATCAGGGTGTGGTGGTGCACCCTTATAATACCAGTGCTTGGGAGGCTGAGACAGGAGGATCGCAGTTGTGGTTCAGCTACTTAGTGAGGCCCTCCACATCTTAGTGAGACCCTGTTTCAGAATAAAAAATAAAATAGGGTTGGGAGTATAGCTCAGAGTTAGAATGCTTCTGGGTTCAATCTCTAAAACTTTCCCCCAAATTAACATGATTTTGCTAGAATATTTGACACTGAAGTAAGTAGTTGGACAAAGAGGATGCAGAAGCTACACCTAGATTCTCAAAAAGTTTCATGTAAAAGGCTATTTAAGCCAGGTGTGGTGGCGCACGCTTGTAATCCCCGCGCTTGGGAGGTGAAGACAGGAGGATCGCGCAGGCTCGAAGCCAGCCTCAGCTGGCTTAAGAGACCCTGTTTCCAAATAAAATATAATATAGGTCTGGAAGTGTAGCCCAGAGGTAGAAGGCCCCTGGGTTCCATCCCCAGCACACACACACCCCCACAGGCTATTTAAAACTAGTGTTAGTTGGGCATGGTGGTGCATGCCTGTAATCCTAGTACTTGGGAGGTTGAGACAGGAGGATCGCAGGTTCGAGGACAGCCTCAGCAACTTAGACCCTGTTTCAAAATAAAAAATAAGCTGGGCATGGTGGCGCATGCTTGTAATCCCAGTACTTGGGAGACTGAAACGGGAGGATCACAGGTTTCATGATAGCCTCAGCTACTTAGGGATGCCTTCTGCAGCTTAGTGAGACCCTGATTCAAAATAAGGAATAAAAAATAGGGCTTTAAGGGCCAGGCATGGTGGCGCACACTTGTAATCCTCACGCTTGGGAGGCGGAGACAGGAGGATGGCGCTCGTTCGGAGACAGCCTTGCTGGCTTAAGAGACCCTGTTTCCAAATAAAAAAATATAAAATAGGTCTGGGAATGTAGCCCAGAGGTAGAAGAGCTTTCCAGGAACCCCAGTACCACACACAAAAAAAGGGGGCATTAAAAAAATTGGGATAGAGGTATAGCTCAGAGGTATAAAATCCTGTGTTCAATCCCCAGTACTACAATAAATAAATGAATAAAATAGGGCCAGGGGTGTAGCTCGAAGGAGAATATCCATGGGTTCAATGACCAGTAACACACATGCGCCCACGCCTGCACTTACACACACACACACACACACACACACACACACACACACACCACCACCATCATCATCATCAGTGCACAGTTTTGGTAGTTTTTAAGAGTATGCCTCTGTTCAAGCTCTAAAAGCCAGAGACAAGTGAATACTTGACAGCATCAGACCCAGAGGTGTGTAAACAGTGTTGTCCCCAGGGATCACTAAGCTAAGTCCTATTTAAAGCAGTAGTTGCCAGTGCCTCTGATACTACATACATGGGTCGGAAATAACAACCCCAAACACCTCCACACAGAAAGGCTTCAGAGTGGGCACGTGAGTGACACTGGTAGATAAAAACAGTCCTTCCTATTTGTGGAAGAATTAGCTCCACATTCAAATATAGTACAAATAAATAGAATTTCAGGAAGGCATCTAAGTCATTAGGAACTTCTGTTGGGACACAGTCCCTGGACCATACAACCAGCCATTTCATCGAGTGCTGCATAGTAACCGAAAGTACTGAAAACGCAAAAGATTATCCTACCAGCAAGTCAACTGTCCAGTACCGAAGTGGCACTAGCTACTCGGTTCCAAAAAGCTCCTATGTAATTTAAGGGCAGTCTAAAGCAGGACGGCGAAACTTTTTCAGGAACTGAGATAGCTTCTGAATGATGATTTGCTAAAATGACAAGAGATAAGACATAGGTATTGTCAGAGTCTACAAAAATGAGAAGTGGCATTAAAGGGAATACAAACACATTTTTCCAACTTAAAACAGGAGAACAGGAGGATGTATGCAACTTGCAACAAATCAGAGATCCCAAAGTAGGAAGTTCACGATGGCTGTACAGTTATGGAATTTATCCCAGTTGTTTAAAGTAATATAAAATCAGCCGGGCGTGGTGGCGCAAGCTTGTAATCCCAGTACTTGGGAGGCTAAGACAGGAGGGTCGCAGGTTTGCGGCCAGCCTCAGCAACTTGTGAGGCCCTTCGCAACTTAGTGAGACCCTGTTTCAAAATAAAGAAGAAAATATAGGTGGATTGAGGTTCAAGGACAGCCTCAGCTACTTAGGCCCTTTGCAACTCAGTGAGACCCAGTTTCAAAATAGACAGTAAAAAACAGGGCTGGGGGTGTAGTTTGAAGGTAGAATGCCCCTGAGTTTTGTCCCTAGTACCGCAAACAAAATAAAACAAAACAAAACAAAAAATAGGGCTGGGGGTGTAGCTTGGAGGTAGAATGCCCTTGGGTTCAATCCTCAGTTCTGGGAAAGAAAACAAAACAAAACCCAAAACAAAAAATCTTTCATCTACCTATCTATATAAAATCAATAAGTTAGAGATTTTACCTTTAAAATAATTAATTTAAAAATATGTTACATAAAGATCAGGACTTTTTTATATTGCTTTTTTTTTTTTTTTTTTTTTTTGCGGGTCTGGAGATGGAACCCGGGGCATTCGACCTTTGAGCTACACCCTCTGCCCTAGTTTTTATTCTTTATTTTGAAACAGAGTCTCACTAAGTTGTGGAGGCCTCACTAAGTAGCTGAGGCTGTCCGCAACCGGGATCCACTGGTCTCAGCCTCCGGAATGCTGGGATTACAAGTGTTTGCCACCACGCCCGACATATATTGCTTTTTAAAAAAATTTCCCGAGGTTTTCAAGTACTCTTTTTCTAATTGACAGAGTAATAACATACCTTCCCAACGGTCTCAGGTGTGTCGGCTTCTCAATTATGCTGTCTCTCCTATGGGGTTCTCCACTTTTCCTGGTGCCATCCCTCTGTTTGAGCTGCCCTTTGGGCCTGATGGGCTGGACTCCACCCTGGGACTTCTCATTGAGTGCTGGGGTGGACCCCTGTGAGCTGTACCGGTGCTCACGTGGTGAGGGAGAGGACCTCCTGAGGCTTGGGTCAGAAAGTGTCTCTCATTTCCTGGGGTCGTTCTTTGCTCTTGGTTTTGGTGGGTGCTAGGATTTTCTTGTTCAGACTCTACTGGTTTCCCCTTTGGTGGCTGGATGATGGTTGAGGCCCTTGGCGTGCAGTTGTTCCCCCGAGGTTTTCCCCACCAGCTCCCAACTGGGACAATTCTAGGTTCCTTCAAATAATATTATTGAAATTCTACTGTGTTCTGTGCTTCTGATGATATTGAGGGTGGAGGGATCTGTAAATAAGACACAGGTCCTGCCCTCAGGGAACTAACTGGAGAGACGCCACCTTCCACTCCCCTTCACCTGTTCTGTTGAAGGTAGAGTCGGTAGCAGCAGAATTTAGGCTTCTTGTGTCACTCTGGTCTTCAGAAGTTTTGCAAAAGCAGAATTCATGACTCATATACAAGAAACCCAACATTTGAACTGCATATTGTCACGTGGTTGCTAGAGTTCACATGGTAGCATGCATACAGATTTGGGGTCAGAGCCCATGAGCTGATAATCAGCTTCTTTCCGGTTGGATTTAGAAATTTAAATTCAGGGCATTTGGGGGAGGTGGTACACAGAGCGTCCCAAGGACGCGAGGGCGTGGCCTCCCCTCTGGGTGCTGCCTTGTCCTGTCCTGTGATTCTTTCTTCATCTGAATTGTTACAATCTGTCCCTCCCTTCAAGGAGACTTAGGGTAACTGGAGAAATGACTACTGATACCACACGGTGGTAGCTTTCCGTACTTTGGTTCTTTTTTTTTGTGTATGTGGTGCTGGAACCCAGGGGCTTTCTACCTCCGGGCTATCCTCCCAGACCTATTTTCTATTTTATTTGGAAACAGGGTCTCACTAAGTTGCTGAGAATCTCACTAAATAGCTGAGGCTGGCTTCGAACTTGCGTGACCCTCCTGTCTCAGCCCCCTAAGTATTGGGATTACAAGCGTGCGCTAGCACACCCAGCTCATACTTTGATCTTTTTGAACTACAACTACCTCTTGCTGTTGGATGAGCCGCATGCTTATTCACACTTTACTACAAAATTAATTACAAATCAGATCACCTTCACCTCTGAGAAAATAAAATAGAAAGCAAGGGGCTTTGATTCTACTCTTTGAGAGGACAGAATTATAAAATTGATTGGTATTATTTACTTATCAGTATAAATACTTGAAGAAACATTATAAGTTATCTGGTATAGTCCAAATCATTATTAGATAAGAAACAAAACAATAGGCATGGTGGCACACGCCTGACATCGCAGTACTTGCGAGGCTGAGACAGGAAGATTGCAGGCTGAGGATCAGCCTTAGCACCCTAGCAAGACACTGTTTCAAAACCAAATAAACAAGCTGGGTGTGGTGGCCCAGCCAGTTCTCAGCCAGCCTCAGGTACTTAGGCCCTTTGCAACTTAGTCCCTCTTTCAAAATAATGAATAAAACATAGGGCTAGGGATGTAGTTCAGAGGTAGAATGCCCCCGAGTTTCATTCTCCCCAGTACCACAAAAAACAACCGACCAATAAAGAGATCTGGGGGTATAGCTTGGAGGCTGAATGTCCCTGGGGTCAATCCCCAGTATTATAAAACAAAACAGGCTGAACATGGTGGCACACACTTGCAATCCCCGTACTTGGGAGGCTGAGACAGGCGGATTGCAGGTTCACAGCCAGCCTCAGCAACTTAGTGTGGCCCTCCAGAACTTAGATCCTGTTTCAAAATAATAGAGAATAAAATAGGACTGGGAGTGTAGTTTGGAGAGAGAATATCCTTGAGTTCCATCCCCAGTACCACAAAAACAAAACACAAACACCAAACTGAGACCTAAGAGGTTTGGTTAAGTAATTTAACAGTAGAATCAGAATTCCAGGACGCAATCTCAACAGTACTCCTAGCCATGTGGGAATGACAATTTTTTTTTTTTTTTTTTTGGTGGTACTGGGGTTCCTGGAAACCCTTCTACCTCTGGGCTACACTCCCAGACACCTATTGTTTATATTTTTATTTGGAAACAGGGTCTCTTAATCCAGTGAGGCTGGCTTCAAACCTGCGCATTCCTCCTGTCTCGGCCTCGCCCGGCGCTGGGATTGACATTTTAAATTGCCGTCATGCTGTAAAGGTATCTCCAAGAGTAGAATAGTACAGACAGATGAATGCTAGAGTATTCAAAGGATGAAGGGAAGCTGGGTGTGCTGGCGCACGCTTGTAATTCCAGCATTTGGGAGGCGGAGACAGGAGGATCACAGTTTGTGGCCAGCCTCAGCTACTTAGCGAGGGCCTCCGCAACTCAGGGAGACCCTGTTTCAAAATAAAGAATAAAAATTAGGTAGGCATGTAGCTCAGAGCTAGAATGCCCCTGGATTCCATTCTGAGTACCTAAACAAAACAAAACAAACAAAACAAAACAAAAACAGATCACCAATAAAAATAAAAATAAAAAAAAATTAAAAAAAATAATGTTGTACAAAAAAAAACAGATGAAGGGATAATCAGATTAGAAGAGGGTGTATTTGGTCAATATATATTTATTCAGTGCTGAATAATACCTGACACATAGTATGTGTTCATTAAATGTTTGCAAGCTCTAGGTCTTTAAGCAAGGTGTTAAAATTTGGTTCATGAAGGGATGCAAGGCGTGTCAAGGATCTACCTCTTTCAAAGTACTTTCAGGTCGATGGGTAACAAGATAATTGTTAAGGTTGAGAAATAGATGTTAAAGTAACAATAGATGGTGCGACCAGGAAAGACAAGAAAGAAATTTGCAGTAGGCCTCAAAGGAATTAAACTAAGCATATAGTTAACATTTTAGTTGTGTTTTTATTAAAAACCACACTCATACCTCTTTGGTGTATCCATCCTGAAATTGTAGTTATATATTTATTCTTGTCTGTGACTGTGTTCTTGGCAAACCTATGAGTGGATTATGTTAGGTTAGGTTATTACATCTTTTTCTTTTTTTCTTGCTTGTCTGGGGACGGAACCCAGGGGCATTTGACCTCCGAGCTACTCCCCCTGCCCTACTTTTTATTCTTTATTTTGAAACAGGGTCTCACTGAGTTGCAGAGGGCCTCACTGAGTAGCCGAGGCTGTCCGCGAACCGCGATCCTCCTGTCTCAGCCTCCCAAATGCTGGGATTACAAGCGTGCGCCACCACGCCCGGCTGGTCTTGAGTTCTTGATGTATATTATGTGTTAGGCAGAACCAATTATGGTTCAGATTAGTAAGTATTACTGATAATTATGCAGGCATTGTGCTGGGGCAGAAATAAAGGTGCTACAGAGCCTACCACAGATAGAAAGCTGTGAGCAGATGCATTTCTGTGTGGCAAGGATGTCGCTGAAAGCAGGTGTGGGAGATACAGGCGGCCAAGAGCACGGGAGGTTTTGATGCTATTCTTGTGAGGCTTTCTAGAAAAGATGACAGCTGAGTTTCAAGGAAAAAAATAGGAGATTTCCAAATGCAAGAAATGGAAAGCTGCTCCAGGTAGAAGAAACATCCAGATCTGAAATAGCATGGAGTGTTAAGGCAATTTTGGACAGCATATACTGGAATTTATTTATTTTTTATTATTTTTTTTGGTGGTACTGGGGTTCCTGGAAGCCCTTCTACCTCCGGGCTACACTCCCAGACCTATTTTTACATTTTTATTTGGAAACAGGGTCTCCTAAGCCAGCGCGCGTGGCTGGCTTCGAACCTGCGCGATCCTCCTGTCTCTGCCTCCCAAGTGCGGGGATTACAAGCGTGCGCCACCACGCCCGGCAAGCATTTACTGGAATTTAAAATAAGATGTTTGGGAGAGGGGTTTGTAGGAAACAGTAGACATGAATCTAGAGGGGTCCTAACATCAATTAGGGAATTTTAGTTTGCCAGTCCAAAGGCAAGGTTAATTAAGTAGAACTCCTCCTTGAAGAGCCAAGAAAAAGACCATTGAAGTGAATAAGTTGCCTTTTGGAGGAGGCTTTGGACTCAAAAGATAATTCGCAGGAAGCTTTGAGAAATGTGACAGTAGTAACTTATTGGGAATGTGGTGCCTGATCTTCTGGTAGTGTCCACCTGGCCTGAAATGCTCCAGCAGCAGATGTTTTCATGCAGTTGTACTCAGGGGAGGGCATGCAGCAGCAGCAACTCTGACATTGTGCTTGCCTCGTCACCTGATTCCCAGAAGCCCAGTTGGCCCTAAACCAACTGCCGGGACTCTGTGTGCAGGATGGCTCTCTGCGGCCCAGTCACCCAGAACTCAGTGCTGCAGCTGAAAGTGCCTCCCTGGCTTTGTACCAAAGGCCTTTGTTGGTACTGTCTCCTGTCATGACCTCGTCTGCGATATTGGCTGCCCTGAGCGGGGCAGTGAAGCGATGCCGGTTACAGGAAAGGGTTAACCACTCCTAGACTCTTTACAGGAAAGGGTTAACCACTCCTAGACTCTTTACAGGAAAGGGTTAACCACGCCTAGACTCTTTACAGGAAAGGGTTAACCACTCCTAGACTCTTTCATATTTCAAAATGCTACATATTGAGTGTTGCCCTAGATTTTATACTTAGATTACTATGTTCTCTATTTAACTGATAACAGTTTGTCTTTAATATTTCATAGGCTTTCTTGATCATGGATGGTGAAGATATACCAGATTTTTCAAGTTTAAAGGAAGAAACCGCTTATTGGAAGGAACTTTCCTTGAAATATAAACAAAGGTAATGTTGGAGAGTACACTAAAAATAGAGAAGGGCATTTGGAGTAGGTCATGTCTAGTTTGTGCATTTAAAAAAACTGTAGTGCTAAATTTAGAGTTTTAGCTATAGATTTGTGATCCTATAAATAGTCATAACATTGCCTATATTTAAATAATATAACAATGTCATAGATATTTGTATTTTAATTATTAAAATAGGAAAACGTAGTGTCATTTATGATTTCTTCTGATGACTTGCCTCCTGTTATACTTACTAGACTGGACCATCTTTGACCTGCTGTGCATGTCATTTGTTCATTTGGAGATTCTTATTACACAAGTTCTCGTTAGACATTAATAACGTCTGGGTCAGCCAGCCTTTGGGGAGGGAGATGAGCTTCAGGGTGGTGGAGCATTTTATAAAACTTCAATTATTGAGCCTGGCGTGGTGGTGCACGTTTGTAATCCCAGCACTGGGAGGCTGAGGCAGGAGGATCGCGGTTCTCAGACAGCCCCAGCTACTTAGTGAGGCCCTCTGCAACTCAGTGAGACTCTGTTTCAAACTAAAGAATAAAAATAGGGTTGTGTGTGTAGCTCAGAGGTAGAATACCCCTGGATTCCATCCCCAGTACCAAAAAAAAAATTAGTTAGTTGGGAAAACTTACGGATAATAACTTTTTATGTGTGTGTGTGGTACTGGGGATGGAACCCAGGGGCTTTCTACCTCTGGGTTACACTCCTAGACTTATTTTACATTTTATTTGGAAACAGGGTCTCACTAAGTTGCTGAGGCTGGTTTCGAACCTGCATGATTCTCCTGTCTCGGCCTCTCAGGTCCCGGAATTACAAGTGTGTGCCACCACGCTTAGCTAGATAATAACTTTTAACACCAACACCTGTGTTAAATTTTTTTTTTTTTTTAGGGGAATTGTCCCAGAATACGTTTTTGCACCTTGGTTAGCAGATGACTAAGTCCTACCAAGCCTTACTGTTCTTTCACTGACGTTACTGAAGCCGCTATTCTTCATGCCACTGAATATCCATGGGCTGCATCTGTGGCAGGGGCTTTTCCTTTTTTGTGTTAAAGATGCCTTTGTAGGATGAAAAGCTTATGGGCCTCTTCTAAGAATCTTTTATTAAAAATTTTTTTGTGTGTGTGATAACTGGGGATTGAACCCAGAGGCATTTTACCTTTGAGCTACACTCCCACCCTAATTTCATTTTTTAATTGGAAACAGGGTCTCTCTAGGTTGATAAGAGTCTCCCTACTTCCTGGGACTGTCCTCTAACCTTTGATCCTCCTCATCCTTCCAAGTACAGGGATTACAGGTGTGCGTGGCGCCACCATGCCCAGCCAGAATGGTTTTTTATTTTTTTATTTTTATTTTTGGTGGTACTGGGGATGGAACCCTTCTCCCTCCGGGCTACACTCCCAGATCTATTTTATACTTTTTAAATTTGGAAACAGGGTCTCTTAAGCCAGCGCGGCTGGCTTTGAACCTGCGCCATCCTCCTGTCTCCACCTCCCAAGCGCGGGGATTACAAGCGTGCGCCACCACGCCCGGCAGATACCTGAATATACCGTTGAGTAAAACTGCAAAATGGATCATCTTTATTGTTTAGCATATTTTATGAGAAAATTGATGTTCGGGCAAGAATTATTGAATCGACGCATAATTGTCTTCAAGATGATCCCGAGGTTCTTATTACTCATCTTTCCTGCTTTGTTTCTGATTAGCTTCCAGGAAGCTCGGGATGAGCTAGTTGAATTCCAGGAAGGAAGCAGAGAATTAGAAGCAGAGTTGGAGGCACAATTAGTACAGGCCGAACAAAGAAATAGGGACCTGCAAGCTGATAACCAAAGATTGAAGTATGAAGTGGAGGCGTTAAAGGTAATTGATTGTGGCAGTAGAAACTGGTGTCTGATGCGCTGGGTTTTGTTAAAATAATAAATATACTTTTCATGTGGTGCTTAAAAGCACCAGGCAACAAAAATATTAAGGAAGGATTAAAGTGAATTTTTGAATAAAATGTGCTTTTTTTTTTTTTTTTGGTGGTACTGGGGACAAAACCCAGAGGCTTTTTTTTTTTCAGTACTAAAAAAACCAGGAACCCAGAGGCATTCTACCTCCATACCCCCAGCCTTATTTTTTATTCTTTATTTTGAAACAGGGTCTCACTGAGTTGCAAAGGGCCTCACTAAGTAGCTGAGGCTGTCCTTGAACCTCAGTCCTCCTGTCTCAGCCTCCCAAATGCTGAGATTACAAGCGTGTGCCACAACACCCAGTTCCCAGCTGCATTTTAACTCTGAGCTATACCCCCCACCCCCGTCTTATTTTATTTTTTATTTTGAAACAGGGTTGCACTAAGTTGTAGATGGCCTCACTAATTTGATGAGACCGGCCACGAACCTGTGATCCTCCTGTCTCAGCCTCCTAAGAACTGGGATTACAAGCATGTGCCACCATGCCCAGCTAACAAGTTTGAAAAAAAAAATTTTTTTTCAGTACTGGAGATGGAACCCAGGGGCATTCTACCTTGAGCTACACCCCCAGCCCTAATTTTTATTATTTATTTATTTATTTATTTATTTGGTGGAACCCTTCTACCTCCGGGCTACACTCCCAGATCTATTTTATATTTTATTTGGAAACAGGGTCTCTTAAGCCAACAAGGCTGGCTTCGAACCTGGGAGATCCTCCCGTCTCCGCCTCCCAAGTAAGGGGATTACATGTGTGGGCCACCATGCCCAGCTTGTTCTTTATTTTTCTTTTTTTTTTTTCTTTTTTCTTTTTTTTGGGTGGTTCTGGCGGTGGAACCCAGAGGCTTTTTACTTCCGGGCTATTCTCCCAGACCCATTTTATATTTTATTTGGAAACAGGGTCTCACTAAGTTGCTGAGAGCCTCACTAAGTTAGTTGCTGAGGCTGGCTTCGAACCTGCGCGATCCTCCTGTCTCAGCCTCCCAAGCGCGAGGATTACAAGCGTGCGCCACCACGCCCGGCTTGTTCTTTATTTTGAAACAGGGTCTCTCTGGGTTGCAAATGGCCTCAGTAAATAGTTGAGGCTGTCTGCGAACCGAACCGTGATCCTTTTGTCTCAGCCTCCCAAATGCTGGGATTACAAGTATGCATCACCATGCCCAGCTAAGTTTGAGGATTTTGAAGCAAGAGTGTTTATTTTTTTTTGTCTGGGCTGGTCATTAGATTTCTTTTTTTTTTTTTTTGAGAGGAGAATGATTGACTAAAATTTTTTTTCTTTTTGCGGCACTGGGGGCTGAACCCAGGGACATTCTACCTCTGAGCTACATCTCCAGCACTATTGTTTTACTCTTTATTTTGAAATAAGGTCTCACTAAGTTGTGGAGGGCCTCACTAAGTAGCTGAAGCTGGCTTAAGTCAGAGTAAGCATAGGATCAACTTCTTGTATGGACCTCTGATGCTCCTGTCTCAGTCTCCCAAGGACTGGGATTACAAGTGTGCAGCACCACGCCCAGTTTACCCTTTCTTCTCTATGCCTTTGCCTTTAGGAGAAATTAGAACATCAGTATGCTCAGAGCTACAAGCAGGTCTCAGTGTTAGAAGATGATTTAAGTCAGACCCGGGCCATTAAAGAGCAGTTGCACAAATACGTGAGAGAGCTGGAGCAGGCCAATGACGACCTGGAGCGAGCCAAAAGGTAAAGCATGGTGCGTGTGCTGAGAAGAGCCGAAGCTGCAATCGCTGGCTGAAGCCTGCATCTAGGCCCAGCCTCTTACGAGGTCTTGGTCTAAAAACATCTCCTTTTGGCCTTCAGCATCACCTATAACTCATTGGATTGAAAGGGACCAAAGGTCTTTGTCTTCCTGGGTAATGGCTTGCTGAGCTTTTCTTTTAACTTTTCCTTTCTCTTCATCCTTCCATACACCATTGTTGGTCCTTCTGGATTTTCCTTTTTTTTTTTTGGTGGTATTGGGATTGAGTCTGGGGGCATTCTACTTCCGAGCTACACCACCAGCTGTATTTTATTTTTATTTGGAAATTAGGTTGGTAAGAGCCTCACTACTTACTAAGGCTGTCATTGAGCCTGGGATCCTCTTACCTCAGCCTCCCAAGTACTGGGCTGACAGGTGTGCTGCGCCACCACGGCCAGCTCTGGTTTGCATTTTTTTTTTTTTTTTTTTTGCAGTACTGAAGATTGAACCCAGGGGTGTTCTGCCTCTGAGCTACACTCCGAGCCCGATTTTTTATTCTTTATTTTGAAACAGGGTCTCACTGAGTTGCAGAGGGCCTCACTAAGTAGCTGAGGCTGTCTGCGAACCGCGATCCTCCTGTCTCAGCCTCCCAGATGCTGGGATTACCAGTGTGCGCCACCATGCCGGACATCTGGTTTAACTTTTAAGGCATGTCTCATACATCCCTCCATGTGCCCACTTTTCTTAATTACTTTTTTTTTCTTTTTGGTGGTACTGGGGTTCCTAGAAACGCTTCTACCTCCAGGCTACACTCCCAGACCTATTTTATATTTTATTTGGAAACAGGGTCTCTTAAGCCAGCCTTCGAACCTGCGTGACCCTCCTGTCTCTGCCTCCCAAGTGCAGGGATTACAAGCGTGCGCCACCACGCCCGGCGCCCACTTTTCTTTTTTTTTTTTTTTGGTGGTACTGGGGTTCCTGGAAGCCCTTCTACCTCTGGGTTACACTCCCAGACCTATTTTTACATTTTTATTTGGAAACAGGGTCTCCCTAAGCCAGCGCGCGTGGCTGGCTTTGAACCTGCGCGACCCTCCTGTCTCCGCCTCCTAAGTGCAAGGATTACAAGCGTGTGCCACCACGCCCGGCCCCCACTTTTCTTAATGCGACCATATTTTCTGTAGCTTCTCATGTCTTATGACTGTATTTTGCAGTTATTTTTTAGTGGATCTGTCCTTACATTTTTATTTTTCATTGTTTTTTCTGTTTTAATACTAACCACTGAATTTTTCCCCAAATAATTGCTTTCATTCCAGTTTTTCTATTAGTCATAGTTTTCCTGCTATTAATAGTACTAGTGGCTTGCTATTACTGTTGTCAGGTTTTCTTGCTTCTGTAATTGTTTAACCATTTCAGACCTACGTCATTACTTTACAATTATTGCCTAGTATTTCTTAATATTTATCAAGTGACTTTTAAGTGATGACATGATGCTAGGATTGAGGATGCAGAGCTCAGGGCGTCACTGCCCTGGAGCCCGGCAGATGAGAACACTGCCCCTGACCAGTGCTGTTGTAAAGAGTGCCGGCTGCTCCGGGCACTGGGAAAACCGGTGAACGCTTTGCAGATACTGTAGCCGAGTCTGCAAAGAGGAAGAGGAGCAACACAGATGAAGAGACAGGTGCAGAGGCAGAGAGGCCGGAGGGCACCGGAGGTATTAATAGTCCCCTTTGGTGGATGTCTAGAGACGGCTTGGCTGAATGAGGTGGCGCAGCCCAGTGAGGAGAAGTTGAAGGTGACTAGGCCAGCTCGTGAAGAACTCTGTGTGCTGTGTTTGAAAGTCACTTTCTAGGCAATGGGGAGCTCTTTAAAGGGTTTTTTTTTTTTTTTTTTAACAAGAGTAATAGCAGATTTTGATTTGGAATTGGAACTAGGGAGGAGGCTTGAAGACCACTGAGGCATAATCCAGCTGATGGGTGAAGAATTATGGCAAAGGCAGGAGAAAGTTGGGGACAAAGATTAAAGAGAGAAATAGATTGGGGAGACATTTTGGCAGTTGGCAGGAATCAATAAAACTGGAGGTGGCATCAAGAGTTCTAACCTGAGACGAGGGAATGTTATCTCTGTAGTTGACGGTACAGTGGGAAGGGCTCCGATTGGTGGATGCTGACATGACTTGAATGGGGTGAGATCATTTTCTTTGAACTGGGCCAGGCTGGCTGGGCCAGGAACTGTGCGAGATAAACTGTTTCCTTTTGTATTAGCTATTTGCTCATGTTATTTAATTCGTGAACTCTATTTTTTTTAAGGGCAACAATAGTTTCACTGGAAGACTTTGAACAAAGGCTAAATCAGGCCATTGAACGAAATGCATTTTTAGAAAGTGAACTTGATGAAAAGGAATCCTTGTTGGTCTCTGTACAGAGGTTAAAGGATGAAGCAAGAGGTAAGATTTATAACTTGGAGAAGATTTATCCATTACCCTGCTGCTCCTAAGTCAGAGTGAGCTTAGGATCAGCATCTTGTATTTATTTTTTGTGGTGTGGGGCTGCAAACGTAGGGTTTCGCTTAGGCTAGGCAACACTGAGCTGCACCTCCAGCCCTCAACTTCTTTATGTTATCATATATGGTTTTATATACTCTTAAGTGCTGTGCTGAGTACTTACATTCTGTTAATTTATTTAATACCGATATCATCAGTGCTAAGAGATAGGTATTACCTCTTTTTTATAGATGAGAATATTGAGGTACAGAGATTTAGAGTTTGTTCAGGGCTGTGATTCAAACCCTGTTTTGTGCCGGGCTGTTGGCGCAAGCTTGTAATCCCAGCTCTTGGGAGGCTGAGACAGGAGGATCACACGGGTTCGAAGCCAGCCTCAGCTACTTAGTGAGGCTCTCAGCAACTTAGTGAGACCCTGTTTCCAAATAAAATATAAAAAAGGTCTGGGAGTATAGGCCAGAGGTAGAAAGCCTCTGGGTTCCACCCCTAGTTCCACACACACACAAAAACCCACACAAACTCTGTTTTTCAGACATTACCACTGCACATATTTTTCTTGATTTAAGTGGGTTTTTTCCTTATTGCTTCTACCTGAATAATTTTGTGCTATCTACCTAGCACTATATATGTGTACTATTGTTATATACATATTATATATGTAGTTAATATATATTTTAAAAATTTCTCTCCCTCCTCTTCTCCTTACACATAATAGAATACAGAATATCATAAAGAAGAGCCGGGCGTGGCGGCGCACGCTTGTAATCCCTGTGCTTGGGAGGCTGAGACAGGAGGATCGCACGGGTTCAAAGCCAGCCTCAGCTACTTAGTGAGGCTCTCAGCAACTTAGTGAGACCCTGTTTCCAAATAAAATATAAAAAAGGTCTGGGAGTATAGCCCGGAGGTAGAAAGCCCCTGGGTTCCACCCTAGTACCACCAAAAAAGAAAAAAGAATATCATAAAGAAGAAAATAAAAATCACAGCCAACTCCTTTATTTGGAGGGAATCCACTAATAGTTTGGTGTATATTTTTATACTCTTTATTGTCGTTCCCATGACTATGTATAAAAATATATGTTTTTTCATTTATATAAGTCCTATAATCTCTTCCCCACCCCTTAGACAATCAGATACACACAAATATATTTCCTTCTTTATGTAGGAAATCCTAAGTAGGAAATTTTTTCTTTCTTTTTTTTTTTTTGGTATTAGGGATTGAACCTAGGGTATTCTACCTCTGAGCTACACCCCAGCCCTATTTTCTTTCTTTCTTTCTTTCTTTCTTTCTTTTTTTCTTTCTTTTTTTCTTTCTTTCTTTCTTTCTTTCTTTCTTTCTTTCTTTCTTTCTTTCTAGTTTGTTTATTTATGTATTTATTTATTTGGTGGTACTAGGGATAGAACCCAGAGGCTTTCTACCTCTGGGCTATACTCCTAGACCTATTTTATATTTTATTTGGAAACAGGTTCTCACTAAGTTGCTGAGAGCCTCACTAAGTAGCTGAGGCTGGCTTCAAACCTGTGCAATCCTCCTGTCTCAGCCTCCAAAGGACTGGGATTACAAGCGTGCTCCACCAGCCTGGCTCAGATTATAGCAGTTTTATTTATTTATTTATTTTGGTGGTACTGGGGGTGGAACCCAGAGGCTTTCTACCTCTGGGCTATACTCTCAGACCTTTTTTGTTTAATATTTTATTTGGAAACAGGGTCTCACTAAGTTGCTGAAAGCCTCACTAAGTAGCTGAGGCTGGCTTCGAACCTGTGAGATCTTCCTGTCTCAGCCTCTCAAACGCTGGGATTACAAGCGTGTGCCACCATGCCCGGCTAGCAGTTTTAAACTGTAAGAGGTCATTCAGACCATCAGGTTATCTTTTTTTTAAAATTTATTTTTTTATTGGTGCATTGTAATCATACATCACATTGGAATACAAGACTTGAGAGGATATACAAGCACACATCATCCAATTAGCCCTCATCCAGTCCCCATCCCATTCCCTCCCCCTCCCTCGATCCCATGCTTGTTTACCGGCCTTCCTCACGGCAGGCTTCGATGCTAGCCGATGGCCCTGGCGGCCTAACCCCTCGGCAGGCTCCGATCCTCGGAGGCCTCAGTAGTGGCCTTGCTTCACGGAAGGCTTCCATGCCGTCCGCTGGCCCCGGCACTGGTCTAACCCCTTGGCAGGCTCTGATCCCGGCCTCCGAGACCCAGGCATCGGCCTTGCCTCGCAGCAGGCTCCGATCCCGGCCTCGCTGGCCCCATCACTGGCCTAACCCCTTGGCAGAGGTTTTTTTTTGGGTGGTACTCGGGGGTGGAACCCAGAGACTTTCTACCTCTGGGCTATACTCCCAGACCTTTTTTATATTTTATTTGGAAACAGGGTCTCACTAGGTTGCTGAGAGCCTCACTAAGTAGCTGAGGCTGGCTTCGAACCCGTGCGGTCCTCCTGTCAAGCGCGGGGATTATAAGCGTGCGCCACCACGCCCGGCTTATAAGTTATCATTTTAAATCCCATTGAAATGTAAGTTATTTAATAGGAAACTCAGTATTGACAAGTTGCACTTTAGGAAGAACATTTTTTGTCATTGCAGATATGACTTTGCTTGACGTATTTGTTCCCCTAGTGAATACTTGTGCTCTTGTTTGCAACATTTTGCAGATTTAAGGCAAGAACTAGCAGTTCGGGAAAGACAACAGGAGGTGACACGGAAGTCGGCTCCCAGCTCCCCGACTCTGGACTGTGAGAAGATGGATTCTGCTGTCCAGGCTTCGCTCTCCTTGCCAGCTACTCCTGTTGGCAAGGGAGCAGAAAACAGTTTCCCTTCACCGAAAGGTTTGTGATGTCTTTTCTTTGAGGCTCTGTTAGATTATCAGCTGAAGAGGGTTTGTTGAAGTAGTAGGTGTAAACAGTAACTAAGGGTTCTATCCTCAGTACCTTAAAAAAAAAAAAAAGTAAAAAATACAAAGGGCTGCCAGGCACGCTTGTAATCCCCACGCTTGGGAGGCGGAGACAGGAGGATTTCGCAGGTTCGAAGCCAGCCGCGCTGGCTTAAGAAACCCTGTTTCTAAAAATAAAATAGGTCTGGGAGTTTAGTCCAGAGGTAGGTTTTCTAGGAACCCCAGTACCACCAAAAAGAAAAAAAAATACAAAGGGCTGGAAATTTGAACGTAAAATGTCTCTGGGTTCAATCCTCAGTACCACCAAAAAAAAAAAAAGTGATTTAGCCTAGTGTTCCATTGAAGCAGGATGAATTGTCTTCCTAGGGCACTCATATGTAGGAAATTAGACAATGGCTGCATTTAAAACAGGAGACAGGAGTAACTTACTAAGCTGAGATTTTAAATAGTAATCTTTTTATTTTGATTGTGGTACTACGGATGGAACCCAGGGCCATTCTACCTCTGAGCTATACTTCCAGCCCTCTTTTTGTTCTTTACTTTGAAACAGGGTCTCATTGAGCTGCAGAGGGCCTCAGTAAGTAGCTGAGGCTGGGCACCAACCTGTGATCCTCCTGTTTCAGCCTCTCAGGTACTGGGATTACAAGCTTGCGCCACCACTCCTGGCAACACAAGGTTTTAAGGGAAGTTTAGTTTTTGGTTATAGCAATAGTATATGTTCATGCATACAGCTTTTTTTTTTTTTTTTGTGGTGCCGTGGATGAATCAAGTGCTTGTACATGGTAGACAAGTACTCTAAAACAGAACCACACTCCAGCCCCATGCAAACAATGTAAAAACACAGAAGAGAAAAAAGAATAAAACCATCTGTGATCTTACAACCTAAAGACAACTCTCCTTAACATTTTGATTTTTTTCCTGTTGTATGTACTTGTGTGTGTTTGTGCATGCCTCTTTGTCACACACAAATTTTGGAATCATACTTAAATCTAGTTTTATTTTTTGCTTTTGCCACTTACTATATTATGGGAAACTAGAGGCTTTTATGTGCAGATGCACAAAGGATCTCCGAGTTACTCTTGAGACATGTGTAAAGATCGGCTCTGGTAGACAGGCCCATTCTGTCCCATGCTCTAGGAACTCATTATCAAAGGTGACATTCTGGGTAACTGCTGGGCTATGCATTGAGAAGAGTCCTTTTCCCGTCAGCCAATGTTTTTATTTATTTTTTATCCAAATAGAAAAATCATTTGGTAACCACTAGATGGAACCTTAGAATGGAATCCGCAAACTCTGTTATGTTTTATTTAGTTCTGAAGTTCACATCCCACCCACTCCTGCCCACTACCATGCTTCTTTCCTTCAAATTGAATCTGTCTGTCGTTCCCCCCCCCCCCCCGCCCTTTTTTTCAGTACTGGGGATCGAACCCAGGGGCCTCCTACCTCTGAGCTGTACCCCTGCCCCTGTTTAAAATTTTTTATTTTGAAACAGGGTCTCACTGAGCTGCCGAGGCTAGGCTTGAAGCTGTAATCCTTCTGTTTTAGCGTCCCAAGATTGGGATTAAAGGTGTATGCCACCACACTGAGCTTCCCTCTGTTTAAATATACGGTTTTGTAGCCAGGTGTGAGGTGAGTTTAGCTAAGGTCTGTGAAGGTGGTATGTAGCCCTGCGGTGGGAGTTACTAATTATACCATACGTGCTGAGTTTGCTGTGGAGCAGGCACTATGTAGATTATAGGTGTCAGCAGAGACTCTCACTGGCAGTTATTTGTGCATTAGAAGTTTTCACAATTACTAAAATCTGAGAACGAACAAAGTTTTGCTTTTATGCTATTAATTCGAATTCTGGAGATTAGTTCTGCACATGTTTTAGTTATTCTCAAATCAGTAGAGTCAAAACCCTCTGTGTCAACAGGACACAGACTGCTCTGGCATAGGATCAGGTGTCAGCTATAAGCAGCATTGACAAATAGATACCTTTAGACTGGAACCTTCTAATAAAGTCCTAATAGGATTTTATTTATTTATTTTATTTATTTTTTATTTTTTTGGTGGTACGGGTGTGGAACCCAGAGGCTTTCTACCTCCGGGCTGTACTCCCAGACCTTTTTATTTTTTTATATTTTATTTGGAAACAGGGTCTCACTAAGTTGCTGAGAGCCTCACTGAGTAGCTGAGGCTGGCTTCGAGCCCGTGCAATCCTCCTGTCTCAGCCTCCCAAGCGCGGGGATTACAAGTGTGCGCCACCATGCCCAGCCCCCTAGTAGGATTTTAAAATGGAGTTGACATTAAAGTTACTCTAGAACAGTATATGTGTAAAAACAATCAAGAAAGATTTTAGCTGGGCGTGGTGGCGCACGCTTGTAATCCCAGCATTTGGGAGGCTGAGACTGGAGGATTGTGGTTTGAAGACAGCCTCAGCTACATAGTGAGGCCCTCTGCAACTCAGTGAGACCCTGTTTCAAAATAAAGAATAAAAAATAAAGCTGGAGCCGGGTGTGGTGGCGCACACTTGTAATCCCAGTGCTTGGGGGGCTGAGACAGGAGGATTGCACAGGTTCGAAGCCAGCCTCAGCTACTTAGTGAGGCTCTCAGCAACTTAGTGACACTCTGTTTCCAAATAAAGTATAAAAAATAGGTCTGGGAGTATAGCTGGGAGGTGGAAAAGCCCCTGGGTTCCACCCCCAGTACCACACACATACAAATAATAAATAAATAAAGCTGGAGGTGTAATTCCGAGGTAGAATGCCTCTGGGTTGCATCCTCAGTACTGCAAAAATAAGTACGTAAGTAAGTAAGTAAATAAATAAATAAATAATTAAAATAGCATACTTTTATTGAAATAGACTAATAATTCAATGACATGGAAATATATTTAAATATTTAAGGAATTCACTCTATAATTATGATGCCATTTTTTTGTGTGTGTGTGGTACTGGGGATTGAACCCAGGGGCATTCTACCTCTGAGCCACACCCCAGCCCAATTTTTTATTCTTTGTTTTGAAATAGGGTCTCACTAAATTGCAGGGGGCCTCACTAAGTAGCTGAGGCTGGCTGCAAACCTGTGATCCTCCTGTCTCAGCCTCCCAAGTACTGGGATTACAAGTGTGTGCCACCATACCCAGCTTTATGATGCCATTTTAGATGAGATATGTTTTCTAAAAGGTATTAGGAGAATTGTTTATATATTTGGAGGACAAAAGATTAGAAACCTACCTATGTCTCAGGCAACTATAAATTACAGATACATTCAGTGACCTAGGCTTTTTTTGTTACTATGCTAGGGACCAGACATAGGGTCTTACCCATACTAGAGCTTTTTAATACAGCCACAGCCTATTCCCAGCCCTTAAGTGATCTAAATGTAAGTCAGGCAGGTGGTTCATGCTTATAATCCCAGTAGGTAGGAGGCTGAGACAGGAGGATTGCAGATTCGCATCCATTCCCAGCAACTTAGTGAGGCTCTGCCATTTAGTGAGAACCTATTTCAAGATAAAAGAATAAAATAGGTCCTGGGCTGGGGTTGTAGCTCAGAGGTAGAATGCCCCTGGATTCCATCCCCAGTAACACACACACACACACACACACACACACACACACACACACACACACCCCTCTAAGGGAAGAAAACAATTTAGAAGAAAAAAAACTAGGAGGAAATGTGGGGAATATTTTTTATAATATTGAGATGGGGGTCACAGGTTTCTTCAAATACAAGGTTTAAAAGATAAATATAGAAAATAAAGAAATAAAAAATAAATGTTACACTGAGCTACACAATACATGTTAAGAGAAAGGGCTGATATCCATAAAGTATAGAGCCCTTGCAAATCAAAGAGCTGAGTAGGAAAAGATGCGAAGAGTAAACAGTTTTCAGAGGCAGAGCTTCAAATGCCTGGTTATTATGGACCTGAAAAGACAGCAAGACACTGGGTGTGGTGCACATGTGTAATCCTAGCATTTGGGAGGCTGAGACAGGAGGATCACAGGTTCAAGTCTATCCTCAGCCATTTAGCAAGACTCCCAGCAACCCAGTGAGACCCTGTTTCAAAATAAAAAGTGCTGGGGCTGTGGTTTGGAGGTAGCACACTCCTGGGTTCTGTTCTCAGTACCTCTCCCCGTGACGTGACTATCAAATTGCCAAACAAGAAAAGTATATATAACCTCTAGTGTTATCGAAGGCACCGCCAAACAGATTGCTGATGCTGGCACGACAATTTTGTCGAGCATTTTGGCAGCGTCTGTTAAGGTGAAAAGATGGGCGTCTCTGATCTAGCAGTTCTGTTTTTAGGAATCTCTTTGCAGAAATACTTACCTGGATGTTTAGGGGTAGATGCCCTTGTAGCAGTACTTGTAATAACTAAAAATTGATGTAGTCTTAATGAGCTGTCAGTTGGAGGATAGTTAAACCTGTTTATGATATTTCTCTTCTCTAGCGTATCCATTGTTTGAAATAGTATAGTTGGATTTGCCGCGTGTCATCAACAGTAAAAATTCCAATGCAAAGGCAACTGCTGATGCCATCCCTCTCCTTTCCTGTTTTTCCAGCTATACCAAATGGTTTTGGAACCAGTCCACTAACTCCTTCTGCAAGGATATCAGCATTAAACATTGTGGGGGATCTCCTGCGGAAAGTAGGGGTGAGTGTTGCGTTATCTATCACTGGGTGTATCCACACCCAGGTTGTATTGAATTGCTTCTTAATTTGAAGTGAGGGGAGAAAGAAGGATAACTTCCTGTGGTTCAAACCGTGATGAAGCTGAGGAGAAAGCGTCCAGTGGCTGGCAGGGCCCAGCGCAGGTGAGCAGCCCTGCGCGGGGCTCGCCTCGGCCTGGCCCTGAGGTTGCCACGGGATGCTCTTCCTGCTCCCCGAGCTGTGGACGGCACCCTGTCCGTGTCTAAAACACTGCCTTCGTGGTCTCCCTGTGTCTCTGACCAGCCTCCAGTACTATTTGTCCCCGTCCTTCATCCTCCACCCTCCCTCTGTGGACGTCAGCTTTGGCCGTGGCGTTACGTATTATTCTATCTTGCTCTCACTCCCCTTGACCACCTCAACTTCAGCACTTTCTCCTTGGCTTTAGCCTTGTATTCCAGAACTGTCTGGCTTTTGAAATGTTAAACTTTCAAAACAAAACTTGTTTTAATTTTTCTGTGTATACAGTTTCTTTTTATATTTTTTGGCGGTACTGGGCTTCCTGGAAACCCTTCTACCTCCGGGCTACACTCCCAGACCTATTTTATACTTTTTATTTGAAAACGGTTCTTAAGCCAGCGAGGCTGGCTCCAAACCTGCGCAATCCTCCTGTCTCCGCCTCCCAAGCGTGGGGATTACAAGCGTGCGCCACCACGCCCGGCTACAGCTTATTTTTTTTGAATCAGTCTTGCTTCTTGCTGTGTTGCCCAGGCTGGTCTTGAACTTCTGGACTTTGGGTCTTCCTGTCTCAGCCTACCGAGTAGCTGGGCCTGCGTGTGCGCCTGCGCCCCGCTTCTTACTCACATGCTCTTTGGCCGCAGCAGGAGTAGCACTCTGACTCCTCCACAGTCGCTGCTCACTTCCTTCCGACTGGTTGTCGATCCCTCAGGTCGTTTACCCTCTCACTGTGGCATAAAGGGCTTGCAGTCGGGAACACACAGACAGTTGGGTACTGGAAATAGTTGTAGGAGCATGTGGATCTATGTTCGCTACTTTATATTTTGCTGAACTGGGGATTGAACCCAGGGACATTCTACCTCCTACCTACACCCCCAGCCCTATATGTTTTTTTTTTTTCTTTTTCTCAGTACTGAGATGGAACCAAGGCGTATTCTACTTCCAAGCTATACCCCTAGCTCTATTTTTTTATTCTTTATTTTGAAATAGGGTTTCACTAAGTTGTAGAGGGCATTACTAAGTAGCTGAGACTGGCTATGAACCTGTGATCCCCTTGTTTCAGCCTCCCACATACTGGGATTACAAGCATGCGCCACTATACCTGGCCCAGCCCTATTTTTTCTTCTTTATTTTGAAACAGGGTCTCACTGAGTTGCAGAGGGCCTCACTAAGTAGCTGAGGCTGGCTGCGAACCTGCAGTTCTCCATGCACAGTGTTACTACTTTAAAGTTAGCATTTTGCTGGGTGTGGTGGCACAGGCTTATAATCCCAGTACTTGGGAGGCTGAGACAGGAGGACGGCAGGTTTGCATCTAGCCTCAGCTACTTAGTGAGGTCCTCTGCAACTTAGTGAGACACTGTTTCAAAATAAAGAACAAAGCATAGGACTGAGGGTATAGCTCGGAGATAGAATGCTTTTGGGTTCAATCCCCAGTAAAACACACACACACACACACACACACACACACACACACACACACACACACAAAACAAAACCAAAGATGTGCTTATTTGCCTTTGATTTGATTCAGTCAACTTTAAGCAGTACAAAGAGTTTAACTTACTTCCTCCCAATTTTATTTTTATATTTTGTTCTTCTGTTGATTATTTTTATAACTTATATAACTGTTTCAGCTTTCGCTTTTTAAAATCAACTTATTAAGTTACTCCTGTCTTAAATGCAGCCAGGCTGGCAGACAGCACTGGCCTGCGGAGGCCTCCCTGGGCTCAAAACATGCAAGGCTTTTGACCTGTGCAGCAGCCATGGGGAGAAGACAGAGCGCGGGCCCTCGTTCTCTTGGCCGTCCCTACTGGACCAGACCAGTGTGCCACACAGGCTGGAGAGCTAGGCCACGTGGGAGGACAGGTTCAGCCTCTGTTCAGAAGCAGGGCAGCAGGTCCCGTGGAGCTGGTGCCCTCAGCCCTCCCGAGCCTGTTCTCTATGCCAGTGAGAGCGCTGGGCATGGGGGAACTAAAGCTAAACCTGCTTCTGGGAAAACAGGTTGGCCACTGTGTTGGCATATTTAGTCTGTGCCCTGTTATTGAGTGGCCAGCAAGCTAAGAAGGATTTTTTTTAACTTTTTTTTTATGTGTGCGGTACTGAGGGTGAAACCCAGGGGCATTGTACCTCTGAGCTACACCCCCAGCCCTATTTTTTATTCTTTATTTTTTGAAACAGGGTCTCATTGAGTTGTGAAGGGCCTTGCTAAGTAGCTGAGGCTGTCCGCCAACTGCAATCCTCTGATCTCCACCTCCCAAATGCTGGGATTACAAGCATGTGTCGCCACGCCCAGCTGGGTTTTTATGTTTTAAAAGTGTTGTAAAGCTGGGCATGGTGGTGCACTCCTGTAATCTCAGTACTTGGGAGTCTAAGACAGGAGGATTGCAGGTTCTAGGCCAGCAGGGCCAATTTTTCTAGACTGTGTTTCAAAATAAAAAAAAGAAAAGGGCTGGGGTGTAGCTTGGAAGTGGAATGCCTCTGCCCTTGGGTTTAATCCCCAGTACCATAAAACAACCCTTCCTTCCTTCCTTCCTTCCTTCCTTCCGTGTGTGCTGCTGGGGATCAAAGCCAGACCCTCACACATGCTAAGTGCATGATCTACTCTACATCTCAGCTTTATCTTCAGCCCTAAGTAACTTGTTTCTGAATTTATTAGAACTATGTCTCAGCTTTCTATTGATTGTGAGTTCTTTGTTGGTCTGAAAATAAAAAAATCAGTTAAGTAGCCTTTATAGTACGATGTGCATGCACACGACACTTACTCTATACTCAGAGAGGAGAACCTGGGCTCTTTGTATTGTTACTCAACAGACGTTTCAAACCTTTTCTCGTTAGCTGGCTTCTACGCCTTTCTTTTCCCTGGGTCTTGAGTTCCTCCTGTTCCTTGCGGTAGAGGCATGCACCTTTTTTGCGCCCTCTTACCTCCCAGCCAAGGTCTCAGCCACTGTCTTTGCTGACTGTCCTGCTGTCCCCCTGGGGCTGCGCCTCTTCCACCCTTGGTCTCCCTGCTTGTTCCCCTGGGCTGGCTCTGCCCGCCCAGCCCCTGCTGCTTTCCGTTTTCTTGCTTGCTTTTGTGCTTTCTTCTTGCTTTTGTGCTTGCAGCTATTTATTCAGAAGTGGCGATGACGGCTGAACTTGGAGTCCTCACATGGTTGACTGGTTGAGCCAAGTCTGTCTATGCGATGTCACCAATCCTTGGGTGTGCGGTCGTCCACCAGTCCCTGTGTACCTTTGTGCATGTTTCCTTTATATAGAACTTCTGTACTGACTTTGTCGACTGCGGGGGACCTGAAGCGCCTTCCCCACATGGCCTGTTCACAGAGGAAATCAAGGCCATCTTACTTGATTTCAGACTTGCTTTCCTCACTGGTTAGTTTCCACCTCTTAGGACCTCAGTAGCCATTCTTCTTTTTGTCTCTGGTGAGAGTGCAGATTGCTGCCCATAGCTAATTGTGTCCATCTGTGCCTTAGATCCCATTCCTTTCAACCATCTTATCTTTTTTTCTCCATGTATAATGTTTATGTATTATACAATATGTATTCTGCATATCCTATGTGCTTTTAATGTAATATTATGTCTTACATATTTGTATATATATTTTTGCTAGCAGTTGGACCCAGGGCCTCGTGCAGCTCAGCACGTTACTCTATCACTGAACTACGCTCTGAGCCCCTTATGTAATTTTGTTAGTCTTAAAAAGGAAAAATAAAAGCAGCTTTTCTTTCCATTTGCACCACATCTCTCTTTAGCCACCACCCTTCTCTCTTCCCTTCACAGCCAGGTTTTTTGAAATTGTACCTACATTTATTGTTAGCATTTAGACCATGCACATATCCACAGACATTCTGGGCTGGGCTCTGTTCCCTGTTGAATCCACTGACACTGCTCCCTGGTGGTCTCAGTGCTGTCAATGCATGCTCTTCTAATTTTATCTGAAATTTCAGCAGTGACCTCTTTGTTCTTTTACCCTGAAATGTCGTCGTCTTCTTTTTTTTAATGTTCAGCAAATCTTTATTTTCACTTTGGGGACCTTTTTGCACCCACATCTTTCAAATAGTACATTGACTTGAAAATATGGTAATGTTATGATTAAACATTTAGCTAGAACAGATGGCGTGGAAGTGTAATATTTAATGCTTGTTAACATGTGGCTCCCCTAAAGCAAAGCCCAGGAAGTGTGGGGCACAGGGAAGGGGAGCAAGGCAGCTAGCGCCCGGGTGGATGATACCCCCATCCCATCACCCCACCGCACTGCCCAGGATGGGAATCCTAGTCGCAGGTAGGAGTGGAGACAGTGGTGCCACCCTGCCAGGGCCAGAGCCTTGCCTGCAAGAGCGCCCCCTGCAGGTGGACATCTGCTTGATTGTCCTTGGACTGGCCACTTTCTGATCCAGAGGGCTGGTCACGTGTCTCTGTTCTTACTAACAGACAGGCCTATGTTTTGTTCGGGATTAATTTTCTTCCAGAGGTAAAAGTTTGCTTACGTTCACGTGTTTGCCAGATCTGATCTTTGTGCTGTTCTCCTGAGTTTTTGCCATTTAAAAGCATGCAGGACAGGAATAAATGTGATGGCCTCGGTCCACAGTTCTGCAACCTCTAGCTCTTTTTCTTTCCTTGTCAGAGCCAGATCCTTTTTCTCCAAAGGCATGCTGCGACTCCTCTAGAACAGGATCCACCATGAGCTCTTTTGGGTTCCCCCGCCATGCCTCTGTGTGGAGACACTGGTGCCTGGACGTTTCTTTAGGTTGCAGAAGGACGTTTCTTTAGGTCCAGCAGCTACAGTTTATGATGTGCTTTATTTGTGCCAAGTGTTCATAAACGCCCTGTCTGTCTCTGCGTTTGTCTTGCTGTGGACGCATCGTTTCTCCTCATCTGTTTCCATGGTGAGAAGGTCTGGTTTATCATCCATCTGATGCTCTAACCGTCCCTGACTTGGCTCATGGGAGCCTCTTCTGGGTGGCTCCTGTGACCTCTGTCGGGGGCTAGTCATTCTGTGGACACTTCCTCCTTTTCTGCACAGACAGGAGGAAGACAGGTGTATCCTGTCCTCACCCTGCTCTGAGTCCTGAGCAGCCATGGCTTCGGAGAGCCCTGGCTCCTCTCGGTGGAGAGTGGCTTGAGAGCCCCCGGCTGCTCTTTGGAAATGTCTTCTTTCCTCTGCTTCCCTGACGCTGTTTCACAGCCGTCCCCACCTTCCTGCCCATTCTTCTTAGTCATCTTGTTGGGTCTTTAGCGGTCTACCCTTTCAGTGTTGGTTATGCTATGAGAGTGTCTTTCATTTTCTGGTTTTATAATCGCAGCCATGGCCTCATCTACCACTGCGTGTGGATAGTCTCCAGGTCTCCAACTCTAGACCACTCTTCCCCTTGAAAAGACCCAGGGCTTGTCTTGCATGTTTCATTGATACCCAAATAAAACTGTCATGTTATAGATGTCAGCAAGTACTGAATGGACAAGTGTCTTCACTGAACGTGCAGAATTCATGGTTCTTGATGTCTACTGCAGATGTGTGTGTATATATATGTCAAGGACAGATCGTTACCTTTACCTTTCTACTTTCTGTCATTGTTTACTGTATGTGTGTGTGTGTGACTGTGACTTCCCGGTCATACAGGGTGTTCCATCTCTGAGCTATAAACCCAGTTTAGTTTTTATTTTGAGACAGTTCCACTACGTTACTCTGCACTTGTCTCCAACCTGTGATCCTCACAGTTCAGCCTCCCACTCACAGGGATTATATTCATGATGCCTTTTGCATAGGAAGGAGGGAGAGGAGAAATAAGTTTCTGTTTGTTTAGTTTTTCTTTCTTAAGTGTACTGAAATTTTGGGGTAGGATGTCCAAATGTTTTTCAAAGTCAGAGCTGTCTTGTCTTCGTATGTAATTTGTGCGTTTCTAATTCTTTAGTGTCATGGATAATAATGGTCTGTATTTTTTGTCTTTTGTTTTTGCCATGGATTCATTTTTCTTTTCTTTCTTTTTTTTGGGTCTGGGGATGGAACCCAGTGGCATTTGACCTCCGAGCTACACCCCCTACCCTATTTTTTTATTCTTTATTTTGAAACAGGGTCTCACTAAGTTGTGGAGGGCCTCACTGAGGCTGTCTGCGAACCATGATCCTCCGGTCTCAGCCTCCCGAATGCTGGGATTACAAGTGTGCGCCACCACACCCAGCTCTCATTTTTCTTTTTTGGGGGTATTATTTGCTTTGGTCAAAGTGTTGATGGGAAAGAGGGAGTGGCTGATGTCTGTACACGTAGAAATAGATGAGAAGCTCCTGTTCCCTTGATGTCATCTATTTATTGGTAGAGCCTGGCATTGCCAGGTGTTGTGACAGGTGCAGAGTAAAGGCACTCAGTTTAGAGGTAAATACTAAAGGTACAAAGGGCCAGTATCATTTGTAGGTGAATTAATTATAGACAGGGTATCAGTTAAACATTTTACAGTATGCTCTCAGAAATACAATGGTTTTTGTTTCCTATGAGGTGTTGTAAGAACTTGCATTAATTCTGATGCAGTGGGAGAAACTAGTGTGAAGAGCCTATAAAAAGAATTGGCTGCCGGGCGTGGTGGGCACGCTTGTAATCCCCCACGCTTGGGAGGCGGAGACAGGAGGATCGCGCAGGTTCGAAGCCAGCCACGCTGGCTTAAGAGACCCTGTTTCCAAATAAAAGAAGTATAAAAGTAGGTCTGGGAGTGTAGCCTGGAGGTAGAAGGGTTTCCAGGAACCACAGTACCGCCAAAAAAAAGAAAGAAAGAAAGAAAGAAAGAAAGAAAGAAATTGGTTGCATTAAAAACTCTCAAGAAATATTTTTGGATTCTCTATAACACTTGCTCCCAACACCCCCCCTCCAATCCAAACGCCAACCAAAAGTTTATATATATATACTTGTATATATACATAATATATACATTATATATACATTATACATTATATATAATATATACTATATATACATTATATATAAATATTATATTATATTATTATTATTATTATTATTATTATTATTATTTTTGCAGGTGTGGAGATGGAACCCAGGGGCATTCTACCTCCGAGCTACACTCCCTGCCCTATTATTTTGAAACAGGGTCTCACTAAGTTGCAGAGGGCCTCACTAAGTAGCTGAGGCTGTCTGCGAACCACGATCCTCTAGTCTCAGCCTCCTGAATGCTGGGATTACAAGTGTGTGCCACCATGCCTGGCTAAAAGTTTATAATTTAGAAACAAATAATATATAGAATCAGAAGACCTGGGGGCTGTCTCTACCTACCTGTGCCACTTTTTTTTTTTTTTAGTTGTAAGATGAGGATTATATCTCTATCCTTCAGTAATATTGACAGGAATATGTAAAATACTCTGAGGGAATCAGGAATCAACAAATTGGGCGTGGTGACGCATGCTTGTAATCCCAGTACTTGGGAGGCTGAGACAGGAGGATCGCAGGTTTGTGGCCAGCCTCAGCAACTTGTGAGGCCCTCTGCAACTTAGTGAGACCCTGTTTCAAAATAAAGAATAAAATAGGACTGGAGGTATAGGTTGGAGGTAGAATGCGTCTCGGTTTAATCCCCAGTACTGAAAAAAAAAAGTTTCCTCTTTCTATTAGGAGGGCCATTGATTATGGCTTGATAAACCACCATTATCAACCTAGAGGGTAAAAGGTTGAGGCTTGAAATAGAAATGATTTGAAATGCAAATTTTTCTGTGCCGCTCTTGTTTTGATAAGCAAATCATTCTTTGTTTCATTTGTAGGCTTTAGAATCCAAATTAGCAGCTTGCAGGAATTTTGCAAAGGACCAAGCATCACGAAAATCCTATATTTCAGGGAATGTTAACTGTGGGGTGATGAACGGCAACGGCACAAAGTTCTCTCGGCCAGGGCACACGTCTTTCTTCGATAAAGGGTAAGTCTTGGATTTTTTTAAGTGATCGTTTTGGAGTAGTAATGTTGCAGATGAAGTCAGCGGATTTTCAGGTCTTGAGAAAGTAAATTCAGTTTGGTAAACCGCTCTGAATCCTGTTCTTATTCACATCTTGGGGGACGGAGATGTGTTGTCCTCTTCCAGTCCCCGTGGAGTCTGTTGCCCTGGGAACTTGGAGTCTGCATCTTCTGTTCTGGGAGACTCTGGGAGCAGAGCTGGGCCTTGGAGATTACACAGGTCTACGCTGTGGTCCCTGTTCTCCAGGTGCTTATCACCTGGGAGACTTGCTTGTCCAATTCTTTTTATGGGCAGAAGAGATCACTGCAGTTCTGTAAGCGCAAACTCTACAGCAAAGCTTATTTGATTTTTTTTTTTTTTGGCACTGGGGATGGAACCCAGGGGCATTCTACCTTCGGGCTACACCCCCAGCCCTATTTTATTCTTTATTTTGAAACAGGGTCTCACTGAGTTGCAAAGGGCCTTATTAAAGTAGCTGAGGCTGTCCGCCAACCGCGATCCTCCTGTCTCAGCCCCCCAAATGATTACAAGCGTGTGCCACCATGCCCGGCTTACCTGAAGGTTTTAGAAAAATACAAAGCCCAGAAGTATTTAGAACCCGATCAAATAGTTCAGGAGATACACTTTTGTATGAAGTGAAGATTTTTTTTTTTGGTGAGAATTGAAATTAAAAAAGAATTGTTTTAAAATTAAAGCAGTGATATTTCCTTATGCAGAAGCCTCAGTCGGTGGAGAAGCATGTAAAAATAACTGTTTTCTGCTTTCACACTATTTTTGTGTTCGTAGGCATATAAAATGCATATTTTTTGTGCATCTGCTATAAGCTTTATGGAACACACTTAACAAGATTATACTTTCCATGTTGCTCTGTGTGTAACGTGCCTGTCATGACCTACAGTGCCAGTATTTGTTAGTGTCAGACAGTTTTCTTGTCTACACACTGCTTGGCTACCCTCTTGTTATAGTCATGGCTTAATATAGAGAACTTGCTAGGGCCTGTGGTCCTGGCTGCTGATCATGTTGGCGGGCAGTAGTTACTGTTACAGTAGCCAGGCCCCTGCTTCTTTGTTATCCTCTCTACTTTGAGTTGTAAGGACAGGTCTTGGTTTTCTGCAGAAGCAATGCAGGTACAACCCTAGGAATTTTCAGTTTCTTAAAGGAAGCTATATTTTCAGGCTGTTCCCAGTAATTGCATCATGATAACGGAGAGCCTGATTTGATACACAGTTCATGCTTAAAAAGAGTCTCCATGTAGTAGCATGTTCTGGTTCACCTCTGTAGCTTAAGAGGATTTTTGAGCCGGGCATGGTGGCGCACGCTTGTAATCCCAGTACTTGGGAGGCTGAGACAGGAGGATCACAGTTCACAGACAGTCTCAGCTACTTAGTGAGGCCCTTTGCAAATAAAGTGAGACCCTGTTTCAAATAAAGAATAAAAAAAAAGGGCTGGGGGTATAGCTTGGAGGTAGAATGCCTGTGGGTTTCATCCCCAGTACTGCAAAAAAAAAAAAAAAAAAAGGATTTTGCTTTGAAGTATACACATTTTATTTAAAGACAATCTATTTAAAGCATGTTCTAACATAATAGTAGATAAGTCAGTACTCTGTCTAATTCTTGGGGCTTTCCAGGTAGGATAAATAACATTTTTCCTCAGGTCTAGGAATTTCAGGCAAACTTGGGTAGTGCCCCTGTTAAATGCTGTCATGGTGCCATAGAATGGATAGATGTTTTTGCATCAGCCATTACCTCAAGTGCTATGGAGAAGGTTTAGCGGAAGTCTTCATGAGTGTTGAAAACAGTGTCTTATTTTTTCTTGCAACTTGTAGTTAGCTCTGGTAGAGTAGTTACTAGTCTCTCTCTAGAACCATATTTCTTGGTGGACCTCAGGCACCTTATGACCCGAGAACAGGCATAAATAAACCAGAACCGGCTTGGCCGGACAGATGCTTCTGTGTCTTCAGGATGGTCACTGTGAGAGAGCGTCACACTGTGCCTTCGGGTTCATGGCTCTGCCTGCCTTCTGCTTGTCTCCCTCCCTTCAGGCAGCACCACGCAGGGGTCACCCAGAGACCACTCCTCTTGGGGAGTGTGGGGGAGCCAGTGTGGGCTTGAAAGCAGGCCTGGCCTTGTGCTCTCTGCCTGGCCCCGCCCCAGGGAGTAGACTGGATATAGTTGTAGGCATTATTTCCTGAATGGAACTGGAAAGTTGCTTCCCTTTAGAACCAGTTCCAGGTTCTACTTGCTTTTGGTTTTAAATTGTACAAATTTCATATGGTACGGTTTCTGCGAAGAATGAAATGGACATTCGTGGGCGGCCCTTGCTCCCGTGCTCAGGTGGTGGATGAGTGGCGTGTGTGCACGCCACAGTGCTGACCTGTGGCTGCTTGGGTGGCGTCTGCCTCGCTGCTGTGCCCCTGGCTGCTCTGCGGTGGCTGTGCTCTCTTCCCACTCCCTGGCTGCTCTGCTTTGCTTCTGGATTTTTACCCTGGGTCTTTGTTCTGCTGACCTTAGTGACTAGATAAAAACCAAGATGGTATGTACCAGCTGCAAGAGGAAGGGGAGGGTAGCCCAGTTCCTGGATCCAGTATTAAATCTGGTAGGCTAAAAGAAAAGTCTATCTTTGTGGAAGTGGGGAAGGGTGTCTTCTTGTTTCAGCACGTGAAAGGCTCTCCATTTTAGAAAGCCCTTGGCAGCCAGGTGTGGGACCACATACCTGTAATCTCAGTACTAAGAAGGCTGAGGCATTAAGGAGGATTGCAGGCTTGAGATTAGCCTCAGCAATTTAGCAAGGCCCTCAGAACTTAGTGAGACCTTGTTTCAAAAGAAATAAAATAAGGCTAGAGGTATAACGTAGAGGCAGAATGCTCCTGGGTTCAATCCCTAGTACCATCAGAAAAAGCCCTTGGCTCTAGAACTTTCCTGGCCTGCCCCTCTCTCCCGAGGAAGATGTCTGTAAGCGCCGTCACTGGAGTTCATAGTGCAACTGAGACCTGTAGGAGGACTGATCCTTTGGGGAAGGAACTCCTCAGTAGGTCTGGGGGCACGTGGGTGTACACGTTCACCCCACCCTTCATAGCAGGCAGACGCAGCGAAGCCGTACCACATAAAACCACCTAAACCGGGTACATTGCTTTGCAGGAGTGAGAAAGCTTCAGTAAATTCTGGTTATTTGGGTGTTTCTTGGAATGAAGATTGTACCTCATCTGCTGTGCCTTGCACTAGTTCTCCCTTCTGTGTCCCCGTCTAGAGTATACAGACTCATGTTGGTGCGGCCACTCGAATACGCTCTAAAGTTTCTTTTCCTCCCATAGCTTTAGTTTCTTACTCTTGGCCTATTTTTGCAGGCTAGTCTGATTTCTTTTGGGCTGTGTGTAGATGGGCATAGGCTGATTTTAGGGTACGTGTGAAAATAGTATTTGTATTATTGTTTAATGTTTTTCCTTTCTTTTATTAGGCAAGAAAAAGTCATATTTCCCACGTTGTTCATGGGTAACTGAATTTGTTTGCTGTGCTCTTTTCCTCTTTCTCAATTATGGTGTGTGGTGGACACATTAACAAACTGGTTTTACTAACTGCATGGGGCTGACTCCGCTTTAACCACTCACAGCCCACGAGTGAGCTTTCACGATCCTGTGTGACTTGACTATATTCCATTACTATCCGCTTAGCTGTCACATCAGTGGACGGGTGTGGTGGCCCAAGCCTGTAGTCCCAGCCACTCAGAAGGCTCAGGCAGGAGTTCAAGGCCAGCCTGGGCAACATAGTGAGACCCTGCCTCAACCAAACAAATCATCAGTGCAGTGGTCCTAGCGGCACTCCTCAGGTGGGCAGGCGCTGTGTGCTGATGTCAGTCCAGGCCCTGGGTTCACATCCCGCCGTCTCCATGGAGATAAGGCTCCTCCTGTCCTCCCATGGCTTTTCTCAAGCCAGGCCCTAATGATAATGGACTCGTTTGCTCTTGTGTTCCTGTACTGAGCTGGAATGGTAGGTAGGGTGAGTGAGAGACGGGCCTGAGGTTTCAGAATTGCTCTGCAGGTACGGCCTGGGCCGAGGACTGGAGCTGCCCGTGAGCCGGGAGACCGAGCCTGGTGTCTCCTGCTCCTCTGAATGAGCTGGAGCAGCCTTCCGGGTTGCGGGCCTCGCCACTCTGGCAGCTGTAGAGTCTCCCTCCTTTGTCTCTGTTGGACTGGATTCCTGGCTGTCAGGCCCTGAGCGTTCATTGGCTCTTTGCCCCCTTTAACTCCATCTGTTGCATTTTACAACTTCCCGAGGCACATAGCTGGGGGTCTCAGGTTTTCAGACCTTGGGTAGAATCCTGAATTTCTTAGGCCTAGAACCTTTTTGTATGCTTGGCTCCTAGATCTCTCTTCCCTGCCTGCTCCTGTGTTCCGTGCCGTGTGGTCCTCTGGGGCATTTCCTGTTGGCCCTTTTGCCCCTGTGGCATCTGGAATCGTCTCTTCTCCTAAACCCTTTTCCTGTTACAGAACCTTGCAGTTCCTGAAGGGGCCTCACCAGACCAGAGTCCCACCTTTAGGGTCTGTGTTCTTCCCTCTCTGGTTTCATTCCCACTTACTGAGTCAGAGAAGGAGTGCTAGGTGGGACCCTGGCGGGCTTCCTCCTCTCTACCCCACTCACCTTTAAGTGAGGAGCTCCGCTTCCATCCCCACAGAGAAACGACTCGCCTCCCTCAGTTCTCCCTGGACGTTCTGCTTGTCTTTCCTAGCAGAGCTGATCCGCAGCAGGAGCCCGAGTGGTTGCTTGCTGCGGGCTGCTGAGTGGCCTGTGGGCCCGACAGCACTGGATGAGCTGGGTAGTGATCGGACCTTCTCAAGCTTTGCTGTCCTGAGCTCTGTACCAGTAAGGGCGAGCTTGATGTTCCCAAGCCCATCTGACTTGAATGCTGGCATCCTCCCCTCGATGGGCACGTGGAGCCACCCCGGGACCCAGCGCCAGGGGGTCCTGGCAGCCGCAGCGCCCCGCTGCTGAGTGTGGGGCTGTCTGCAGCCCAGCTTTGCTGTCACCTCAGCTGCGAAGATTCCCATGTTGGAATGGAGGGTCCCATGTTGGAATGGAGGGTCCCATGTTGGAATGGAGAGTCCCATGTTGGGATGGAGGGTCCCATGTTGGAATGGAGGGTCCCATGTTGGGAGCCTAGGCTGTGTAGCTCGTTCTTTCTCAGGTTTCTGGGGAAGCAGGCAGAGGGGGGTTGTGGGGTGAGTGCTCAGTGACATAGGTTGTGGCCCCAGCCTCAGAGGGCACAGGCATGAAGCCGGGGGAGAATGGGGAAGGATGCTTTAAAGATTTCAAGTGTGTTGAAGCCGAGAAACCAGGTTTCCTTTTGTCCAAAAAGCAATCCAGGCTCTCTCTCACTGAAGTAGGACGTGCGACGGGGAGTCAGAGCCTCTCATTGTTCTTGGGTGCTGTGTGGGTCCTGATTTCAGATTTTAGATATGGACTGTGTCTAGTTTCTTGACACTCTGTTTCTTCAGTAGTCAGTGGTTCTTTGTCAAGTCTCAGCATGCCTGAGATTACATTTACTTCTTCCTCTACAAAACCGTGGCCTTTGTAGGGAATGTGTGACTCCACTTTTCTATTTTGAGAGACCCTCTCTCTGTGAGTCTCTTCAGCTCTCTGAACCCCTCCATGAGCAGGTGGGGGGGGTGGTGGGCAAGCGTGGCGTAGCGTGGCCTTTCCACTGGGCGGCGCCTCTCCGTTTGCTAGTAGGACAGATTGTCCTAGGAAGTTTTCAGGACAGAAAGGCTGAGGTGGCCTCCTGGGAGAGGCCCAGGCCCTCCCTCTCCACTGCTCCCTGTGCTGGCTGCCGGGCGGGTGGGGCTGGGGCTCTCCTTGCCTGGCCTGTGCTGGGCTTGGGCCGGGCTGCCTGTGCTTGACTCTGCAAAGAAAGGCCTGTCTGTCTGACTGCTTGCTATGCAATTTTTAAAAAGTTATTTTTCTCTCCCTTGTTAAGATACTTATGTACATTATAAGAGATTTAGAAAATAAAATAGTAAAGAAAGTTTATCCATGATTCAAAGGGAAGAAAAGTAACTATTGTTAACATTTCCGTCAATGATACATAGCTATATGATTTTATGTACATACGTGTGTATATCCTTCTGTGATATAAATGAGTCTATGTACATTATGCATATGTATGTATTTATATGTACATATGTGTGTATACGTACACATTATACATGTATATATGGAATCCATATTCTGTATGTGTGTGTGTGTGTGTGTGTGTGTGTGTGTGTAAAATTCACACATTCTGCATTCTAGATTTAGCTACGTAGGTAGTAATGTCTGTAAGGGGCTGTAGTGAAGAATCTAGGCTATACACTGTTTACTTTTTCTTTTCTTCACATCATTTAACATACTCCGTTTGGTGGCCTGCTTCTTTCACAGCATCAAACAGATTTGGAATATTTTCCCATGCTATTAGAAAACATGTGAAATGTGTTATTAATGGTGGTGTAACATTTCATTGTTTCATTGTAGTTATTTATTTAACTCCTTACTTAGTGCCAGACAGTTAGGCCTATTCTCTGCAGGAAAGTCAGGCCTGTGGCTGCACTGGCCGGTGTGTCAGGTTGCCACGAAGGGCTGTGCACTTGGTACCCAAGACTGAGCTCTTGGTTCCCTAGGTCCTGATGCTTTCTGGGTAGCTACTCCCCTGGGCTGTCAGCACCCTCCCACGGGCCAGAGGAGGACTATGTAAAAAAGCAAATGAATGTTTCATTGTGTGTAGAATGCTTTTAATGACAGTCTTTCTTTCTCTTCCCCTCCCTCCCTCTCTGCTCGGTCACCCCCACAGGGCGGTAAACGGCTTTGACCCAGCTCCTCCTCCTCCTGGTCTGGGCTCCTCGCGCCCGTCATCAGCACCGGGTATGCTGCCTCTCAGTGTGTGAGTGCCCGGCTGCAGGTGGGAGCTCCTGCCCTCCTCCACAGCCCAGGACACCCACGCCTCGCCCTGCGTGCCTGGGCCCAGCCGGCGCCCTCCGGCTGCCTCCCACGGCTGGCGAGGGCAGGCTGCATGCAGCGGCGGCCGCTGGGCCCTGCCCAGCCCCAGGACTCTGCGCGATCTCAATACTGGCTATTTTCTCTTCTCGCCGTAGTGCCGTTGGTTTCACATGATTGCACTTTTGTGGGTCACAAGGTGATACATCTGTGTATTACTTGGTCACTGGATGCAGAAGTACCATTCATCACACCTGCCTCATGGCCTCCACTCTGCTGTGCTGATAGGATTTAGTTGTGTTAGGACATTGCAGCTCTTCTAGAACTTCTCCCCCGAATCAGGTTGACGTGTGCCCTCCTGCGCTCCCACCCGTGCATCTCAGTGCTCGTAATCATGTGTCCCTGACTCCATCCCCGCGGTTTGGGCCTGTTTCTGGCACAGAGTCAGGAAGGTCACCGAACTGGGGAGCATCGTCTGCACCTTCTGACTTCACGTAGGCAGTTAGCATTCCACAGGCTCGCCTCCGAGCAGCGCGGCGCCCGTCTGAGCCGCAGGTGGCAGGAGCCTCCGGGCCCTGGGTGCCTGTCGCCTGCTGTGCCTCAGATGCTGGCCGCTCTCCAGCCCTTCATTTAGATGACATCTTCAGAGCATTTTTGTTTTCTGAGGGTCCGTCCAGTTGTGTGGGAAGGGTCGAGTGGCCTGGTCCCGGGGCCGGCGGTTGCCGGCTTCTGGGACAGACTGACCAAAAGTGGCTGTCCCTGTGCATCCTTTGATTACTCTCATGCTGCATTGACTGTTTACATTTGTTTTATTGTACATAGGTTTGTAAACATTATTGCCTAAGATATTTGTATATAACTTGGGCTTTGTAGCTTTTATTTATTCAGAACTCATACGGCATGTTCATGACTTACGATGGTGTCCTCCTGTGGGCAGCTGTATAGGATCATCATGTGGTTAAAATACTTCCCCTCCAAAAAATCTTTTAACGTGGAAACAATAAATTTCACAGAAAAAAAAAATAAAAAGGATTGCGGTTGCTTTATTGGGTTTCTGCCCTCTTGGGGGAGGAGAGGAGCTGGGAAATCAAAGCCAGCTTCAAGTGTTCCCGTGCTGCGCTGTGGGACGGGCAGATGGAATGGAACAGAGAAGATCCGCTTTCTCATCGAGCAGGCCTGTTCACGCGATCTCGGTGCCAGTCCCAGCCTCCCGAGATTTCCAGGGGCAAGGGAGAAGGCGCGGCCCGCGGGAGGGGCTTGCGGGCCTTGGCGGCCTCGGGGCGGTTCCGCAGCTGCGCGGCCTCCCCGGCACGCCATCGTTTTGGGATGAGAGGTCACTTGGATCTAGGCTTCTCTTGACTCCCTCAGGTGGATGCTAGCAGGCGAGGGAAGAGGCCAGGTGCTTGGCAGCGAGACAAGGCCGCACGCTGAGGAAGTGCGTGCCGGAGCTTGACCGCTGCTTGCTGTCAGTAGAGCTTGAACCAGCGGCCTGCTCTGCTGCTTTAGAACTTAAGGGAATGAAAACAGTCACATTCCCAATGAGAAAGAGGCATCAAGTCGAATACATTTTCACATATTTGGCTATCCGTTAAGGAACAGCTGCCATTCGGCCTTCCTAGAGATCGTGTCCTCAGTGACTTCACCAAGAGGTGCCTGTGCGCTGTGCCCCGCCGTGCCCTGACATGCTGGCAGCAATGGACAGGAAAGAAGCCCGAAGCCTCTCGTTGATGTATGGTTCCTGTGAGCTTCTCGCCCAGCTGTCATGGAAGGACTGAGCTGGATCCGGCATTTAGCAGAGTGCTTTGCGGATGCAGGAACCCTGGGTCTGAAACCCAGGCCTCCGCTTAGTTTTCATGGCTGTGG
Organism: Muscardinus avellanarius; assembly: GCF_963383645.1. Taxonomy (NCBI): domain Eukaryota; kingdom Metazoa; phylum Chordata; class Mammalia; order Rodentia; family Gliridae; genus Muscardinus; species Muscardinus avellanarius. The sequence continues at coordinate 14,896,916 of NC_137802.1, read as the reverse complement.
CAGCCCTTGGCCTACGACCCTGTGAGGAACCCGGGCTGTGTGGCTGGCTGCCGAGGCCTCGTCTGCAGCCTTCTGTTTGGGTGATTTGGCTGAAGGTGCGGCTTTGTGCTCGCGTGCACCGAGCACCTGCTACCTGGCGTGAACACCGCTCCTCGCTGCTTACCTCACGAGCCAGAGGTGGCCCTGGGTGGGTGTTCTTCCTAGGGCTGTCACTGAGCCTCGGGACCGAGCCCTCCCGGAGCTGGGTCCACGTGCTCATCTTCCAGGTGGCTAAGCACAGCCTCTTGTCTCCAGATGTTTTCACCTCCACCCCGTCCCGTCCCTCGCTTCCAGAATGTCTTCCTGGATGAGGCTAGGAGCCTGCGTTCTGCTTCCCATCAGCCAGAATGGCCAGAAACAGCATCCCACCAGCTCAGAGCCAGGAGTGTGAGCTGGGCGGAGTCCCAGCGCAGCTTGTGAGGATGTCTAGCAGCAGCCTGGCACTGCAGGAGACTTGCTTTTCCCCATTGGCAGAAGGAGCAGTGTCCCCAGAGTTGGACTTGCCAGAGCCAAGCTTTGCAACAGGCTGGTGTCTTTCCGCTGTGCCTTTCCACACTCAGGGCCCCGCTGGCCTCAGCTCCCATGGTTTTCCCTGTCTCTAGGAGATGGGTAGATTTCGAAGCTTGGAAACGAAGCGCTTGGGCCGGCGTAATTTTGCAGCGGGAGGAATCATTTCCCACCCTTTTCCTCTCTATTCTGCCCTCGTGGACTGAGTTGGCTCCACCTGTCTTAGAAGCCGTCTCAGGGGAGCCATGAGCGTCTCCTGAGAACCAGGCGGGAGCTGGCCGTGCCGTGCCTGCACAGCGGGCTTCCGCGACGGGCTTGAGCGAGTAGTCGGTTGCTGATGCCACGGGGAGGCCCCGGGCCCTGCCGCTCCCCACTTCAGAGGATGGAGCTCATTCAGACACACTGGTTTTGGTTCAAAAAAGGCGATTGTTTTAACTAAAGGGCGGGGGGTACACATGTTAGTTCCATCATCTAGAACTTAGAGGAAGAGATGTACGTTCAGATCACAGGCTCCTCTGTTAGTCGCCGTGTCTGGGTCAACCTGACAGGGTGATACGCTAGGAAAATGGTTCTACTTTTGGGGTTCTTTTTTTTTGTGGTATTGGGGTTCCTGGAAGCCCTCCTTCCTCCGGGCTACACTCCCAGACCTATTTTATATTTTTGAAACAGGGTCTCTTACGCCAGCACGGCTGGCTTCGAACCTGCGCAATCCTCCTGTCTCCGCCTCCCAAGCGCGGGGATTACAAGCGTGCGCCACCACGCCCGGCTACTATTGGGGTTCTATTCCATGATGGTAAGAACAAATGGAATTAATTCTAGCAGCTGTCATGCAGCGTCTGATGGTAGGGGACACGAGGCCATCATAGAGTCCCATAGGTGTACAGCCATGCTAATGCGTGGGACGGAAATGGCCAATGGGCAGAAGACACAAAACAGGATCGTGTCAACTGCAACTTTACTACAGCAAACTGGAGCAGCTGGGTGCGCTTGGGAGGCTGAGACAGGAGGATCGCACGGGTTCGAAGCCAGCCTCAGCTACTTAGAGACTCAGCAACTTAGTGAGACCCTGTTTCCAAATAAAGTATAAATAGGCCTGGGAGTATAGCCCGGAGGTAGAAAAGGCTCCTGGTTCCACCCTCAGTACCACACACAAAAAATTGACTGGCCTAATAACACTGATTTTCTTTTACTGCCCAAGTTTAGCCTGTGCTAAATTCAAAGTGTTTGTGCGGTAGCACAGGGAGTGGCTCCCTGACCCACCCAGTGGCCAGCGCATTCATTCACCGCTGGGGAGGTTAGAGTCCCAGTCCCCAGCCCCAGGTGGAATAGAGTGCTGTGCTTTCCATCGCATCTCAGACACCAGCAGTTACAAGACACGCCTTTATTTTGTGAACCATTAAGAAAAATTTGCCAGTCTGAACTATAAAAATGCATAGTGTTTTTATATTTGTTGAAAGCATTGTAGGCTTCTTTAGACAGAGTTCCAGCCTGTTACGCTTAATTCACTTACACAAAGGACAAGCTGAGACTCTACAACCTGCCAGCGTGAGCCCCACGTTCTGACCCACTGTTCGATCCAGAGCTGTTGCCGCCGTTGTTTTCCCAAGCAGTGTCTCCTTCGGCGCCGTGGTGAGTTGGGGCCCTGACATCCCTGAAAAGCGACTTTCACTGTTGGCTCCAGAATTTCCTTCTGAGCAGCTGACGCCCATGCCGCCGGCTTTGATGTTGAGCTTCGAGGATCTCACCCGCGGCCAGGCGGTGACAGCCACATCCCCGCTGCCACCTACTGACCGTGATGGCGAGGCGCATGAGATTTGTTTTTGTTTTTGTTTTTGTTTTTTAGCAGTACCAGGGATGGAACCCAGGAACCTTCTACCTCCGAGCTACACCCCCAGCCCTATTTTATATTTTAAATATTTAGTTATTTATTTTGTGGGTCTGGGGATGGAACCCAAGGGGATTCAACCTCCGAGCTACATCCCCTGCACTATTTTTTATTCTTTTTAATTTGAAACGGGGTTTCACTAAAGCACAAAGGGCCTCACTAAGTAGCTGAGGCTGTCCGGGAACCGCAATCCTCCAGTCTCAGCCTCCCAAATGCTGGGATTACAAACGTGCACCACCACGCCCCGGCTTAGCCCTATTTTGTTTTTTTTTAATTCTTTACTTTGAAACAGGGTTTCGCTGAGTTGCAGAGGGCCTCACTAAGAAGCTGAGGCTTTTCGCTAACCGCGATTTTCCTGTCTCAGCCTCCCAAATGCCGGGATTACAAGCATGCGCCACCATGCCTGGTTTATTTGGGGCATTTTACAATCTGTCGCGTGGTACTTTGGAAGAGGCAGCGCCCTGCTTGGATATTTCAGTGACTCAGGTTTTAATCTGATTATGTCACTGCACATCTTAAATAAGGCTTTGTGACTTCTGGTCAGCTGGAATAGAGCGTGTTTTGGAGCTACTTGGAAAAAATACATAGCCCCCACTGCTGCTGTGAATCAAACAGGAAGGTCTAGTATGAGGAGGAGTTTTTTGGACACAGTATATAGGCACAGTAATTAGTTAACATAGTTAACATGCTGTAAATATACCCTGCCATCGTGTGTTAGATTTCCGACAAGGACAAGCCGCGTTTGCTGGGCTCTCAGATGACAGGGGACTAAAAAAAGAAGGGACTTCAAAGCCTGTTCCTGGCGCTGGTGGGGAGCGCAGTGTACTTGTTGCCCCAGGGAGGCGGGAAAGAGCTATGCTTCCCTCCCCTGAGCAGGGCAGCCTGGGTGGGAGGACAGTCTCCTGGCCTCAGACCTGCTCAGAACCAGAACCCGGGGAGGAGCCACCACCTCCCCTTCAAGTCCAACCTACTGCCTATTCTGGGCTCTTTTGCTTGATTGTTCTTTTGAGGGGCGAGGGCACGGCAGGAAGGAGTGGTCCCCGAGGCCCCTTTCCTTTGTCAGAATTGAAGTAGGCTGTCCCTGGGCAGCACTGGCTTCAGAGGGAAGGGACCATGGGTCAGTCACACTAGAGCCGCAGGGAGGGCAGGCTGGCAGGACACCTGCATTTATGGCTCATACCTTGTCTTAGCTGAGGTTTCAGGGAATGGGAAAATGTGTGACGGTATGAAACTGCTGGGCTCTGAGTCTTCCTGGTGTCAGGGTCTTATCTTAGAAACGTTCCCTCAAAGCCTGGTGTGGTGATGCATGCCGGTAATCCCAGCACTCGGGAGGCTGAGATGGGAGGTTTTTTTTTTTTTTTTTTTTTTTTTTGCGGGGCTGAGGATGAAACCCAGAGGCATTCAACCTCCAAGCTACACCCCTGCCCTATTTTTTATTCTTTTTTTTTTTTTTTTTTTTTTTTTTTCAGTACTGGGGATGGAACCCAGGGGCGTTCTACCTCCGGCTACATCCCCAGCCCTATTTTATAATTTATTTGGAAACAGGGTCTAAGTAAGTTGCTCAAAGCCTAAGTAGCTGAGGCTGGCTTTGAACCTGTGCTCCTGTCTCAGCCTCCCAAGCGCAGGGATTACAAGCGTGCGCCACAACGCCCGGCATGAGACAGGAGGTTTTGACAGTAACTTAAGAGTGAGGCCCTCGGCAACCTGAGACCCTGTTTCAAAATGAAATAAATAAAAAGGCTGGGGCCTAGCTCAAAGGTCGAATTCCTCGGGTTTAATCCCCAGTAATGCACACGTACCCTCAAGCCCTAAGACAGTGGAACCCCCTGGACTTTGCCTTTAGAAACCTGCCCATGAAATGGCAAAGCGAGAGCATTTAGCTTGCGCAACAGCTCTGAGGCAGAAACCCAGCTCATCTCAACCTCCCGCCTGTGCCTCTCCTCCCTGAGCCACACTTCTGGCTGAAGCCCCAGCACCTTTGACTTTAGGGCATGGTGCCCACCTGCCATGACCTGTCTCCCTGATGTTGTATGTGCCCAACAGATTCCCCTCCCTCCCTTTGGCGGTACTGAGAGTTGAGCCCAGGGCAGTCTACCTCTGGGCTGTACCCCAACTCTGCCTCTCCCAAGCTCTCTGTGGCACCCTGGGGTACTCTACCTCTGAGCTACACCCCCAGCTCTATTTTATTTTCTGTTTTGAGGCTGTCCTCAAACCTAGCCTCCTGTCTCAGCCTCCAGGCAAGCACCACCATGAAGGTTTTATAAGCTAACTTTTTAAGTGCTGGTCTCGTTAAGTGAAGAAGGTGGTCTGTTCTTCTAGATGGCGTCTGTGGAGCCAGGAACTGGAGCCAGTCCTTGGAGACTATTTCTCCTGGCAGGCTGAGCAGTTGGGAAAGTGATATAGGCATCGGTCAAGCCAGCCAGTAAGAAAGAATTCTTTTGGGGACAAACAGGCCCCTCAGCCTGTCAAAGCCTGAACTTCTACCCGCCTCCTCCCACCGTGACACGGAAGGGCGCTCTGTCCACCTCTCACATCCTTGTGACTGCCACGGAGCCGGTCATGCCCCTCTTACTGGGTTTGTCTGGGCTGACACTTGACCAGCCAAGCCTAAGCATGCTGGTGGAGCGAGATCAGCCCCAGCTCATGCTCCCGGGGCTTCTCTCCAACCCCAACCAAATCCTCCCCAGAGCACTTGCAGCGTGCATCCCCCATCTGGAAAATGCAGCCCGAAGCTCCTCGGACCTCTTCAGAACACCTACTGTGTTTTTAAGTTTTCAATCACCAGCGATGAGCTTCACTGCTGAGTGACCGGACCCTCCCTCCTAAACTGCTTCCTGTGAGCGGAGTCTCCAGCTCTGCCCACAGAGCACCCACACGCCGGGGAGCTGCCCCCGCTTGGCGGTGTTTGGAAGATCCCACTGGGCCTGGTACCACAGTTCAAGTCTGTGTAGCCCACCCCCCGGGCAGGTCACAGATGGGTACTCGAGAACAGAAGGGGAGGAAACAGATTCCACGTTCACATGATTGTTCTTGTTTATTGAGGTCTGTTTATTCTCAGTGGGTGCTTTTTCCTCCAAGTAAATCGAGCAGGCGCCAGTATCTATAATGAATAAATTTATTGTCTTACAAAAATCATTGTCTAGAAATATGGGAATACAAGAAAAGATATTTGCAGTCAGGTGTCTGGTGGTCAACAGCCAGTAGTCCATGTAGGGGGAAATCAAAGATTCCAAACCCACGCGACAAATTCTTCCTAACAGATGTTAAAGCTCTTAACCCAAAAGGTTTGTGTTTTCAAGCACATGGCAGAGGATCGAGGATTCATTAACACTGATTTCTTGTCACTGAATGTTTATACCGCTTTCACTAGGAGGTGCATGATAGGAAGCACAGTCAAACCTAACACGTTAAATTGTTTTAGAGGCAAATAATATATTTAACATTGTCTTAGTACTGTAGTGTCTAAGGCACTTTCTGTAATGTCAGTTTGCTCAACTGTCAACCAAAACAGAATGCTAAGTGTTCGTGGTAACACTGTCCGAAGGGGAGGGGAAAGCAAAACGAGACAGGATTCACCCACTGGCAGGTCAACATTCAGGCAGACGGGATCTGTTCTTGAGGTCCTCTGAACCTCGCGGACAAACTCGGAACGAGCCTCGGACACAAAACCAAGATTCCCATTTTGGGCTCAAAGCAGCGGCTGAATTTGCAAGGTGAGCACGGGGGCCTGGCTGGCAAGGGAGGCCTCCCGCCAGCTCCCGAGGGCGCCCTGCGGCTTGTTCTTGAAGCGAGGAGGGCACCGGCCAAGCCAGACGCTTCAGGAGACCATCTGGAAGCCGCCGTGATGGCTGCCAACGGGGGCGGGGCCGCAGCCGCGCAGTGGCCACAGACCGGCCCTGGCCAAGGACAGTCCACACGAGCGGGGATGCCAGCGTGACGGAGACGGGCACGGTGACACCAAACGGCTGCTGCCTCCCCACCCTCCTAATCTTTCCGAAGCCCCTTTCACAGTTTCCTCGCTGAAATAGTGATCAGTATTCAAAGGAAATGAGTTACAAGTGCAGTTTGGATTCCACAATGTTCTAAGAGACTGGGCGTGGCTGCGGAGTCAGGCCACGTGGACACAGAACTAAGTCACCCGTCTGAAGGACGGGGCATGCAGAGCGACTGGGCAGCGACCTCGGGGCTGCTCCCACGACCGGGGACTGGCAACGGAGGGTCTGGAGCATCTTTAAAAAGGATTCTCTTCTTAACATGTATTATAAAATGGTCTCTTGATGAGTATATGGAAAATAGATGCAACGATGACAATCTGTTTAATATGTGTGTGTCTTGGGCATGTATATATATCAAAAGGGGAGCATTGTACCTAACTGGAAGCAGGATACAGTCTGCGGAGGCCGGAGTGCCTTAAGACACAGTTGATCTTCCCGCAGCTTGCCGACTGCTAGGCCCGGGCGGGCTGGCGGGTGCGTCCTGCGTGTCCCACTGCAGCGCCTCCCGCCCTCTGGGACTACTCCGACGGAGGCGGCTGCGCCTCGTTGACGTCACTGGTCTTGCTTTCCGTGTCATCGTCTGACAGCTCCAGGGAAGCCCCCTCAATGTGCAGCTGGCGCCGGCCGGATCGGCTCGAAGAAAAGCTGATTGGGCCGCCCCGCCTGGGAACAGGAGTCACGCGTGTGTTAGGCGCTCAGCCCCATGGTGCTGTGATCTCCACGCCCGCCTGTCCCTGGACACCTGGCCTTGCGGGAGGTAGGTGAGACCGGGAGCAGCTTTGTGCTTTTCCGCCCCACGGTCCCTGCCCAGGAGCAGCCAGGCCAGCACACAGTGTACGGAGCAGGGTCCAATTCAAGACAGTCTGGGATAGGAGTGGTAGGAAAGATGGATCAAGGCTGCTGACCAGCCCTTTCCTATGAAAGGGCCAGAGAACAAGTTTTTTACTTAGGCTCTGTGGCCACCTACGGTCTGTCAGCCTTAACACTTTAAAACTGTAAAAACCGGCTGGGCATGGTACCTGGGAGGCTGAGACAGGAGGATGACAGGTTTGTGGCCAGCCTCAGCAACTTAACCAGACCTGTCTCAAAATAAAAAAGTAGGGCTGGGAATGTGGCTCACAAGTAGAATGCCCCTGAGTTCATTTCCTAGTATCACCACCCCCACCAAAAAAAAAAATAAAAAATAAAAAATAAACATAAAAATAAAAAATCCTTCTAGCTCGCTGGCCATACTGAACATGCCAAGACGGCAACCTGCTTTCCCAGGGAGTGAGTTGAGCCTTCGCTCCTCATCTCTGTGTGGGGAAGAACAGGCATCAGCTCCCTGGGACCCCGCTGCCCTGCCTTGAACGGAGGCGTGACCCCCCCCCCCCCGCCTCGCGCTCACCTCAGCCGGTTCTTCAGCGTGCTGACCTCGCGGCTCAGGCCCTCGTTGGCCTCGGTGGCATCGTCCAGCTCCCGCTGGAGCTTACGCCGGGACGCGTTGGCGCGCGTCGCCTCCTCCTCGGCCTCTTCCAGCTGCCGCTTAAGCTGCTTCATCCTGGCATTGGCCTTCTCCATCTGACGGGGGAGGACAGGCAAGATGGCAAACTGGTGAGCGCAGCCTGTGGTCACACCTACACATCGGTGCACTCTTACACCCTCCTAAACGTTTGGGGCTGGTCTAAGGCTATTTATTTATTTATTTTCCTCCCAGACCTATTTTATACTTTATTTGGAAACAGGGTCTCACTAAGTTGCTGAGAGCCTCACTGAGTAGCTGAGGCTGGCTTCGAACCCGCGCGATCTCCTGTCTCAGCCTCCCAGGCGCGGGGATGACAAGTGTGCGCCACCGCGCCCGGCTGGTCTGAGGCTTTTTAACTTGCCTGCCACTGGCAGCAAAGCCAACAGACCGTGCCATGTTAACAGATTTAAAGTAAACCTGGAGTTCTGTTTTTACCCAGGAGTTTTCTGCAGAAAATAACTTAGTTTTATACATTCACAAGCAGCTTATGAGACTGTAAAAGGAAATCACTATTTTTACAAAATGCAGAAAATCACCAGCTGTATTTTTTTTTCTTTTTGCGGTATTGAGGATCATTCTACCTTTGAGTTACACCACTAGCACCCCCCTTTTTTTTAATCTTTATTATATTTATTTTTGTGGTACTGGGAGTGGAACCCAGGGACTTTCTACCTCCAGGCTATACTCCCAGACCTATTTTATACTTTATTTGGAAACAGGGTCTCACTAAGTTGCTGAGAGCCTCACTAAGTAGCTGAGGCTGGCTTCGAACATGTGCAACCCTCCTGTCTCAGCCTCCCAAGCGCGGGGATTACAAGCGTGCGCCACCACGCCCGGCTTTAGTTTTATTTTGAAACAGGGTCTTACAAGGTTGCTGAGGCTGGTCTTGAACCTGCCACCCTCCTGTCTTAGTCTCCCAAGTACTGAGATGACCACGCCAGGCCCAGCAGCTGCAGATAGTATCATGCCTTTTCACACCTCCTGCGAAGTGTTTCAGACACCATGGATATAAGTAGAGTCACCAAGAGCACCTCCACTAGATCCTGCACTCCTGAACTTACAGAGACTGGACAGTGCCCTGTGGGTCCAGCTCACGCCCACCCTGAGCTGCCCTTGGTGTTGCTGGGCCTGGGTTCTGGGGTAGGAAGGGGTGCCTGGGCTCACTGACTGGAGCAGGGACCTCAGGGGAGGGCCGGGGCCAAAGGCAGCGGCCGGTGAGGACCACTGGGGTCCATGAAGTGCGTCTGCTTTCAGTTTCCACTCAACACCACCTGCATCCGCTTCCAGCCAGGCAGTATTTCATGACCGCCCACGATGCCCAAGAAGTGCTGGGCACCGGGGAGATAACCAGGAGTGAGAGTGTGCAAATCCTCTGCCCTCAGGAAGCGTGCCCCCGGGTGGAGGAGTGAGATGACCTCTCTGGCTTCCTCTCACCCCCTCCCTCCTCTTCCCAGCTCTGGACCCGGGCCCAGGAGCGGCCGGTGGGGCCCCAGATGGATGGTTGGAACGTTGGAATGACGGTTTCACACGGTGTTCTCCTACGTCGGCCGCGCGCCGCCCTGGCCCGCACACCTGCTCTTTGTACTGGTCCGCGTGCCGCCGCTCGTCCTCCACCTGCATGAAGATCTCCTTCAGCTTCTTCTCCGTGCGGCGGACCAGCTTGTTGGCCGCTGCTCGTTCCCTGTGAAAGTGATGACAGTGGTTTTGAAACAGCTGGAATCCTATTTTGAGGGAAGAAAGGACTTTCTGAAGTTCTTTTTCTTTGGGAGAAGACCCTGCTCGGATCATTGAAGTTTAATCCCTCAGTGCTGACAGGGAGGAGAAGCGCACTCCTCTAAACATGCAGGTGTTAATCACTTCATGCAGTGGTCTTGGGGGATCTTTTCGGGGTGCTGGGGACTGAACCCAGGGGTGATCTACCTCTGAGCCATACCTCCAGCCCTTTTCATTTTGAAACAGGGTGTTACTAAGTTGAGGAGGCTGTCAAACCCGCAGTCCTCCTGTCTCAGCTTCCCACCTGGGATTGCGGGTATGTGCCACCAGGCCAGGCCTATCCAGTGACCTTTGGAGCAGCAGATGTGACACAAGCTACCTGTCAGTTATGTCCAACAGACTTTTTTTGGTACTGGAGATTGACCCTAAAGGCATTCTACCTCTGAGCTACTCCCCCATCCCTATTTCTCCTTCTTTACTTTGAAATAGGGCCTCCCTAAGTTGCAGAGGGCCTAAGTAGCTAAGCCTGGCCGTGAACCTGTGATCCTCCTGTCTCCGCCTCCCCAGCACTGGGATCACAAGCGTGCGCCACCACGCCCGGCTCCCCCATTTTATTTTTTTTTTACTTTATTTCTTTTGGTGGTACTGGGGTTCCTGGAAACCCTTCTACCTCTGTGCTATACTCCCAGACCTATTTTATATTTTATTTGGAAACAGGGTCTCTTAAGCCAGTGCGGCTGGCTTCGAACCTACGTGATCCTCCTGTCTCCACCTCCCAAGTGCGGGGATGACAAGCGTGCGCCACCACGCCCGGCTCCCCCATTTTATTAAGTGATAATTTCTACTTAGAATTGCTAACTACTATGATGCAACACTGACAGCTAACTTAAAAAAAAAATAACACCAAAGCTCACACATTGGCTCTCTGATCAGAAGTCAAACAGCTTCTGGGTTCTACATGTTACTATTGTTCCAGATAGAGAGTCAACATCTTTGGAGGACTGTGTGGAAAATAGAGTTGTTTTGTTCCTTAAATGCTACCCCAAAATGGACTGTCAGATGAAAGAGCAAGTTCTGTTAATTACAAGTAAAAACAAAACCCAGATTGTTTTATTGCAGCCCGGGGGAGTCTCTGGGGAGGTGGGTGCTGGCGTGGAGGCGGCCGTGCTGGGCAGTCGGTGACTGACTGCTCTGTGAGAGTTGGCCAGAGCCGCGTGGCGCAAGCCCTTACTTTTCACCGTGCTTTACTACTGCAACATGGAAACTATTAGGCAATCTCTTCCCCTGGAGAAGAGAAGCTTTTACTTTTGTTAAACTGCATTTCTTCTCTGCCACCAGCTTGGGAAGTGGACTCAGGACAGAGCTACACATTTGACGGTGCCCAGGAAGCCACGGGACAGTCTGAGCGGCCCAGCCTCCCTGACTCCTCGTGGAGGCCGCCTGCCCCGCCAGCCTCGTAACACCGTCAGCCTCTCTTCGAAGGCTTCCACCTCCCACCCTGGCATGTGTTCCTGTCGTCTCTCCTGGCTGGGGAGCCACACACCGGCCCGGGGCCCAGCCTGCGGGTGGCTGGGGGCAGTGAAAACCTTACTTGGCTTCCTGTTCCAGCTGCTCCTCCAGCTGCCCGATCTTGGCTTCCAGGGCGGAGATGGTGGCCTTGAACTTGGACTTGACAGCGCCCTCCAGCTCCTGCAGCTTGGCCTTCAGCTCCTTGTTCTGTCTCTCCAGCTGCTGGCGCGCGCTGTCGCTCTTCTGGGCAGCGCTGCGCTCGGCCGCCAGCTCTGTGGTCAGCGTGTCCACCTGCAGCGTGGTCTTGCGGAAGCGGTCGTTGAGCAGCTCCATGCTGCTCTGCTCCTCCTCCAGCTCCTCCTCCAGCTGCGCGATCCGCGCCTCCAGACGCCGCTTCTCGTCCAGCAGCGCCGACCTGGCAAGGGCCAAAGGGGGCTGAGGGCGCCACTCCCCACCGGCCCTTTCCCTGCACCACCACCCTCTGGCGATCAGCCCCGCCCTATACTCCGTGGTCTAGACCACGCTGGCCTCCCTGGTCCCAGCCGGTCAGCCCTGGCCTGGAACACCACGTGGCCTCCGTTACCTCCGTGCTCTCTCTGTCTTTCACACACTGCGGCCTGGATCAACCCTCACAGTGTCAACAGGATCCTGGTATTCCCTCACTTAATCTCTACTGGTTTCCCAGTGGACTGAGAGTAAGATCACGAAACCCGACTGTGGGATGCAGGGATCACATACCAAGGAAGGGCACGCGATGAGTACTTGATACAGTGATTCCATGGAGAAACCTAGTGTGTGTGTGTGTGTGTGTGTGTGTGTGTGTTTGTGTGTGCATTCTAACTCTGAGTTATACCCCTAGCCCTATTTTACTTTATTTATTTATTTTTTTGCAGAACTAGGGGTTAAACCCAGGGACATTCTACCTAACCTAGACTCCTAGCCCTATTTTTTATTCTTTATTTTGAAATAGGGCCTCCCTAAGTTGCAGAGGGCCTCACTAAGTAGCTGAGGCTGGCTGCAAACCTTTGTGATCCTCCTGTGTGTCAGCCTCCCAAGTACTGGGATTACAAGGGTGTTTCACCACGACCAGCTACAAAGCTATCTAATCGGAAGGAAAGAGAATGGTTTTGAATGAAAAATGAATTCAGAGGAGGGTTATATCTACAGGACCTGCCGGAGAGAACAACCCTGGGACACTAGTTCTGAGCCAGGCCATTGGGCCTGGCACAGGGGGTGTCGGCCGGGTGTCCAAGCTCCGCATCTCGAGCTCATCTTTGCAGACTAAACAGATGAGCAGGCCCGCTGATGATGCCTATGCTAGGTGCCAGGCCCAGCCTTGGGCCAAGGCTGCGGGGCCCCAGCGCTCGAGATGCCTGCCCTCCCCACCTGCTGCCGGAGACTCACTTGCCAGAAGCGCTGTTGGCGATCTCGTCAGCCAGCTCATCCCTCTCCTGCTCGGCGTGCCGGCGGGCGCGCTCGGAGGAGGCCAGTTCCTGGAGAAGATCAGACCATCACTTACGCCCTGGGTGTTACTGTCTCCATCTGTGAGGGGACGTCGGCTGTGCAGCCTCACTCCCTTCTCCGTGCAGCGCAAACTGCAGCTGAGTCGTGAGAGCGAAGCTGGCAAGCTCGCTGAGGATGCGGGGCCAGCCACGCGAGCGTGGTGCCAGCCACTGGCAAAGCCCTGCGGGGAGGCCTGGCCTGTGGAAGGCTTTGCGGCCACTTCCAACACAAAAGGCGGCCACATCCCCTCCCCCCTCAGAGCCACAGTGCCTGCCTCCCCCTCCCCCTCTCTCATTTTGGTACTGGGGATTGAACCATGAGCATTCTACCACTGAGCTACCCCGCAGCCCTTTTTATTTTTTATTTTGAAATAGGGTCTCACTAAGTTGCCCAGACTGGCCTTGAACCTGCAATTCTCCTGAATACCTGAGATCACAAGTGTGTGCTACTGCACCTGGCAAACCTGATTTTTTTTTTTTTTTTTTTTTGTACTAGAGATTGAACCCAGGTATGTTTTACCTTTGAGCTATACCCCCCCAACCCCAGCCTTATTTTAATTTTTGGTTTGAAACAAGATCTCACTAAATTGCTGAGACTGACCTTGAACCTGTGATCCATCTGTCTCAGCCCCCAAGTACTGGGATTACAGGTGTGCACCACCATGCCTGGCAAGCCTGGTGCTTTTTTTTTTGGTGGTATGGGGGTGGAACCCAGAGGCTTTCTACCTTTGGGCTATACTGCCAGACCCATTTTTCTATTTTATTCGGAAAGAGGGTCTCACTAAGTTGCTGAGAGCCTCACTAAGTAGCTGAGGCTGGCTTCGAACCTGCGCGATCCTCCTGTCTCAGCCTCCCAAGCGCGGGGATTACAAGCGTGCGCCACCACGCCCGGCAAGCGTGGTGCTTTTTAATATAAACTGAGCACAAACTCTACCCTGAACCCTAAAGGGAAATGAATGATACCAGTTATGGCCTTGCAGTGTCGAATACTCAGGCACACTAGACAGACCAGTGAATGTGGAGGCAGTGGTGCTCGCAGGGCTCCTGTGGGAGGTGCCGGGCTCGCGGCTGCAGCGCTCAGGTGCTTGGAGAGCTGGGCCTCCGGCATCCTTGGAAAGATGCCTCGCTATGAAAGCACCAAGGCTGGCACGTGACTGGGTCAAGACTGACACGAGAGACGTCTCACACACCTGAGAACTGCATCATCTCTCTTATGTTATGGAAGAGGAAATCTTCACACAGGAAGAGAAGGACACTAAGTCCCGAGGTTGGTCAGCAGCTCTTCTCCTGCCCCTTTCAAAGAAGCTGCATTTGGCAAGTGCAGGTCAGGCAGCCCTGCCATCTGGCCTCTGCGCCCTGGAGGCTCACTGGTGCCTGTGCCTGGCCGGCCGGGCTCTAGGCAGGCGGGTGGTCCTACCGGACAGCGGAAAGGCCCTGGGGCCCTTCAGCCGGGAGGACAGGGGCGTCTGAAGGAAGGAAGAACATCAGAGAAGCAGGGCAGGGCAGGGCGGGCTCAGTCTCTTCTCCCTAATGAAATGTGACTCCTGCCTGAAAGCTGGGACCAAGCACTGCTGGCTTCAGAGGTGACTGAGGCCATGGCAGCCCCGCCATCACCTGTGGGACAGGAGCACTTGGACATCACTGGCCAGCTCCGTGAGGATCCAGAGCTTGAGCATTCTACTCACTGATAAAATAAAACACTTATTTTGGTGGTACTGGGGGTGGAACCCAGAGGCTTTCTACCTCCGGGCTATACTCCCAGACCTTTTTTTTTTAATACTTTATTTGGAAACAGGGTCTCACTAAGTTGCTGAGAGCCTCACTAAGTAGCTGAGGCTGGCTTCGAACCTGCGCGATCCTCCTGTCTCAGCCTCCCAAGCACGGGGATTACAAGCGTGCGCCACCACGCCCTTTTTCAGGTCCTTTTTAAATATTCCTGACACCTAGAGAGCACCTTTTCTGTTTTGCCAGCCAAACTCTGCTTTTGGTAACACTGGATCCAGCTTTGCTCTGTGTATGTATTGGGAATTTAAAAATAGAAACTCACACTAACACATTTCAAGTTTGTATCTTTCTTGGTTTACATAGGTTTTGACCATTCTTCCACCCTTCGTTTATGCAGAAGTGTATATATATATTCAAGTGTGCCGTACACAGAGTTCCATATTATATACAACACTTCATTAGTCCCTCCCCTCAGGAGAACTTAGAAAAAGAGATTAATGAAAGAGTAACTGAGCCGGGCGTGGTGGCGCACGCTTGTAATCCCCGCGCTTGGGAGGCTGAGACAGGAGGATCGCGCAGGTTCGAAGCCAGCCTCAGCTACTGAGTGAGGCTCTCAGCAACTCAGTGAGACCCTGTTTCCAAATAAAGTATAAAATAGGTCTGGGAGTATAGCCTGGAGGTAGAAAGGCCCTGGGTTCCACCCCCAGTACCACCAAAAAAAAAAAAAGTAACTGGATTACAAGATGATTCACTCAGGAATTCAATTAAACATGCTTCTCCTTCCAAGCCTCACATGAGTTGGCTTACATGTAAGCAAGGCCGCTCTGCACCGCCAGGCTAGGGTTAAATGAGCCCAGCGCTCACACACCAGATGAGTGAGCGCCCTCCCTTCCTCTTGAGCCGAGGGGTCTAGAAGGTGGCTGACGAGCTAGCAGACAGCCCCTGGCCTCTGGGCAGGCAGGGAATACCCACGAGCAGCCTCAAAGTGTGATCACTTTCTTTTTGCCAAACCAAAGCAAGGAGAAGGTCATTAAAAATGGATACTAAGTTATACTTGGCTAAAATCTATTCATCTGACCCAGAGGAACTGCAAGGGCAAATATCTGCTGAGCTGGCTAAGCAGACAAACCAACCTCCTGCAACTGAAGGATTTCTGCTTCCAGGCTCTTCAATTTCTTCTCACTTTCTTTGGATTGGGCAAAAATCTCGTCTCGAGATGCACGAGCTTCTTCTAATTCACGTTGGTAATCCTTCATCTGTGCCTAGGGTTAAATAAAAAGAAGGTTTTGGATGCAGCTTTCATTCTTAGGTTTTAAACATAGGATGTCTTTTCTGGATGATGAAAGTAACACACGTTCAATGTGAACACAAAAGGCTACGGGGTGACAAAGATCACACGAGGACTATAGATTAAAATCTCTTATGGATATATTCAACAAAATAGCAAACAGGCTGACAACACAGTAAAGGAATGTACAATAGGATCAAGTGGGGTTTGTCCAGGAATGTAAGGTTGGCTCGATGACAACCGTGAGTGAGTAGACGTCTGATCAGCCATGTACACAAAAGACACTCTTAACAAAATACAGTATCTTTTTCATTATACAAACACTCAAGGTGGGGAGGGGCTGGGGTGCTGTGTGCATGTGTGCCTCTCCACCTTGTACCCCATTAAGACGTGTGATTATGAGGCACCAGTAAAAAATAAAGGGAATAAATGCAACCGATCAATTTTAAAAAAGAAAAACAACAAAACACAAGGTACAAAGAAGGAAAACTTTTCAACTCTGATAAAAGGCACCAGTGAAAACCCGACAGCTAGTATCATACTTAATAGTCAAAGACTGAATGCTCCCCCTAAAACATCAACAAGATAAGGACGTCTGATACTGTAACGTGCGAGAAAATTCCTATGGGCGTTATTCTTAGGAGCCCAAAGCAGAAATAGCCCAAATGTCCATCTACTTCTTAATGGAGGGATACAACGTGGTGTATCTTCACACAATGGATATCATTCAGTAATACAAAAGGCCACACATTGTATGACTGCAGTTATATGAAAATGCAAAATCTAGAGACAGAAAATAGGGTAGTAGGAGGTTAGCACTGGATGTGGCAGAGATGGGGACAAGTAGTGATAGCTAATATATAGTTCCTTTTAGGAAGGACCCAAACACCCCAAATTAGGAAGTTGGGTGTGGTGGTGCACACTTGTAATCCTAATACTTGGGAGGCCGAGACAGGAGGATCGTGCAGGTTCAAAGCCAGGCTCAGATACTTAGTGAGGCTCTCAGCAGCTTAGTGAGACCTTGTTTCCAAATAAAATATAAAATAGGCCCGAGAGTGTAGCCCAGAGGTAGAAGGCCCCTGGGTTCCATCCCCTGTACCAAAAAATCCCAAAAACAAAACAAAAAAACCACAAGCAAAATTAGGTAGTGGGATTCCATAACCCAGAATGAACTAAAAAAAAAAGAAAAAAAGAAAAAAAAAATGCTTTAAATAGGTGAATTGTCTGGTATGCCAATTATAACTTTTTTTTTTTTTTTTTGCAGTACTAGGGGTGGAACCAGGGGCATTCTATCTCTGAGAGACACCTCAGCTCTATTTTTTATTCTTTAGTTTGAAACAGGGTCTTGCTGAGTTGCAGAGGGCCTCACTAAGTAGCTGAGGCTGTCCGCGAACCGCGATCCTCCGGTCTCAGCCTCCTGAATGCTGGGATCACAAGCGTGCGCCACCACGCCCGGCACATTCTTCTAATTAATTACCTTAACAATCTATATAATTAGCTAGTCAAAATAAAAACCTTTGAATTTAACTTAAAAGAAAGGGTAGAAGGAAGCATATAAGTTACTCAGAAGCCCATTATCCAGAGATGACTCTCCCACCCAAACTTTTCTCTGTCAGTCCGTCTACACTTCTAAATATAAAAGTCTGTATGTGTGTGTATAGGTGTGAGCTACAGAGCCCGCATGGCATCTCCTGCCGTCATTCCACACACCCCATCACTCAAATGGTTAGCAGACCATTAATGTTTAGGCTTCGTCCATGTTTGCTATCCTAAGTAACACTGATAGGGAAAAATTTCTTTGTACTATGCTAAACCAAGTTCTCAAGATGTGGAATCACTAGGTCAAAGAGAAGGGCTTTCTAATGTCGTGATTCACCACCCACAAGAAGTTGTGTTTCTGTACGCCCACACTGGCGGCAAGGGGAGGCGAGCAGGGGAGGCGAGCACAGGCTGCCCAAACGGATTAAAACACAGGCCAAGCTGGGCGTGGCGGCGCACGTTGTAATCCCAGCATTAGGGAGGCCGAGATAGGAGGTTCGCGGCCAGCCTCAGCTACGTAGGCCCTCTGCAACTCAGTTTCGAAAGAAAGAATAAAAAAATAGGGCTGGGGATGTTGCTTTGAGGTCAAATGCCCCTGGGATCCACTTCCAATACCGAAAAAACAAAACAAAAACACACGCTGTAATCCCAGTACTTGAGAGGCAGAGACAAGAAGATTGTGGGTTCACGGACAGCCTCAGCAAATAGTGAGACTCTCATCAACCTAGTGAGGCCATGTTTCAAAATCTAAAAAAAAAAAAAAAAAAAAAAAAGCAAAGGGCTAGAGGTGTATCTCAGAGGTGAAATGCCTCTGGGTCCAATCCCCAGCACCACAAAAACATCAACAATACAGGTCACACGTCACTGTGGTTGTGACATGAAACTGGCACATCATCTAGGGATAGTGACAGTTAAAACAGACCAAAAAGTTCTACGTATAACTGTTCACAGCACCCAAAGGGAAACCACACAACCTTCCCCTAAGGGCAACCCACAGGGTCACAGCCCAACAAGGCGCCCCACCTGTTCACTCCATCCCAAAAGTAAATCCTGGCCAGGCATGGTGGTGCACTCTTATGATCCCAGTACTTGGGAGGCTGAGACAGGAGGCTCCCGCAGGTTGGAGGATGGCCTCAGCAAGCAGCGAGACCCAGAGGTAGAAAGTCCTTGGGCCCAATCCCTAGTAACACACACGCACGCACGCACACACACACACCCCTGTAGACAAAGCAGGTCTGCGTGTGCGCCTTCATGGCTGCTGCCCGGCCCGCGGCCCACACCTCGCCCAGCGGAGGCGCCCACGGGGCTCACGTACCTGCAGTTTGCGGAGCTGCTTGATAACTTCGTCCCGAGCTTTGTTCGCAGCCTCGATCTGAGCTTCCAGGTCCTTCAGGTCGATCTCCATTTTCTTCTTCGAAGCCACGGCCAGCGCCCGCTGCTTCCTCTCGTCCTCCAGCTCTGCCTCCAGCTCCCGCACCTGGCAGACGGCAGGGGGTTAGGCACAGCTGGTTAAAGCCACAGCCTGCCGTCACAGGCGGGCTCCGCTCCTCGGCGGGTGGACTTTGTTACTCTCAGAGCTGGTCTCTGCCATGGAGCAGCCCTTATTCTTAACAAATCCTCATAGCTCAATTTATTATTTTTTTTAATGGTACCGAGGGTGGAACCCAGGGGCTTTTCCTTGGAAACAGGGTCTCACTCAGTTGCTGAGAGCCTCATTAAGTAGCTGAGGCTGGCTTTGAACCTGCGCGATCCTCCTGTCTCAGCCTCCCAGGCGCGGGGATTACCGGCGTGCGCCACCATGCCCGGCTATTTTATTTTTTATTTTGATCCGGCTCTCAGTAGCTGAGTTTAAAAGGATCTTTAACCACCACCACCTGGCGGGCACACACCGATCCTGCTGGTGCTTATAAAGGGACCCGAGAAGGCAGAAACCTGCCTTCAAGCTCACAGCCCGGATGGTGCAAAGACAAGATACGAGACGGTGAGATAACAATTTAACAAACAAAAGGCCGGGAGAGAGAGACAGAATAGGGAGCACCTCGGAAGACGCCCGGGCACAGCCAGGTCCTGGAGCCGAGAGTGCCCGGCTCGCCTGTGCAGAGGTGCGTGCCCGGCACTACCAGAAACAGGTGTGCCGAGGTGGGCGGGCCCAGATGATGGGGCCTCAGACCCAGGTGCCACTACGTCGGCCACAGCAGGAAGGAGGTGGCCACTGCAAGCCGTCCAGCAGGGAGGGACAGGGTGAAGGCCAGCGTTAGAGAAGCCGGGCGGGGGACAGGATAAACAAAGGAGGCCAACGAGAGCGCGAGGGGAGGCAGCGCAACTGGGGCGCAGGTGCAGCGCCCAGCCACGTTTTACTTTAAGAAGTGTTTAAAGGCCGGGTGTGGTGGCGCACGCTTGTAATCCCAGCATCTGGGAGGTTGAGACTAGAGGATCGGGTTCGCGGACAGCCTCAGCTACTTAGTGAGGCCCTCTGCAACTCAGTGAGACCCTGTTTCAAAATAAAAAAATAGGGCAGGGGGTGTAGCTCTGAGGTCGAATCCCTCTGGGTTTTACCCCCAGACCGGCAAAAAAAAAAAAAAAAAAAAAAAAAAAAGAAAAAAAAGAAAAAAAAGAAAAAGAAAAAGGCCAGGCATGGTGGCGCACGCTTGTAATCCCCACGCTTGGGAGGCAGGAGGATCGCACAGGTTCGAAGCCAGCCGTGCTGGCTTAAGAGACCCTGTTTCCAAATAAAAAAAGTATAAAATAGGTCTGGGAGTGTAGCCCAGAGGTAGAAGGGCTTCCAGGAACCCCAGTACCACCAAAAAAAAAAAAAAAAAAAAAAAAAAACCACCACCAAAAAAACCAAAAAAAAGTGTTTAAAGTGTGGTGGCACAGGCTTGTAATCCCCACGCTTGGGAGGCTGAGACAGGAGGATGGCATAGGTTCGAATCCAGCCTCAGCTAGTGAGACCCTGTTTTCAAATAAAATATAAAATAGGTCTGGAAATATAGCCCCTGGGTTCCACACCTAGTACCACCAATAAATAAATAAATAGATAAATAAGTAATTAATAAAATAAAAAAGGTTTTAAAGCAAGCTTTTTTTTGGCGGTACTGGGGATGGAACCCAGGGGCATTCTACTGCCGAGCTACACACCCAGCCCTATTTTTATTCTTTATTTTGAAACGGGGTCTCACTGAATTGCAGAGGGTCTCACTAAGTAGCTGAGGCTGTCCCTGAACTATGATCCTCCAGTCTCAGCCTCCCAAATGCTGGGATTACAAGTGTGCGCCACCACAACTGGCTAAAGTAAACTTTTAAATTACAAGTTTAACACACATTCAGAGAAGTATACAAATCATAAGTGCCTAGCAACTTTTTTAAATTAGAAATTTCAGCAGGGAGCTGGTAATCCCAGTACTTGGGAGGCTGAGACCGGAGAACTGCAGATTCGAGGCAAGCCTCGGCAACTTAGCGAGACTGTGTTTCATATTAAAAGATAAAATACGGTGTAGCTCAGAGGTAGAATGCCCCTGAGATCAATCTCCAATAACAAAAAAGTACAAATATCTGCCTTTTTGTCTCATAAGGAGGAATTTCACGTGGATGTGTAGTGTGAACGACAGAAATCATGATCCTCGTCTGGTGCGCTGTCTTTTTCCCCCCGAGCTCCCACTGAAGGCTTTTCTGATGATGAATAGCCTGGCTTACTGCAAACAGCAATGATACTATCTGAGAAATAGAAAATCTGAGCTCGTTACAATAAAATCTCAAACGACCAAATGTACTAACCTCCTTCCTCCTAAGTGTGTCCTACAAGGACCCGCGTGGGAACCGGCTGGGAGAAGGCGGCGCCTCGCCCGGGGCCCACCTGCAACCCACCTGCTTAATCAGCAGCCGCTTCTTCTCCTCGTTCTGCTCGTCTCTGGCCTGCAAGTCCCTCTCAAACTGGGCCTTCATGGCCTGCATGTTGACCTCCAGGCGCAGCTTGGCGTCCTCCGTGGCCTGCAGCTCGTCCTCCAGCTCCTCTAGCTGGGTCCGCATCTCCTCCACCTGCTGCTCCAGGGCCCGCTTGGACTTCTCCAGCTCGTGGACCTGAACGGCGGGAAGCACAGGGAAGGGGTGAGGCGGCCGGAGGCCCGAGTTAAGGCCCACGGTCCTCGAGGGCCACGCGCGGCCACTGTGGCCACCCCTGACCCGCCTGGGGCCCGTGCACACATGCTCCACTTCTCTAGGCTGCTAGCCTCATTTCAGAAATGCCATTTAAAAATCAGAGTACCAGCCGGGCGTGGTGGCGCACGCTGGTAATCCCAGCATTTGGGAGGCTGACCCTGGAGGATCAGGGTTCGAGGACAGCCTCAGCTACTTAGTGAGGCCCTCTGCAACTCAGTGAGACCCTGTTTCAAAATAATGAATAAAAAATAAGGCTGGGGTGTAGCTCAGAGGTAGAATGCCCCTGGGTTCCATCCCTAGATCTGCAATAATAATAATAATAATAAAAACAATAAAAACAAAACAAAAAAAACCAGAGTACCAGCTGGGCGTGGTGTTGCATGCCCGGGCCTGGGGAGGCTGAGACAGGAGGATCGCAGGTTCGTGATCAGCCTCAGCTACTTAAGTGAGGCCCTGTTTCAAAATAAAAAATAAAGCCAGGCGTGGTGGCGCACGCTTGTAATCCCAGCATTTGGGAGGCTGAGACCAGAGGATCACGGTTCGCGGACAGCCTCAGCTACTTAGTGAGACCCTCTGCAACTCAGTGAGACCCGGTTTCAAAATAAAGAATAAAAAATAGGGCGGGAGGTGTAGCTTGGGGATTGAATGCCTGAGTTCAATCCTACTGAAAATAAATAAAAAACCCAGCACCAACTTCATTGTTCGCACACGTCTGTAATAGTCCTCTGCTGAGGGGAGAGCTTCTGTAAAGCCCACACGACCGTGAGTAGGGTGCCGGAGGGACCTGCCCTGTGGGACAGGCCTGCGAGCACATCTTACCGTGGAAATCACTTGCACTGGCAAGGCGCACACACAGACTTGTTAGTGGGGCGGGCCCAGGAGGCAGGGCATAGCTGCTGCTTTTTTTTTGGTGGTGCTGGGGGTGGAACCCAGAGGCTTTCTACCTCCGGGTTATACTCCCAGGCCTATTTTGTATTTTATTTGGAAACCGGGTCTCACTGCGTTGCTGAGAGCCTCACTAAGTAGCTGAGGCTGGCTTCGAACCTGCGCGATCCTCCTGTCTCAGCCTCCTAAGCGTGGGGATTACAAGCGTGCGCCACCACGCCCAGCTGCTTTTTTTTTTTTTGGTGGTTCCAGGGGCATTCTACAGCACTGAGCTTAGCCCTACTTTATTTTATTTTATTTATTTATTTATTGGTGGTGGTACTGGGAGTGGAATGGAACCCAGGGGCTTTTCTACCTCCAGGCTATACTCCCAGACCTATTTTATACTTTCTTTGGAAACAGGGTCTCACTAAATTTCTGAGAGCCTCACTAAGTAGCTGAGGCTGGCTTCAAACCCGTGCGATCCTCCTGTCTCAGCCTCCCAAGCGCGGGGATTACAAGCATGCGCCACCACGCCCGGCAGCCCTACTTTATTTTGAAACAAGGTTTGCTAAGTTGCTGAGGTTGGCCTCAAACCTTCGATCCTCCTGTCTAGTCCCCCAAGCACTGGGATTACAGGCGGACGTCACCACGCCTAGCGCAGGGTACAGTTCTAAGAGGCCTGGTCTTACCGCTTCTCCATGCCCAGCACCGAGCTGCATGCCCCCGCCTCCTGCCCCGTGTGATCCTCGCGGCCTGGGAGCGAGGCTGGTGCTGCTGGGTCCCCCAGGGCTCATTTCTAAGTGGCATCTGACACTCAGGAGGCACCAGACATGTGTTTGCGGAGTGAACATGCGAGTGTTGGTCACGTTCCGCAGTGCAGTGGCGGTCACCTCCACCAGGGTGGCCCTGGCCCTTCTCTGCCTCCGGAGTGATCCCCTGGGCACCCGGATGTAGGAGGCCCAGCGGGAAGACGGGCCAGGCTCCCCTCACAAATGGCCAGACAGCTCGTGTCTCATGACAATGGGCCCTGACCTCGAGCAGGTGTAATGTCTGACTCTGAGGACACAGGGTTTGAGGGCTTACGAGGTTTCCCGTGGTCAGAACGAAAGCCCAGGAAGAGCCGGGCTGGAAGTCCAACTCTGAGTGCCAGGCCCGGGTTCTGTGCTCCCCACAACAGCATGCACTGCCGCAGGGCGCGTAACAAGCAGACGCTCTTGGGGAGGATGTGCGTGGTGGAAAGGGGTGCCGCGCAACAGAAGCTTCCACGCCAGTAAGAGGCCCCAAAGCCACGGAAGCCCTGGAGGCCAATGGCGGGCCTCCCGGGGAAGCCAGGCTCCCACCCACCCCGCGTGGAGATGGCTGCCCCTAACCTGCACCTCAGGGGGCTCACGGCACCTAGGCCTGATGACCTGGCCACTCCGACCTCGGAGGCCCCCCTCGGAGCCCGCAGCCACTCACGTTCTTCCCCACGTCGTCCTTGGAGCTCATCAGGTCCTCCATGTCTGCTCGGAGCTGCTTGTGCTGCCTCTCAAACTCCTCCTTGGCCTCCAGGGCCTCCTCCAGAGCCCGGGACAGGGACAGGGCTTTCGTTTCTTTCTCTCTGGCCTCTGCTTCGGCCCGGTCCCGCTCTTCGGCATAGCGAGCAGAGATGTTCTTCTCTTCGGCTAACAGCTGTGTGGAAAGATGAAACAGTAAAAACAACACCAGCGACTATGGGTCTGGCTTACTGCTCAGAAGGCCACCACGGGCCCAGAGTCCCTGATTTTTTTGTGGTACTGGAGGTGGAACCCAGGGGCTTTTCTACCTCCGGGCTATGTACTCCCAGACCTATTTTCTATTTTATTTGGAAACAGGGTCTCACTAAGTTGCCGAGAGCCTCACTAAGTAACCGAGGTTGGCTTTGAACCTGTGCAATCCTGTCTCAGCCTCCCAAGCGTGGGGATTATAAGCATGCGCCACCATGCCTGGCTAGAGTCCCTGATTTGAACAGCCCAAACTTTCTGAGCACGGACATGACACCACAAGTGGAAAATTCCACAGCTGCCCTCACGCGATGGGTTGTGGGCAACACGCAGGTCACTAAAAATACAGTGACCCATCGCCTCAGGCCACGAGCATGAAGTGTGCGTGAAGGGGAAGTGAATGTGGTGTTTGCAATTGGAAAGCTGCTTGTGTAGAGACAAGTCTTCCCAAACGGGAGAAAGCCCTAATCTGAAACACATCAGGGCCCAAGGGTTTCAGGCAAGGAATGCTCAACTGGAACTAAATTTTAGTTAAACACCCCCCCCCCTTTTCTAATTTTTATATAAATATGTATTGCTTTTCATTGCCTTGAAATAAGAAGACATTGTCTTAAACCCAAACGACAGAAGCGAGTCTGGCCAGGAGGCGCGGGGCGAGGCGGGCCGCTGAGGACCCACCTGGTCAAACTTCTTCTGCTTCTTCTCCAGGTTGGAGACGATCTGGCGCTGGTGGTCCAGGTCCACCGTCAGGTCGTCCAGCTCCTGCTGCAGGCGGTTCTTGGTCTTCTCCAGCTTGTCATAGGCCAGCGCCTTCTCCTCCAGGCGCTGGCTCAATGCCTCCACGTCCTTCAGAAGCTTCTTCTTGGCTTCTTCCAGACCCTCGATGGTCCCCAGGTCATCGTCCACTTTCTTCTTGGTGTCGGCCAACTAAGTGTCGCGTGAGGAAAAGCAAAAGGTGAAAGGATTCAGTGGTGCTTGCATGTGGGGAAGAAAAAGGGATGCTTTATTTTTTTCCTTTCTTCTTGTTTTTTTGGTATTGGGAATTGAACGCGGAAGCATTCTACCTCTGAGCTACACTCTCAGCCCTTTTTATTTTATTTTTTATTTTTTTGCGGGTTGGGATGGAACCCAGGGGCATTTGACCTCTAAGCTACACCCCCTGGCCAAATTTTTTTATTCTTTATTTTGAAACAGGGTCTCACTGAGTTGCAGAGAGCCTCACTAAGTAGCCGAGGCTGTCCGTGAACTGCGATCCTCCGGTCTCAGCCTCCCGAATGCTGGGATTACAAGCGTGCGCCACCACGCACGGCTTATATTTTATTTTGAAGGAGGGTCTCAGCTGCTCAAGTTCTGGGATTACAAGAGTGTGCTACCATGCCCAGCTTCTATTTTCAATATTACAAATTATCACTATATGATTTTAAAACAAATGAATCTTAGATGCTAACTGAATTCCTTAGCTAAGAATCTGTACAATGGCGACGAGATTGAAACCTTATGTTGTTCTCTAGACCTACATCTTAATTTTATATTTATTTATTTTTGTGGCACTGGGGATTGAACCCAGAGAGGCACTCTACTTCTCCGGCCCGATTTTATTTCTTATTTGGAAACAAGGTCTCACTAAGTTGCCAAGGGGCTTGCTAAGTTGTGGAAGCTGGCTTCAACATCCTCTTGTCTCAGCCTCCTTATTACTGGGATTACAAGCGTGCATCACCACGCCACACCTATTTCTTTACAGGCCTCTAACATTATTTTATTTATTTATTTGCAGTACTGGGGATGGAGCCCAGGGGCATTCTACACCCCCAGCCCTATTTCTTATTTCTTTATTTTGAAAAACAGGGTCTCCCTGAGCTGCAAAGAGCCTCACTAAGTAGCTGAGGCTGACCGGGAACTGCGATCCTCCGGTCTCAGCCTCCCGAATGCTGGGATTACAAGCGTGCGCCATCACGCCTGGCTGTACTCTAACACAGGTTACCCTCCTTGGGCTGGGTCAAAGAAAAAAACATGTAGTGGGCTTAATTTAGTCCAAGCTAATTAACTGTCCCAAATGGAGTTGAAACAGCCCTGCGTAGCGGGCCATTCGCTGCTAAGAACGCACATCCAGGCCACCACAGCTGCGTAAGGAGGACACGTACCTGGGACTGCAGGGCCAACACCTGCTTCTCCAGGTTCTTCCTGGCCTCCTCCTCCTCCTCCTGCTGCTCCTGAAGACTGTTCTTCTCCTCTTCCAGCTGCCGGATCCGACTGCTCAGGTTGAGTTTTTGGCGTGTCTCCTCTTGAAGCAGCTCCTGTTTATTTGTTTCAAAAGTCAGCACTCAAGTTATAGCTATCACCAAAGCACCTCGGTCTCATCCCCAGCACCTAAAAAAAAAGACCTTCCCCACAAAAATACCTCTATTAAAAATGTAACTGCCTAAAAAACAAAGTCTCAGTGGCTGAGAACCATCCAGTGACACTGGAAGACACAAATGCCTTAAAAACACACACGATGATTTTTTTATTTTTTGGTGGTACTGGGGTTCCTGGAAGCCCTTCTACCTCCGGGCTACACTCCCAGACCTGTTTTTACATTTTTATTTGGAAACGGGGTCTCCTAAGCCAGCGCGCGCGGCTGGCTTCGAACCCGCGCGATCCTCCTGTCTCTGCCTCCCAAGCGCGGGGATGACAAGCGTGCGCCACCACGCCCGGCTCCACAGGATGATTTTTTAAAATAGCTCCTAACCCAAATCGTGTTTCCAGCTTGTTTGGGGGGTAGCAGCAGCACCAGGGAGCTTGTGAGGCCCTCAAGCACCCTCTTCTTCCTGCTGCCCATGTGCCCCATGTCTTCTAGGATCCCCTCCTGCCCACTCCCTGCCTCTGTTCAGACACTTGGTATCGCCCACTGATGACCTGGTCTTGGGCACCCCCTTCTATTTTTTTTTTTTAACGTGTGTGTGGCACTGGGGATGGAACTCAGGGGTGTTCTACCTCTGAGCTAACCCCCTGCCCTATTTTATTCTTGTTTAAAACAGGATCTCACGGGGAGGCTGGCTTTGAACCTGTGATCCTCCTGTCTCGGCCTCTCAAGTACTGGGATTACTTGTCTTTCCCGTTTCCTGCCAGATTAATTTTTCTAAAATGTTAAGTGCAAACATGTCTTTGTTACTTTCAGACTTGAGAACTTACGAAGGCATCAAAGAGCTTCCTGTGATCTGTCTCCTGCCTCCTTTCCTGACCAGGAGGCGCATGTCCACATCACACTGAACTTGTTCTAGAAGCCTCATTATTCCGCCATTTGCCAGAGGTTTTTACTATATTTTTTCAGTTAGATATATTTTTCTTTCTTTTCCTTCTCTCTCTTTCTCTCTTTCCCTTTCTTTCTTTCTTTCTTTCTTTCTTTTTTTGGTGGGTCTGGTGATGGAACCCAGGAGCATTTAATCTCCAAGCTACACCACCTGCCCTATTTTTTATTTTGAAACAGGGTCTCACTAAGTTGCAGAGGGCCTCCCTAAGTAGCTGAGGCTGTCCGCGAACTGCGATACTCTGGTCTCAGCCTCCCGAATGCTGGAATTATAAGCGTGCGCCACCATGCCCGACTAGATAGATTTTTTTATATCCCCACCAGCTAGCAAGTAAACATTTGTAAATTTAATAAAAATAAGATATAAAACTGTAAGAAAAAAAAAAGAATCACATTATTATTTTTGTAGTACTGGGGGTTAAATGTTAAACCCAGGGGTGCTCTACCTTTGAGCCACACCCCTAACCCTTTAAAATTTTTTTTTTTTAAATTTTAAAACATGGTCTTGCTCAGTTGCTGAGGCTGGTCTCAAACCTGCAATCCTCCTGCCTCAGCCTCCCAATCCC
This sequence comes from Muscardinus avellanarius, assembly GCF_963383645.1. Lineage (NCBI taxonomy): Eukaryota > Metazoa > Chordata > Mammalia > Rodentia > Gliridae > Muscardinus > Muscardinus avellanarius. Next base: position 14,869,094 of record NC_137802.1, on the reverse strand, counting down.
TAGGATTACAGGCGTGTACCACTGTGCCCGGCTTCATTACTTTCAATTAACTTGTATCTGACATAGAAAACTGTCCCAAGACAATTCAATACAAATCTTACCAGTATGATAAGCAAGTGCCACCCCAGGCTTTGACAAAACGGACTGTGTCTCTTAGGTCAGTATAATGAAACTTCAACCATAATGAAACAATCTCATTAAAAATGGTGCAATAAGAAGCCAGGCGTGGTGGCGCACGCCTGTAATCCCCTCGCTTGGGAGGCTGAGACAGGAGGATCGCACAAGTTCGAAGCCAGCCTCATCTACTTAGAGAGGCTCTCAGCAACTTAGTGAGACCCTGTTTCCAAATAAAGTATAAAAAAATAGGTCAGGAAGTGAAGCCTGGAGGTAGAAAAGCCCCTGGTTCCACCCCCAGTACCACCAAAAAGATAAATAAATAAAAAAATAAAATAGTGCACTAGGACCACTCTGGGTAAACCACAGGCCGGGGTGCCCATGGGTGCCACCCACATACCCGCAGGGCACAGGAGCCATACCCAGATGCCAGGATGCCAAGACCCCGCGGAGACTGAGCAGCGAGGCTGGGTCCTGGGCAAGGCGAGGTCCAGTGCAATTACAACATGAAATTAGTAGGAAGCGACAGTCCACAGGCGACGCTGGGGCCGGGTTACTTCACCCACTCACACATCACTGTTATCACTAGACACCCTCGCTCCCCCGGATACCTGTGTGTCCTGTAGTTGAGACTCCAGACTAGCTGTGTCTTTTGCAAATTTAATCCCCTTCTTCTCTGCTTCTTCCAGAAGGGCCGAGACGTTATCCAGCTCATTCTGCGAGGAGAAGCGTAAGAATAAGTTCAATGCAACGATTAGTGAATAAACAGGACCTAGGATTATAGCTCTTAGAACACAAACTGAGCCGTGTGTGTGTGTGAAAGAGAATTTGAAACTGCCAAAATCAATCAAGGAAGGCTTTCACCACCACCTGTTGCCTTCAAATAACGTGGTAAGTAGGTGCCTAACACCCCTTTCCGGACACCTCCGCAGCCCCCTCCTAATGAAAGGCCAGGAGAATGACCACGACTGGGTCCTCCTGTGGATTACCTGGCTTTATTTTATTTTATCTTTTGTACCCAGTAGTGGGAATTGAACTTGGGTATTCTCTCCCTGAGCTACAAAAGCTCTCAAATACTGGGATTACAGGTGTGCGCCACCACGCCCGGCCTCCAGGTTCTATTTCTAACACAAAGAGATAAAGACGATGTCAAGTGCTTTGAAAGAGTGCCAGTCATTCTCCGTGCAGAGGCCCCAGGAGGGCAGCCGTATGTTAGTCTGATCCTTTTCTTACCAAGATGCATTAAGTACCTGCTCTGGGGACAGCTATAATGCATATTCTTTTTTTTTTTTTTTTTTGGTGGTACTGGGATGGAACCCAGGGGGGCATTCTACCTCCGAGCTATACTCCCTGCCCTATTTTTTATTCTTTATTTTGAAACAGTGTCCCACTGAGTTGCAAAGGACCTCACTAAGTAGCTGAGGCCGTCCTCCTGTTTCAGCCTCCCAAACGCTGAGATTACAAGCGTGCGCCACCACACCCGGCTATAATGCATTTTCTAATAGAATTTGAAAACTTTATTCAACAGATTCAAATTTTAATCCTAGTATTTTGCCAAAAGTTCATTCAACCATAGCATTATTTTAATAAATGCTCTAATATCAACCTAAAAAAAAAAAGTTCATTAGCTTTTAACAATCTGGTATGTAAGCCGGGCGTGGTGGCGCACGCTTGTAATCCCCGCGCTTGGGAGGCTGAGACAGGAGGATCGCGCAGGTTCGAAGCCAGCCTCAGCTATTGTGTGAGGCTCTCAGCAACTTAGTGAGACCCTGTTTCCAAAGAAAATATAAAATAGGGCTGGGAGTATAGCCCAGAGGTAGAAAGCCCCTGGGTTCCACCCCCAGTACCACACAAACACACACACACACACACAAAAAAAAAAAAAAAAAAAAAAAGAAAAGAAAAAAGAAAAAAGAAAAAGAAAGAAAGAAAGAAAGAGGGAGGAACCGGGAGGGATACAGGACCCCTTTATATTCTCTGGTCATATTAGCAACGGCGGACACATCTGTACGTGCAGCACAAGCCAATGACGCTCCTGTTCTCACTCTTGGCAGGAGGTTCAGTGGGAAACAGTGCACACAGGAGCCGTACGTAGGCGAGTCATGGGGCGGCGCAGGGCCCAGCAGCCACTTCTCGCATTTTCTTTTTTTTGGGCATGGTGCTGGGGATTGAACCCAGGGGTATTCTACCTTTGAGCTACATCCCAGCCTTATTTTATTCTGTATTTATTTATTTATTTATTTTGCAGTACTGGGGATGGAGCCCAGAAGCACTGCACCTCCGAGCTACACCCCTAGTCCTATATTTTAGTCCTCTTTTTTTTAGAAATGGGGTCTCACTAAGTTGCAGAGGGCCTCAATAAGTAGCTGAGGCCGGCTGTGAACCTGTGATCCTCCTGTCTCAGCTTCCCAAGTACTAGGATTATAAGGGTGCACCACCATGTCTACCTCTTGCTTTTATTTGGAAACAGGGTCTTGCTAAGTTTCAGAGGGCCTCGCTAAGTTGCCGAGGCTGGCTTCAAACCCTCTATCCCGTCTCAGCCTCCCAAGTACTGGAATTACAGGTGTGCACCACCATGACCGGCTGCAGTGAACATTCTTATACTTAAATCTGGGTATAACCTTTAGTTATTTTCTCAGGATAAATGACAGGGCAAAGAGTTTTTTGGGCTCAATGATATTCAGTTTTAAAGCTGTGATACTTACCCATCAAACTGTCCTCCAGAAAAAAAGATTGTACTAATTTATAGTTGAGCCTCCTCTGTTTAATAACCCAGGCACGCACCACCATGCCCAGTATTCCTCACCTTGTTAATGGTCTTAGTGCTGTTTCAAAGGTCTCCACCATTATCAGGTATGGCTTTGTTTTTGTTGTTTTTTTTTGGTGGTACTGGGGTTCCTGGAAACCCTTCTACCTCTGGGGTACACTCCCAGACCTATTTTATACTTTTAAAATTTAGAAACAGGGTCTCCTAGGCCAGTGAGGCTGGCTTCGAACCCGCGCGATCCTCCCGTCTCTGCCTCCCAAGCGCGGGGATTACAAGCATGCGCCACTGCGCCTGGCCCCGGTATGGCTCTTTACCACCATTTCCACTAGTATCTTATTTACATCTCTAAAGAACAAGATGAATTTGAACTTAAAACCGCTCAAAGCATCACGGCCGCAATTTACAATGGCCCTGGATAGGTTTAAGGCCAACTCATGCTGTCTTGTTCTTAAAAGATTATTTGCCTTTATCCGTGGTACTTGCTTGCAATCCCAGTACTCAAAAGCCGAGACAAGAGGATCGCAGGTTTGAGGCCAAAGGACACAGACGCGAGGACGTACTTACTTAGGCAATTATCAGGTGTGCAAGGGCACGCCGGCCGGGGTGTGCAGCGGCCCGCGGGGCGAGAGGCTGGGCCCTGGGTGTGTCGCAGCGGCCGTCCGCTTACCTGCAGCTTGCTCGCCTTCTCGGCCAGCTCCGCCCTGAGCCGGTCGCCTTCGGAGACCTTGGCGTGCAGCTCCTGCACCTGCGCGTCCAGCTTCTTCCTTTTGTGCTCGGACTCGGCCTTGACCTGCTGCAGAGCCTTCACCTCGCACGCCAGCTCCTTGTTGTCCGTCTCCAGGCCCTGCTTGTTCTTCTCCAGATTTGCTTTGAACTGGGGGACGGGAGGGGAGCCGCTGGTTACTTAACCATGCCCTGCACAGAGCGAGCGGTTTGTGTCCTCAGAACGACGCCCGATGCAAGGGGAGCCTGCGGGCGGCTTTGCTGAGCAAATGGATGAACGGATGGGTGGATGGATAAATGAACGTATGAATGGACGGACGGATGAATAAATGAATGGATGAATAGATGGATAAACAAATATGAGTGAATGAACAAAAACCGGTTCCCTGAACAGCAAGTCTTCCCAACGAGGGACTCCCCAGACATACTGCCTGGAGGTATACATGGGTATGGGGGCCCCTGGCACTATGTAAGTATCTCTGTACCCGAAGGGAGGGAAAAATTGTGCATCCCATGACAACTCACAAGTGTTGGTGGTTAAGAGAAAAACATTTTTAAAAACTTACTACCATGAGCGAGCACTTTGGTGCAACGATGGTCGTGCGGGGGTAGCCCTCTGAGGACTGCCCAGGGAGGGCGCGGTGTGGCCAGGGCCGGCACGGGCCGGGGCAGATGCCAGGCCTCAATCTGCCTTTCCACATCCTTCCTGTGCGGCCTGGCTTAATTATTTGTGCTGATTTTTGTGTGCGTGCGTGCGCGTGGTACTGGGGATTGAACCCAGGGGAGTCTACCTCTCAGCCACACTTCCAGCCCTTTTTTGTTGTTGTTTTGAAACAGGTTAACGAAGGCACGCAACGCAGACCACGGAGCCGGTGATACAGATGTCAACACCATCATCAAATACCTTACAAGGTGGCACACGGCCAGGCAGAGAAGGCAAAGACGGGAAAACCAGACCAAGGCAGAGGCGCCAAGGAACGGACGAGCGTGGGAAAGAGGAAGGAGCAGCGTGCGCGGGAGGGCAGCGTGAACGAGGAGGCCCAAGGAGAAGACTCGGCAGCATGGAAAGCCTACGCGTGACACTCAGGAGGGGGAGGCCGAGATGAGAGGACGGCCGACTCGGGGATCCATGTTGAATGGCAGTGCGGGGTTTGGTGGCTGGGCTGAGACCAGGGGCAGGAAGGGACCAGAAGGGCGAGATAAAGACCAGGCACGCTCGAGGGGCGTGTCAACGGGCTGTGACTTGTTGGCAGAAGACACGCACAGGTGACAGTGGTTGTGAAACTTGTCTCTGGTGCCTAAGCTAAGCCGCTGGGGACTGATGCTATTGGTGACGCCGGGGAGGGGCGGGCGAGGTGAGGCGAGCGAGGTGAGGTGGCAGTTGTTGGGTTCTTTGGGTGTGTGTGTTGCTGAGGGTTGAATCTAGGGACCTTCTCTCTCCAGACTATACCCACAGCCCCAGTTTATTTTTTATTTGGAAACAGGACCTCACTAAGTTCCTGAGGCTGGCTTTGAACTTATGATCCTCCTGCCTCAGCCTCCCAAATATTAGGATTACAGGCGTGCACCACTATGCCTGGCTCCGTTGGTTTCTTTCACAAAGACAAATCAAAGGCTTTTCTCTCCAGGGATCAGGGTGCTGGAGAAAGTAACACCACTCGAGAGCGGTTGGTCCCCGGCGGCTGCCCAGGTAGTGCTGAGTGCCCAGCAGGAGGGCCTGTGCGAGGGCGGATCCCGCGCGGCCCTCAGCGGCGCCTACCCTCTTGGCCTGCTCCAGCTGCTCCGAGAGGTCCTCCAGCGCCACCCCGTGCCTCTGCCGCAGGTCCTGGATCTGGGCCTCATGGTTCTTCGTTTCCTCCTCAAGGGCCCTCTTCAGCTCCGCCACCTCCTGCTCCCGTTTTGTGCTAGAGAAACATGTTTCAAGAATGTTCAGAATCAGCCAGTGATGGGATTAAAGCCTTAGCGCGATTCCTCTAATAAACACTGTATGTGCTGTTTTCCAGGAAGCTGGCACCTCCAATTCCTGGGGTACTGGAGATCCTTCTAGAAACAGTACAACTGCAATTGTCTGACTCACAACTGAGGTCCATCCTGGTATCCCCAAGGGTCTTCAAAAATTGTTCTGGGCAGCCCAGGTTTCACTATAGGCTCAAGAATTGATTAGTACAAGATGTCAAACTGCCTGCCATAGCCCCGGTAGACTTCAGTGAGACCAGGGAAAGGCTGAGTCCTGGAGAGGCCTGGACTAGCTAAGGGCCTGAAGGCCAAGTCAAAGGACGCCGCGCCACCCCAAAAACGAGCCTCTCACCGTCCGTCCAAGTCTGCCCTACTAAGAAATTTTTTTTTTTTTGGCGGGTCTGGAGATGAAACTCAGGAGCATTTGACCTCCAAGCTACACCCCTAGCCTATTTTTTTTTTTTTTAATTCTTTATTTTGAAACAGGGTCTCACTGAGTTGCAGAGGAACTAAGTAGCTGGGGCTGTCCACGAACCGCGATCTTCCTGTCTCAGCCTTCCGAATGCTGGGATTACAAGTGCGCGCCATCACGCCCGGCAGAAACGTCAACGTGGGGAGGGAGCGTTATCTTTTGGAGAGAGATTTGAAGGCAAGTTGGAGGGTCACATTCCTGGATTGGAAAGGACCTCTTTCTCTTTTTTTCCCCCTTTCTTTTCCTTTTTCCTTTTCGTGGTACTGAGGATAGATCCAAGGGGTGTTTTTTATCTCTAAGCTACCTCCCCCAGACCTTTTTTTTTGTGTGTGTGTGATACTAGGGATTGAATTCAGGGGCATTCTACCGCTGAGCTATACCCCCAGCCGTATTTTATTTCTTATTTTGAAACAGAGTCTCACTAAGTGTGCACCACTACGCCAGGCCCAGACCTTTTTTCTTTGAAACAGGGTCTCACTAAGTTACTGCAATGCTAACTAGAATCTGTGATCCTCCTATCTCGGCCTCCCAAGTACTGGGATTACAGGCGTGGACTCCCTCCCTCAGCCCTGGTAGTTCCCTTGATAAGAGAACATAATATATAATAGGATCACAGAATTTGCATGTTCTGAGATAAAAATAAGGTTCTATCTAATCTGCACTTAAGGTATGAAGATCCATTAGTGTTAAACACCTCTGCATGGCTTTCAACACTTTACAATAATAACAACACACAGTCAGTCACTTGAAGAGCCGCGTTAGTTCACCCAGGACAAGTCAGTCTTTTAATTTGTCAGCTGAGCACCAGGAGTGAGCACACAGCTTCGTGAGGGGGAGACCAGGGCTGGGATGGAGCTGGTGGTAGGACACTTGCCTGGCACGTGTGAGGCCCTGGCCTCCATCTCCAGAATGGGAAAACATACAAACAAGCCCTAACCAGTAAAGTCAACACTTCTCCTTCTAAAATCACCATTAGCACAGTTTTTCTTTCTCTTTTTATTTTTTTGGTGGTACTGGGAATTGAACCCAGAAGGATTCCACCTGCAAGTTCCACCTCTGACCCTTTTATTATTTATTTATTTATTTGTTTATTTAGTGGTACTGGGGATGGAACCCAGGGGTTTTCGACCTCCGGGCTACACCCCCAGATCTACTTTATATTTTTCTTTGGAAATTATTTAGAATCTCACTAAGTTGCTGAGAGCCTAAGTAGCTGAGGCTGGCTGGGAACCCGCGCGATCCTCCCGTCTCAGCCTCCCAAGTACTGGGATCGCAAGCATGTGCCACCACACCCGGCCTTATTTTTTATTTTGCAACTGTCTCTCTTTGGGGAACTTGGGCTGAAGGCAGAACCCGCCAGCCTCGGCACCACTGCTGCGGCTGTGCGCATTCACGACCACATCCTGCACGCCATCAGCAGGCTCCCGCCTCCGCTCTGATGCCATGATGCTGCCCGGCCCACCTGCTCTGCAGACATGGGGGTCATTCTCTCCACTCCCGTCCTCACGGGCTGGCTGGACCAGTGTGGACACCGTGGCCCTTCGGGGAGGAGCACCGACTCAGAGCCCCACACCTCTGCCCTGTCACACACGCTGGAGATCCAGGCTCGCCCTTCTTCTCATCTCTGTGCCAGCACCGCTTCCCTGGCACATGTGTTCACACCAACAGGTATGTGTGGCGGTGCCCAGGGCGTGTATCTCCTCTGTGTTTATCCGATCTCGCCCTCTGGTCCCTTCTCACTCGCAGCACGCACTCGTGTGCCTTCTTTCCACACTCATCCACTGCGACCTCGCTTTCTGACCACACCTCGCCCCTGCCTTTCGCCGCCTTTCGCCGCACACCCTGCCCCACCTGGGTATCGCTGCCGTCGGCTGGTTTGTTTCTAACAGTTGCTATTTCATCACCCCCCACCTGCCACCAATTCCTGGAGAGAAAGGACACCCGAGGACCACCCAGCGTGGCCGTGGCCGGCACCTCCCCGAGCCTCGGGGCCCCGCTCACCGCAGTTCCTGCTGGGCCGCCGTGGTGTCCAGCGTGTCCTCCAGCTCGGTTTTCAGAGCCTCCAGCTCCTCGCTCAGGTCCCGCTTCTGCTTCTCCGCCTTGTTGCGGGAAGCCTTCTCGGACTCGAAGTCTTCCTGCAGTTCGGCGATTTGGGCCTGCAGCTCTCGCACCACTTTGAGCGCGTTATTCTTATGCAAGGTCTCGTCGTCCCCCCTGGAGAACATGGAGGCAGGGAGGCGCTCAGGACGGCACGGACGGGCGGCAGCGTCTCCCTCGCCCAGGGGACACGGCTGCCAGCTCCCTCCTCCTGGGCACAGCAGCTCCCCGGGTCAATGGCCTGGGGAAGGCCTCGAAGCCAGTAGTGGGAGCTGGAATTGGAGTCAGGCCCAGCCTCCTTGCCAAAGCCCGATTTCCCCCACTACCAGGTGGGACCACCTCACTTCAACAGTAAGAATATTAGAAAATGTCCTTTGCTGTGCAATGTGTACTGGCAGACTGGTTTAGTCTACCAGCCGGGAGTGACCCTGAACGTTCAGGGACATTCAGGGACGGCGACCTCGAACCCCCCACCCCCCCTGCCGCTCTCGTATAAGGCGACGCCTCACTTAGGTGCGTGATTAAATACTGGTTAGGTTTTTCTGACAGAAAAGAGTGATGGACATAATGCTGGCCGATGAAGGATTTAATTCATTTTTTTTATTTTTTATTTTTTGGTGGTACTGGGGGTAGATCCCAGCGGCTTTCTACCTCCAGGCTATACTCCAGACCTTTTTTATATTTTATTTAGAAACAGGGTCTCAGTTGCTGAGAGCCTCACTAAGTAGCTGAGGCTGGCTTCGAACCCGTGTGATCCTCCTGTCTCAGCCTCCCAAGCGCGGGGATTACAAGCGTGCGCCACCACGCCCGGCTTAATTTATTTTCTTATAAGTGAAGAGAGCTCTAGGTAAAAAGCAAGCAAGCTGGCAAGGAACAGAGAGCAAGTTTTAAGACACTTGTATCACGTTATTATTATTATTATAATAAATTAAACTCCCAAGTTCCAGGACTGTGTAGCCAAATAGCTATTCTTAAAAAGAAATAAAATAGTAGATAGAGATAAGTTGACTATATATGGTCTGCATTAAAAGCCTGAATAGTTTAGAACTGTGGGGGAACCATCTCTGCCTCCCAAGCGCAGGGATTACAAACGTGCGCCACTGCGCCCAGCTGGAATATCAGTTCTGAAAAGTGATTTCCTCTAAAGTTCCAAGACGTTATGAAACTCATCTGTAATGTATTAAAAAAAAAAAAAAACACAACACCACCCAAACATTTGGCGTAGTAAAATGATTTGTTTTGGTGTGAATTGCTAAGGATGGTCTATGAGATCTTCCTGGCGCCCTGACACAACTTACGTTCTCTTGGGTTGTTCATGAACTAATGTCACACCCAGTCACAATGAACCACATCTCCCAGCCAGGAGAAGAGCCGCAGAAGCTGGAGCCCAGCGGCCCGCCTCGGCCCAGACGGGCAGTGGCGACAGACCTGGCCAGGGCGCCCTGCAGCTCCTCCTCCTTCTTGGCCAGCTGGATCTTGAGCTCGTCCACCTGCGCTTGCAGCTCAGCGATCTGATCCTGCAGGTCGGTGGTTTCGCCGTCAAGTTTCCTTTTGGCCTTTTCCAGTTCCTGACGCGTCTTCTCTTCCTTCTTCAAGCGTTCTGTAAGGCCAGACAGGAGATGCCTTTCAACACGGACACACATCTAACGAATTCTACTCGGCAGTAAAGAAAACTAAAATTACATAATCTGCAAGAAAATGAATGGAAGGACCCGGAGAACATTATGTTAAGTGAGATTAGCCAATCACAGAGCGTGACGGGTCATGTGTTTTCTTTAGTATGTGTAGGATGGGGAGTAACTGGGATACAGGAGAGACTCAGATGAGGAGGAGAAGCCTCAGGGGAGCCCGGGAGGGGAGATGAGGGCTGGGAGCTGATCGAAGGTGACAAGAAGCCATTTTATTCTTGGGGTGCCACCGTCCGGACAACAGTCAGCTGCTCAGTCACCTGGAAGCCACCAGGATCAAACTGAGGTGAGACACATTAGTGAGAAAAGGTGGAGTACTATCGAGGAACTGGGCAGAGCCCAGGGATGCCCTCGAGAAGTGAGCCCATGCTGGAAGAGCAGAGTGATCGGGAACGCTATTTTTCTTTTTCTTTTTGTAGTACTGTGCAGTACTCTCAGACCTTTCTATCTTTTTTTATTTTTCTTTTTTTGTGCTTTTATTGGTGCATTATAGCCTCACACCATAATGCAAACCATGATGACAATGACCTGCATGGCCATCTCCCTCCCTCCCAATACAGAGCACCCACATTGATGTTGGTATATATTCACACGTATACACACAGCCTATGGTAGTATTTCCATTAATAAACTTCATTTCTCCTCCACCCCAACCCTCATCTCCCCTCCCGGGCTCCCCTGAGGTTTCTCCTCTTCATCTGGAGTCTCCTGTATCCATCTCAATTACTCCCCATCCTACACACACTAAAGAAAACACACAACCCGTCACGCGCTGTGATTGGCTAATCTCACTTAACATAAAGCTCTCCGGGTCCTTCCATTCATTTTCTTGCAAATGATGTCAATTTTGTTTTCCTTACTGCTGAGTGAATCCCACTGTGTGTGTTTCCCATACGTCTGCAATCCATTCGTCAGGTGATGGGCACCTAGGCTGGCTCCATACTTTGCCTCTTGTGGACTGTGCTGCTATGAACATGGGTCTGGACCTCTCTATTCTTTATTGAGCTTCTTTTTTTGGGGGGGGGGAGGAGGAGGATACTGTGGGTTGAACCCAGGGGTTTTCTATCTCTGAGCTACATCCCTAGCCCTTTTTATTATTTTTTAATTTTATTTATTTATTTTCTTGGTGGTACTGGGGGTAGAACCCAGGCTTTCTACTTCCGGGCTATCCTCCCAGACCTTTTTTCTATTTTATTTGGTACAGGGTCTCACTGAGTTGCTGAGAGTCACTAAGCAGCTGAGGCTGGCTTTGAACCCGTGCGATCCTCCTGTCTCAGCCTCCCAAGCGCGGGGATTACAAGCGTGCGCCACCACGCCCGGTGCTCTTTTTATTTTGAAACAAGGCCTCACTAAGTTGCTGAGGGTTTTGCTAAGCCATCACACAATGGCCTTGAACCTATGATCCTCCTGTCCCAGCCTCCCAAGTACTGGAATTATAGGCATGAGTTGCTGCGCCTAGCTTCGGGGATTCTTTTACGTTAAGATCAACTCTGCATCCAAATTTTGAAAGGGTAGCAGCAGATGGAAACTGCCTGACCGCCAGCCCCCTCTGGATGGGAATCTCCATTTGAACTGAGAAGGCTGCCGTCTGCTGTCCTACCCTCCTCCTCTCTACGGTTCTTCAGTGGTTCCTTAGTGAAGGCTAGGGGCCCACTCAGCCCCTGTGCCTTCCTGGCAACAGGGTAGGAGCCCATCTGCTGAGTGGGTGGATGAGACAAGTATCACAGGCTGATCAGACAGGTGAGAGAAACACGAGCCCATCTGCCTTACGGGCACTTCCTTTTTATTCTTTATTTGAGACAGTTCTGAATTCCCTGGGACCTCACTAAGTTGCTGGGGCTGGCCTCGAACTTGTGATCCTCCTGTCTCAGTCTCACAAGTACTGGGATTACAGGTATGTACCACCACACTCAGCTTTATCTTTTTTTAATAAAGAAACTGGGCATGATGAACAAGCTTGTAATCCCAGTATTTGGGAAGCTGAGATAGGAGCTGAGATAGGAGGATAGCCAAATTAGGGAGAATGTTTCAAAATAAAAGATTAAAAAATAGGGTGGGGGCTGGGCGTGGTGGTGCACGCTTGTAATCCCAGTGCTTGGGAGGCTGAGACAGGAGGATCGCACGGGTTCGAAGCCAGCCTCAGCTACTTAGTGAGGCTCTCAGCAACTCAGTGAGACCCTGTTTCCAAATAAAGTATAAAATAGGTCTGGGAGTATAGCCTGGAGGTAGAAACCCCCAGTACAAAAAAAAAAAAAAAAAAGTGTGGGGCGGTATAGTTCAGAGATAGAATGCCCTGGGTTTGATCCCCAGTACCACAAAACAAAACAAAACAAAAACACCAAAACTAAACAAACAATCCAAAACAAAGCCCTAGGCATTTTTTAAAAGCCCCAACCTCATTTTCTCCCGTCATAAAGGCATGCTGAGAGCGTGAGGAGGTGCAGCCCGCGGTGCCTAGGGTGCAGAGGCGTATCAGCAGCTCTCCTGGCTGCTGTGGATGACAGTCACAGCTGCTAGTCCAAAGAAGGGCTAATAGGCTCCCTAGAGCTTCTGGCCTCCCGTTTCTTTTGCGGCAGTCACAGTCCTGATGCTACATTCGCCGCTGGAGCGAGGCTCTGTTAGCCTTGGTATTTCTCCTCTATCCTTCTGGTTCCTACCTGTGTGGCTGGTCCCCTTGTAAAGTGACACCGAGGCACGTGAATGTAGCTTTCAGATCAAGCTCAAAGTCCAGTGATGGATTCAAAATCAACTTGGATGCCAAGCATGTCCAAAGAGCATCATATTTTGCCACAGTACCAAATTTGAAAAAGGTAGACCATTTTAGCGCTATTCCATCATGAATACTAAGTGAGTAGGGAAAACAAGACAGTGGATAAAAGTTCTTTTTTTCCTTTGTGGTACTGGGAATGAAACCAGGAGCATCCTATCTCTGAGCTACGCACCAGACCTACGTATTTTGTTTTGAAACAGGGTCTCGCTAGGTAGCCGAGGCTGGCCCCCAACCTGGGATCCTTAGCCTCTTACTTCCTGGGAAAAGAGGAGTGCGCCATCGCACCTGACTTAAAAAGATCTATTTTAATAATGAGCCCCAACTGACGGCCCAATTGTTAGCGGTCACCGTGAACACTTCCTGTAACTGCACAGTCTGGTCGAAGTCAAGTCTCAACCCTCACCCGGCCTCACCCTAAGGATCCCAGCCCCAAACACCAACCTTCTAAATCCGAGATCATCACTTCTTGCTTGTTCCTGATTTTGGCTAAGTTTTTTGCCTTCTCTTCCTCTTCAGCCAGCTGGGAGGAACACTCAGCGATGCGGTCTTCCATGAGTTTCTTTTCCTGAACGGAAAAAACAAAAGAAAAAAATAAGAATGACTTTCAGAAAAGTCATTCAGAATAACAGTTTACGTTTAGAATTGCTCAGAAAAGTCAACTTTCTTTGCTTAAAGAGAAAACGAGCAATCTGGGCGCTGCTTCCCCGGGCAGGCGGCACCGTGTGCCAGGCTGCCGGGCTTGGCATTTGTGAGCCCAGCTTTGTCAAGGGGCCCAGCTGGGCAGCAGTGGGCGCACCCTCTGCAGGAGACGCACGGGGTCAAAGTCTCAAAGGTTTAAGGGTTCTCTGGTGGATGTCAAAGCCAGCCGGGGCCTGTGTCTTTACAGATCTGGACAGGTAGAGCAGATAAAATTAAGCAAATGGACCTAAGATCATCTTGAGACCTTTCTGTTGGTCACATTTGGGAAGGCTGCTTTCAACACAGATACTTCCCGCTTTTAAAGTCAGCTCTCCCTGGAACGAGCCTCTTACCTTGATAAACTTGGAGTTTTGGTCCTCGAGAAGCAGAATCTCCTCCTCCATCTTTTTGATTTTGGCCTCTGCCGTTACCTTCTCCAGCTGCAGCTTCTGCCGAGCCCCTTCCTCCTCGTCCAGCTGCTCTTCCAGGTCCTGGCGAAGAAGAGCCCATGGTCACACTGCCCACTGGCCCACCAGAGTCCACCGCGTCAGAACAGGACGCTCGCTCCCCACTCCTGAGTGGCATCGAAAACGTGTGAGCTGGACAGTCGTACCTTCTACGCTTTTAGACACAAACTGGGCCAGTCCTTCGGGAAGCTGACACGGCAAAGTATTAGCGAGCTTAGAAAATGGACATTTCTTTTCAACAGCCATTTCGGGAAACTGTCAGATGCGATTTGTATAAAGAGATGTATAGTGGAGTGTTATTTGTAACACCAAGGAACTACGAAGACGCCACAAAGGGACGTTGCTGATTAAGTGTCGGCACATTTGGAAAACTCCATATTTTGAATAGTAATTACTGACAGAGAGAGTATAAGAGTACTTCAAATGTGTATTTATTCATTTGTTATTTATTATTTTTGTGGTACTAAGGAGGGAACCCAGGGGCATTCTACCTCCGAGCTACACTCCCAGCCCTATTTATTTTTTTGCGGGTCTGGGGATGGAACCCAGGGGCATTTTACCTCTGAGCTACACACTCTGCCCTATTTTTTTATTCTTTATTTTGAAACCGGGTCTCACTGAGTTGCAGAGGGCCTCACTAAGTAGCTGAGGCTGTCTGCGAACCGCGATCCTCCAGTCTCAGCCTCCTGAATGCTGGGATTACAAGCGTGCGCCACCACGCCCGGCTCAAATGTGTATTTATTTAGTTGAATTCAGCTACACCTGTTCAGCCAAAGAGGAGAGAAAGAGAATGTGTAAATAACTGAAACAGCACTGTAGGAGCCGGGGGTGGTGGCTCACACCTGTAATCCCAGTACTTGGAAGGCTGAGACAGGCCAGCAGGTGTGAGGACAGTCTTAACAACTGAGACCCTCAGCAACTCAGTGAGACACTGTTTCAACATAAAAAAATAAAACAGGGCCTGGGGACTGGCTCGGAGGTAAAAATGCCCCCAAGTTCAATGTCTGGCACCAAGAACAAAATAAAATAAAAATGAAAGTTAAATGGCATTGAAGGTCAGTGAGAAATGAGCTCTCTCAGGTGAGGTGTGCCTTTCACTAGAGGAACAAGTCACCATATGGAGGGGAAGTCTGGCATTTACACTTATTTTTACTAGAACAGGCCTTTATTTCACATGCTACGTTATTATATATGGTGACTATATTAGTGAACAAGACTGTAGATGCCAATCAACACATGGCCAACCGAGCAACCTTCAAGTGGCATTCTGGCTAAATAATTGCCCCTGGTGAATGAAATCTTTGCAAAAAATGAACTTAGCTTTCTGTAAACCCCTCAGTGTGCTCCCAGACTCCTGCGGTCTCTCCAGCCTCGGCAAGCGAAAGCTCGGGGACCGTCTACTCCACCTCCACCTCCACCTTCTCCCCTCTCCCTGGCTTACTCTGAAAATCCCAGACATCCTAGTTCATCCGAAAGGCTGTCACTCTCTCTCTCTCTCTAAAGGAGACCAGTTAAGCCGGGCGTGGTGGCGCACGCTTGTAATCCCCGCGCTTGGGAGGCTGAGACAGGAGGATCGCACAGGTTCGAAGCCAGCCTCAGCTACTTAGTGAGGCTCTCAGCAACTCAGTGAGACCCTGTTTCCAAATAAAATAGAAAATAGGTCTGGGAGTAGAGCCCGGAGGTAGAAAGCCTCTGGGTTCCACACCCAGTACCACCAAAAAAATAAATAAATAAATAAAAATAAATAAATAAAAGAGACCAGTTAACAAATATGTTTGTCCCTGATTTCCTACAATAATTATTTAATAATATTGAAATCAAAAAATTAATATTAAAGAACAGACCAATCCAAAACACATCACCCATAGTTCTGGCTGAAAAGAGGACAGATCAGAAACCACCCTAAGTCTCACAGGTGGAGAGGGAGAAGGAATGGGCCCCCAAGACAGGGCGGGCGGGGCGTGCCAGGCCATGCAGTTAGTATAGACATCTGAGACTCCACAAAGAATCCCAGGGCTTAGTAACTTAATAATGCCACAAATAGTTTTAGGACATTTTTGAATGAATTTCCATCTCACAAAAGGAAACAACAAGGTAACAGTGCAAGACAGTAGACGTTTAAAAGAGTCTGGGCAGGGCGTGGTGGCGCACACTTATAATCCCCGTGCTTGGGAGGCAGAGACTGGAGGATCGCGCAGGTTCAAAGCCAGCCATGCGCGCTGGCTTAGGAGACCCTGTTTCCAAATAAAAATGTAAAAATAGGTCTGGGAGTGTAGTCCGGAGAGGTAGAAGGGCTTCCAGGAACCCCAGTACCACCACCACCAAAAAAAAAAAAAAAAAAAAAAAAAAAGTGGAAAAAAAGCCGGGCGTGGTGGCGCATGCTTGTAATCCCAGCATTCGGGAGGCCGAGACTGGAGGATCATGGTTCACAGACAGCCTCAGCTACTTAGTGAGACCCTGTTTCAAAATAAAGAATAAAATATTGGGCGGGGGGTGTAGCTCGGAGATCAAATGTCTCTGGGTTCCATCCCCAGACCTGCAAAAAAAAAAAAAAAAAAAAAAAAAAAAAAAAAAGTCTTGTAAAGCTGGGCAAAGCTGGGCATGGTGGCGCACGCTTGTAATCCCAGCATTTCGGAGGCTGAGACAGGAGGATCCGGTTCACAGACAGCTTCAGTACTTAGTGAGCCCCTCCGCAACTTAGTGAGACCCTGTCTCAAAATAAAGAATAAAAAGTAGGGCAGGGGGTATAGCTCAGAGGTCGAACGTCTCTGTGTTCCATCTCCAGGACCACACAAAAAAAAAAATAAATAAAAAATAAAAAAAATAGGGAGCTTGGAGGTGAATTTATGTGTCCTATACAAGTAAAATATTAATGAAATGAACAAATGTTCTTAAGGAGAAAAGAAAATCACAACCTTTGACAGCATCATCAAGGATTACCCGCTGTGGTTGGTATAGATTCTTCTAGGGTTTCTGGATACTGCCATAAAAAGCCACACATATAAATTTAAAGGCTTTATATGTATTTCTAAATTAGATCTTATTACATAAACTCTTTTCCAACTATTTCTGTATTAATATATCAGGAACACTCATAAAAATCTTTTACTTTATAACTGCGCAGTATCACTAAAGCTTAACAATCCCTCATTGTTGAGTAACTGATTTATCTTTTGAGAAAAAGAGTAGAATTAGCCTAATTCTAAATTAATTCCTAATTTTACCAGTTACCAGAATGAGAATTGCTGGACTAAAGAACATGCGCTCTTTTCATAGCTTTTGTGATGTTTTGCTAACCTATTATGGGATGTTTGGAAGCTGTGCTGAAGAGTGGGAGAGAGGAAACGTCTGGTTGGCATGCTATATGCACTGTTTACCAAGGAAATACGATATTTTTTGTGGTTTTCATGAGAGTCTGAGTTGTCTGTGGTTTAAAAAGACAACTGGGGTGAGAAAAATATTAAGGGAGAAATATTCCTGGAAGACAGTTTGTTAGTAAACCCTGCAGACGCTGCCACCTGCCACCGTCGGGCTATTAGGAGGGTGGGGGTGGCGGGGGTGGGGGGAGAGGAGGTGGGTATGTCTGAGAGCACAGACAGAACAACGATGTCTGGACCATGTGTCTGGGTCTGAAGCCATCTCCATCATTGTGCTTCATTAGGCTACAATTTATATTTCAAAGAGAAAGCAGCGGGGAAGGGTGAATGTGTCCCATGCCAGTGCTGGGCATCACTTAGGAGCCAGGCCCTTTACGGTAGGTGCCCACCTACTGAGTGGAGTGAGCGCAGAATTATTAATGAAGCAGAAAGGACAAGTTGGAGCTGGGTGTGGTGGCGCACGCTTGTAATCCCCGCGCTTGGGAGGCTGAGACAGGAGGATCGCGCAGGTTCGAAGCCAGCCTCAGCTACTTAGTGAGGCTCTCAGCAACTTAGTGAGACCCTGTTTCCAAATAGGTCTGGGAGTGTAGCCCAGAGGTAGAAGGCCCCTGGGTTTCATCCCCAGTAGCAAAACAAAAAAACCAAAACAAAACCACAAAACAAAACAAAAAACAAGTTGGGTCTACAGACTAAGCTGGGCGTGGTGGCGCACGCTTGTCATCCCAGCAGTCGGGATGCTGAGACCGGAGGATCATGGTTCGCAGACAGCCTCAGCTACTTAGTGAGGCCCTCTGCAGCTCAGTGAGACCCGGTTTCAAAATAAAGAATAAAAAATAAGTCAGGGGCTATAGCTCAAAAGTCGAATGCCCCTGAGTTTCATCCCCAGACCCGCAAAAAAAAAAAAAAAAAAAAAGGTAAAAAGAATGCTACGGACTACCAGAGGTTTCTGACTTTAATCTTTTTGCAAGCCAGGCGTGGTGGCGCATGCTTGTATAATCCCAGCATATGGGAGGCTGAGACAGGAGGATCGTGATTCGCGGACAGCCACAGCTACATAGTGAGGCCCTTTGCAACTCAGCGAGACCCTGTTTCATAATAAAGAATAAAAACTAGCCGGGCGTGGTGGTGCATAGTTGTAATCCCAGCGCTTGGGAGGCTGAGACAGGAGGATCGCGCAGGTTCAAAGCCAGACTCAGCTACTGAGTGAGGCTCTCAGCAACTCAGTGAGACCCTGTTTGCAAATAAAGTATACAATAAGTCTGGGAGTGTAAGCCAGAGGTAGAAAAACCCCTGGGTTCCACCCCCAGTACCAAAAAAAAAAAAAAAAAAAGAACAAAAACTATAGTGGAGAGTATATCTCAGAGGTAGAATGCCCCTGGGTTCTACAAAAATAAATAAATAAATAAATAAAAATAAATAAAAAATAAATGAATAAAAACTAGGGCGGAGAGTGTAGTTCAGCGGTAGAATGCCCCTGGGTTCCATCCCCAGTACCGCAAAACAACAACAACAGTAACAACAAAACTCCTTTGCAGACCATAAGATGCCACATCAGAACATTAAGAAGGGATTCCTATTGAAAACGCAAATCTGTGTTTAAAGAAAATATCTTGTTCCGTGCGTGCTCCGAAGGACGGGCAGGTAAGCATAACCCGGCACCCTTCGCTGCTCAGCGGCCACAAGAATTCATTCGCATGGCGTCTGCTTCTTTACCACCTGAAGGCCCCAACATCCTAACTGCGACCGTGGATACCTGGATGTGCGTTTGCATCTTTTTCTTTTCGTTCTGCAGGATCTGGTTTCTCTCCTCTTCTTCTTCCACCCTGGACTCCAGGTCGTGGAGGATCTCCTCCAGCTCCTGCTTCTTGGCGGCCAGTCTTGCCCTCATCTCTTCTGCTTCCGCAAAGAGCTCAGTTTCTGCCTGAAGCTGCTCTGCAAGGATGTTTTTCTCTTCTAAAAGCTGCAATCACAACACAGACAAAAAAGCGCCGTGATCTGCCCCCAGTGCGTCCGTGAGATGGAGTCGTCGCGACCCCAGTGCACGGCACCAAAGATCACCGGGACCTAAAAATATGCAGGATCAGCCCAGCATGGTGGCATATACCTGGCATCCCAGGACTCAAGTACTGAGGCTGAGTCAGGAGGACCGCAGGTTTGAGGCCTGCCTCAGCAACTGAGGGAGGCCTTCGGCAATTTAGTAAGACCTTATTTCAGGATTGAAAGAGTTCAGAGGTAGGATGCCCATGGGTTCAATCCCCAGGACCACAATACATAAATAAATAAATGAATAGATAAAGAAATAAAACCCCCAAAACCCCAAACAGGTGCTAACTATGAGCTTGAGAGCAAACAGGATCATCTGTGTGTTCAAAGGAGACAGGGAAAGGTTAACGTAATCTATAGAGGTCAAATATACAAGCTGGGTACATTGGTGCATGTCTGTAATCCTGTACATGGGAGGCTGAGGCGGGAGGATCACAGGCTTGAGGCCAGATCCAGCAACTCAGCCCAATGTTGTTTTAAAAACATAAAATAGCTGGGTGTGAGCCGGGCGTGGTGGCGCACGCTTGTAATCCCCGCGCTTGGGAGGCTGAGACAGGAGGATCGCGCGGGTTCGAAGCCAGCCTCAGCTACTTAGTGAGGCTCTCAGCAGCTTAGTGAGACCCTGTTTCCAAATAAAGTATAAAAAAAGGTCTGGGAGTATAGCCCGGAGGTGGAAAGCCTCTGGGTTTTACCCCCAGTACAACCAAAAATAATAAATAAATAAATAAATAAAAAAAAAATAGCAGGGTGTGGGGGGCACATGTCTGTAATCCCAGTACTTGAAAGGCTAAGACAGGAGGATTGCAATTTTAATATTAGCCTTGGCAACTTAGACCCAGGAACCTAGCAAGATTCTCTTTCAAAATTTGAAAAAAAAAAAAAAAAAAAAAAGAAAGAAAAGAAAAGAAAGAAACTTCAAAATAATAAAATAAACTGGGTATGGTGGCGCATGCTTGTAATCCCAGCATTTGGGAGGCTGAGACAGGAGGATTCGGTTCACGGTCAGCCTCAGCTACTTAGCGAGGCCCTCTGCAACTCAGTGAGACCTTGTTTCAAAATAAAGAATAAGCCAGGTGTGGTAGCACACGCTTGTAATCCCAGCACTTGGGAGGCTGAGACAGGAGGATCGCACAGGTTCGAAGCCAGCCTCAGCTACTTAGTGAGGCTCTCAGCAACTTAGTAAGACCCTTTTTTCAAATAAAATATAAAATAGGTCTGGGAATATAACCCAGGGGTAGAAAGCCTCTGGGTTCCACCCCCAGTACCACCAAAAAAAAAAAAAAAAAAACAAAAACAAAACAAAAAGAAAAACAAATAAAGTATAAAATAGGTCTGGGAGTACAGCCCGGAGGTAGAAAAGCTCCTGGATTTCACCCCTGTACCACACACACACACACACACAAAAAAAAAAAAAAAAAAAAAAGAAAGAAAGAAAGTTTCAGCTCAGATATACAATGCCCCTGGGTTCCATCCCTAATACCAAAAAAAGAAAGAAAGAAAGAAAGAAACCCAATAAAATAAAAAGTAAAAAGGGCTGAAGGGCTGGGTGTGTAGATCAGAGGCAGAATGCCCCTGCATCATTTAGCCCTCATATCCCTTCCCATAAAAAGAAAAGAAAAAAGACAATGTGGGGCATAATGTATTGTTAACTCTTCTGAAAATGGGCGCCCTCTGGAAATGAGTGAAGCCATTCCCATGGAGTGAGCACGCGGGGTGGGCAGGCTGTTCACAGGCAGCGAGCGTGCGGTCCTAGCCGTGGGCCCCGCGGGCTCACACACCTGCTGGTGCTTCCGCTCCATCTCCTCCAGCTCGCCTTCCACCTTGGTCTGCTTCTCCTTCACCTTCAACAGCTCCTCGTCTTTGGCCTGGAGTTCTTCCTCCTGGCGCGTGACCTGGAGGAGGGGCTTCACCTGCGACCAAAGAGACCGTTCACCACCCAGTGGCCCCGAGGCCCCCCGCCGCGGAGCCGCGGGGCGGGAAGGCGGCCCGAGGGACCGGCGCAGCCCACCTTGGTGAACACCCGCCACCACTGCCAGTGCCGCAGCTTCAGGTAGGCGGCGCAGTTCCGCTGCAAGACCTTTAAGGCACTGAGCTGCTGCTGCTTCTTGGCGAAGGCCCTGAAGAACAGGAAGAGACCATGAAGACCACGAAGAAAACCGCTGCGGTAGCTGGGACCGCGGGAGGCGGTCTTGTCTTGTTTTTTTTTTTCAGTACTGAGGATGGAACCCAGGGGCATTCTACCTCTGAGCTACACCCCCAGCCCAGGGTCTCACTGAGTTGCAAAGAGCCTCACTAAGTAGCTGAGGCTGTCCGTGAACCACGATCCCCCAGTCTCAGCCTCCCAGATGCTGGGATTACAAGCCTGTGCCACCACGCCTGGCTTGACGGTCTTGTCTTTTCTTTGGTGGTATTGAGGAATTGAACCCAGGGCCATATCTACCTCTGAGATACGCCTCCAGCCCTGTTTTATGTCTGATTCTGAAACAGGGTCTCACTAAATTGCGGAGGCTGATCTCAAACCTGTAATCCTCCTGTATCAGCCCCTGAAGTACTGGGATTACGGGCGTGAGCTACCTCACCTGGCTATACAAGGAGCCTTATGCTTTTTCTTGGGTTGGTGGGAGGGTTTGAATCCAGGCGCATCCTACCTGCGAGCTACACGCCCAGCCCTTTTTATTTGAAATAAGGTCTTGCTAAACTGCTAAGGCTTGCCTTGAATCTGTGATCACCCTGTCTCAGCCTCCCAAGTACTGGGATTACAGGTGCGAACCACCACACCTGGCTTACACGGGAGACGTCCTAAAGGCAAACATCCCTAGCTGGCTAACGGGAAGGTTGGTCCTCAGGTGATGCTCAAGGAAGTGGGATGTCCATCACGTCTACCCAAGTCCCTGGACACCCAAGAAGCACCTCAAGCATCTGTCACCCCCTTCCTAGATGCCACCCAACAGTCTCCTTTGCCCACTCGCCCACCCCGCACGTGAGCGCCTCCTGGGTCTGCATGGCCCCTATCTTCCTGAGGTGCTGGGCGACAGTGGCCCCCGTCCTCTCTCCCGCATTCATGGAGCCAGCCTTCTGGAGCCTCGGAGGAGGTGCCCGGGAGCCCTCAGCTGAGCAGGACTCTTAATCACTCTACTGTGTCCCGGCCTGCGTGCTCGCTTCGTGCAACACGCGGTTATTTAGGATACTCCTCTGTTTACTTGGTTCTCCCACTGGAACGCAGCACCCATGAGGACAGGACCTTACACTGTCTCGTGCATCGTGCAGGCCTGGCAGGTGCCGAGCTTGGACTACCCACTTACTTTCTGGCTAAGTACCCTCTGCAGACAGCCTGGAAGAAGATGATAATATCGGTGATCTTCAGATCTCTCTCTTCCTCTAAGTGTGCCAGAACTCCTGCTCTGAAAAATATCTTGCTCTGTCCGATTCTATACAAGTTTGGGTCCAGCTCTAAGGCCCGGATCTAAAAAGGGAGAAAGAAAGGAAGGAAGAAGGAAAGACAGAAAGGGAGAAAGAAGTCCATTTATTCTTTGTTACAGTTAAGATGATATCGAGAGTCATCAACCCAGACACAATATCCAGAAACGCTCACTTACCATTCGCTCGCAAGCCTGTTTGCCATCCATGAAACCTTTAGGGATAGCATTCGGAGTTAGGATCTCATATCTGGAAGAGAAGATTCCAGAAAGACCTTCTGTAGAACTCCGCGGACATATTCATTTACTAACTGTGAGTTTTGCTCTAGCAGGCCATAAAATAACGGATCATACACAAATGAAGAGCGAAGAAAGACATGAACAGGGGATAATCCGCAGGGTTTGTGCATACCTAGTTTCTATTTCTGAAAAGAAGCCAAGTAGGGTGTATTCATTTCGAGTCACCCCCTCGTGCCATTTTGGCCTGGGGCTGTATTTCTATTTTCTCTATTTCTATCTTTCTAATAAACTTCTTAAAAAAAAAAAAAAAAAAAGCAAAGTAAAAACAAGGCAAAGCCTCCCAGTTTAGAAGGATTTGGCAGAGAAGAGTCAAAAGCTGGGCGCTTTCAATTGTTCACTTCCCACAAGATGGTCACATCTGGCTGTTTGTACTTTTAGGTCATGGCCGATTTGTGTGTGTGTGTGTGTGTGAACCCAGGGGCATCTTCCTCCAAGCTATACCTATTAAGTAGCTGAGGCTGTACGCGAACCACGATTCTCTGGTCTCAGCCTCCCAAAGGCTGGGATTATAAAACCGGGTCTCACTAAGTTGCAGAGGGCCTAAGTAGCTGAGGCTGGCTGCGAACCAGGGATATTAAAAGAAAATTCATTACTCATTTATTTTAAAAAATAACTCTACACTTCAAGGAGAATCGTCTGAATGAGCAGACTTAAGTTTCCAGTTTTACATTTATCTCGGTTAACTTCAGGCCTCTGAAGACAGTGTCTTCGCAGTACCCACAGTGATTCCTTTTTATAAAGGAACCGCCTAGCTGGGCGTGGTGGTGCACGCCTGTTATCCCAGTACTTGGGAAGCTGAGACAGGTGGATCACAGGTTTGAGGCTAACCTCAGTAACTCAGTCAGGCCCTCTACAATTCAGAGGTAGAACACCCCAGTTCAATCCCTAGTATAAAAAAATATCAAAGCCAGGCGTGGTGGCGCACGCTTGTCATCCCAGCATTCGGGAGGCTGAGACCAGAGGATCACGGTTCGTGGACAGCCTCAGCTACTTAGTGAGGCCCTCTGCAACTCAGTAAGACCCGGTTTCAAAATAAAGAATAAAAAATAGGGCAGGGGGTGTAGCTCAGAGGTCGAATGCCCCTGGGTTCCATTCCCAGACCCGCAAAAAAAAAAAAAAAAAAAAAAAAAAAAAAAAATTTCTCAAAAAGGAACTACCTTTTTATAAAGTAGGCACTGTTTTCCTACTAATAAGGTAATAAGGTTTCTCTCTTTGGTATCAAAGAAGATGAAAACTACCCAGGAAACAATGAAAAGTGTTTCCTTTTATACCACCCCTTTCATTCATGTGAAGACAAGCCGTGATCCGTACACAGGACTGGGGACCGCGAGCCGTACCTCTGCCTGAACTCCTGGAAAACGATCCGGTTGGGGAATCCCTGGCGGCAGATCCGGATGCCTTCCAGGACACCATTGCAGCGCAGCTGGTCCAGCACGAGGTGCGGGTCCAGTTTTCCAGCCTAAACGAGCAAACAGTGGTTTTCTGGTGTGATCTCCGAAACCCGACCTCGACCGCTCTGAGCGCGAGCACGGGCGCAGCCTCGCGCGTACCCGCTTCTCGTGATTCGGAATGATGCAGCGGACAAAGTTAGGGTTGGTGTTTCGGAGCGTCGCCATCAGCTTGGTGAGAGATTCTTTGTAGAGCTGCCCGACGGTGCGGAACATGCCCTTCTTGGTTTTATACGCGGAGCCAAAGGCGGTCTCGGTCATCCCGGTGACTTGATCCAGACCCACGATGCGGTCCACTGGGGAGGAGAGAGGAGACGGGAAGCTCAGCCAATGAGGAGTCTCTCCCGGAGCAGGCGACACCGCGACAGTGAAGTAGCACAAGCTTTGTGAACGATGACAGGAGGTGCCATAGAGGAAAGGCAGTCAGCATACCGACCCCGCGCAAGCTGTGGGGCCAACAGCCACACACTCAGAGGCAGGGGATCGCAGCGCCCCGACACGTCACAGCGGCCGCGTGCCCGCAGGTGCCTCCCGCCGCGCCAGGCCAGGAGTTTGCTGCCCGTGGTAACGGTCTGCTGTTACCTTGGCGAGTATTTGGTAAATGCAAGGTCACTGGCGGGCATTATTGATACACAAGCTGACGCTGTGAGAAGTCTCCAGAGAGAACGTGGCTCATCAAATACACATAAAAATATGTCGTTCAAGAAACCCACTTAATGAAGGTGCTCAGAGACTCTCGGCCACTGAGTCCTCAGTAAGTGAAGTTGAGTTTCACGAACTAATGTAGGGGGTTACGGTACAGCCTTCAGGTTCTGAGCAAAGTGTCAACTTCGGCTGTCTCCTGGGCACAAGTAACACTTTATAAAGGGCACGAACACAGAACGGGAAGGGCTCTCCTGACAGAAGCTAATGCCTACCTAAGCTTTCTAGGTGAACAATGGCTGAACTCCTCAGACATTCCTCTAGCTATTTACTTTTATTTATTTGGAGATATGGTCTTGCAAAGTTGCTGAGGGTCTAAATTGCTGAGACTGGCTTTGAATCTGCGATCCTCCTATCTCAGACTCCTAAGTACTGGATTTCAGGTGTGTCCCATCACACCTGGTGACATCCCCCAATTATTAAAGCAGCGGGTATTTTTATGTTGTCTACACAGGCCTAACACTTCTTCTTCTTCTTCTTCTTTTTTTTTTTTTTGGTGGTACTGGGGTTCCTGGAAGCCCTTCTACCTCCGGGCTACACTCCCAGACCTATTTTTACATTTTTATTTGGAAACAGGTCTCCTAAGCCAGCGTGCGCGGCTGGCTTCGAACCTGCGCGATCCTCCTGTCTCTGCCTCCCAAGCGCGGGGATTACAAGCGTGCACCACCACACCCGACTCCAAGGCCTAACACTTTTTTTTTTTTTTTTGGTGGTACTGGGGTTCCTGGAAGCCCTTCTACCTCCGGGCTACACTCCCAGACCTATTTTTGCATTTTTATTTGGAAACAGGGTCTCCTAAGCCAGCACGCGGGGCTAGCTTCGAACCTGCGCGATCCTCCTGTCTCTGCCTCCCAAGCGCGGGGATTACAAGCCTGTGCCACCACGCCCGGCTCCAGGCCTAACACTTCTAATGATGAGATTGTAAACAGTGCCCCGGCCACGAGCACGTCTGGTATGTAGTGTATGGTACGTAATGTGCATAGGCTCTCCTTAAAAAAAACACAAAAGCAACACATTGCTGAAATATCTTAAAAATAATTGGGATGTCAACTGACGCTCTGAATGCCCGCCTCAACCCTAACGGCCACCTTGTTGCTTTCTTCTGCTTCTGGTGACAGGTAGCACGTGGGGACTTGGTCCTGGGTAAGGCTTTACATGCGCGATCTCATTTGCTTCTCAGTTTCCAATAAAGTTTTTACAAAGAGGAAACCATGGCTGGAGGGTCCATACCTGCTCAGGTAGGCAGGTCTGGGGCGGGAGTCGGAGGAGGGTGGGTAGGAACTGCGTGGTTCCCAGGCCCGGGTCTGGAGGTTAGACTCTAAGTACTTTGGTCCTGGGCACTAGAGTTTGCCCACCATCTGTCTCGGAGGCTCCATTCTCTCCACTACTCAATGGAAAATTCCCTTCACTTGCGCCCGTAGAAACAATACCGAACCCCACCTCCGTGTACCTGCAAATAAGGAACCTCTCTTGTCCCTGCATCTACCCACTTCTGACTTGTCTAGAGCAGTTCATGGGTGCAACCCCGGGCCCTACTTAGCCTCCTCCTATCCTGCGCCAGCAATCGCCAGGCCAGACACCAGACATCCGGTGGCCATTACTCCACCCCGGCACGCTCACCTGCGCACCACCATTGCGGCACTCTAAAGCTCTCCTGCTTTTTTGAGAACCTCGGCTTCTTCGGCACCCTGGCTACCTGGAGCTCCTCCAGAGCCATGGTCATCCCTGACTTCTCGCCCACTCTGCCTGTGGCCGTATCTAGGGACCCAAACTCAAATCACCTGAAATCCTTCAAGAACACGGCGAGGTTTGAGCGTGGACACTGGCCTTCTGTTTGGATCAAGCCAAAGCCTCATCCCAAGCGATCGCATTTGGACGCCAGACCCACCTGAATACCCAGCGACAGCCGCCAGATGCGCGTGCCCCCACCCAAGGGGCCTCTGCTTCCTACAGATTTCTGGGAAGTCCTGTCCAGGGTGTGAAAAGAGATCCCCGAGCCTGGCATGATGTCTGGCACTGACATGCTTGATAAACATGTCACTGATGACGTGAGGCAGATGTTCAATGCAGTTCAATTACAAGTTAAATGCAGCGGGGGCTGCGGGGAAGTGAGTGGAGTGGCTGGAGATCTCTCTGGGGAGATGCCATTTAAAACCCCAAGACTAAGGATGAGCCCGAGGGGAGGACCGTTCCAGGTGGCAGAAAAGATGTGAGTGAAAGTCCAGCGTGCAGAGTAATGAGAGCAGCGAGGCCAGGACCCTCTTCTGCCTGCGAGAGACAGAACCGTTCGGGAAAGGGTTGGGCAGAGATGGAGGCGGGGAGACCAGAGAGGGACCACAGCCCTTGGCCAGGCTCCCAGAGCGACGCAGGCATCTCAAACCAGTGAGAATGAGGAGATGGACAGAGAAGATTCAAAGACGTATTTTGGTGGGAGGGTGCTCTTGCTTTGATGATATAACTAGCCATAAAAAATACAACAGACATTTCAAGAGGAACTCCTAGAGCCGAGTGTGGTGATGCACGCCTGCGGTCCCAGTATGTGGGAGGCTGAGACGGAAGATCCCAGGTTTGAGGTCAACCCCAGCAACCTGGAGACCTTACTTCAAAAGAAAGAATAAAATAAGGCTGGAAGTACAGCGTGGAGGTAGAATGCCCCTGGCTTCAGCCTTCTGTAATCCCCCGCGCAGAGTAACTCTAGCTTGGGCGGCTGAGTAGCTGGTGGGTGAGATGGGGAGAAGTGGCCTTGTGGCTGGGAAGACAGGACACAGACTCTGAAAGGCGGGGTGCTGGGGAATCGGCGAAGCGGAGGTGACATGTCTCAGAGGAGGGAGGACAAGAAAAGAGGTCCGTGCAAGAAAGATCACTTGGAGGTTGCTGACTGACAGTGTAAGTTAAGGGACTGGATGCGCAGCCCCAAGGAAAAAGAGGGCCCGGGAGGTGCCCACAGACTCCGGAGAGGACGAGGAGCTGGACGGGAGGCGGGCGATGCCTGCTCCGGGCTCCTCCCTCCCCCATCCTCTGCCACCTGCCTTCTCCATTTATACCTTCTGTCCCAGTGTAATGATTAACAGCCATTTCTAGAAGACAAAACTAAGCATTAAACTCCTGGAATTTTCCCCACAGCCTGTCGGACATGATGGAAGTAACTCAGCCCGGTGGCACAGCCCAGCGAGGACCTGGACCTGGAGACAGAAACAGCTCTGCCCGTGAGCTGGGGGGTTTGGAGCGAGCCCCCAGCTTCCCTGCACCCGCTCTCCTCTGTGACCGACCTCCCAGAGGCAGGGCCTCGGGAATGCATTCGGGTGCTCTCACTGCTTTCCTGTACAACCCTCAAACTCCGGCTGGACAGACTGCTAACACTTTCCAAGACACAGGGACCCCACACTCCCTCATCTTCCTACCCCGCCAGGCATCCTGGCAAACGCAGCACCTGTCAATCTTCCTGCCCGTGCCTAGCTTCAGGAACTGTTATTTTTTTTGGTCCTGGGAATTGAACCCAGGGGCACATTACCACTGAGCTATACCCCAGTGTTTATTTATTTACTTATTATTTATCGATTGATTTTGGTATTGAGGATTGAACTCAGAGTCATTCTTTTTTTTTATTTTTATTTTTTGCGGGTCTGGCGATGGAACCCAGGAGCATTCGACCTCTGAGCTACACCCACTGCCTTATTTTTTATTCTGTATTTTGAAACTGGATCTCACTGAGTTGCAGAGGGCCTCACTAAGTAGCTGAGGCTGTCCGTGAGCCACGATCCTCCGGTCTCAGCCTCTTGAATGCTGGGATGACAAGCGTGCGCCACCACGCCCGGCTTGAACGCTGTGTCATTCTATCTCTGAGCTATGCTCCCAGCTCCATCCCCCATCCTTTTTTAAAAAGTGGTGCGGGGGGATTGAACCCAGGGGGTGTTCTATCTACAAACTATACCTCCAGCCCTATTCTAGTTTTTATTTTGAAACAGGGTCTCATTAGGTTGTGAAGACACTCACGTGCTGCTGAGGCTGGCTACGAACCCGTGGTCCTCCTGTTTCACCCTCCCAGGTACTGGGATTTCAAGCTTGCACCACCACGCCTGGCTTTTATTTTTATTTTGAATCTAGGTCTCATTGAGTTGCTGAGTCTTGCTAAGTCGCTGAGGCTGGCCTCACACCTACAATCATCCTGTCTCAGCCTCTCAAGAGTGGGATTATGGGTATGAGCTGCTGCACTGGCCATCAGAGGAGTCTCCCTAGGCTCGGTTCCCACCCACCCGCAAGGCTGAGCAAGCCATGCCCTCCGAGGACAGATCCCAAGGACACTCTTCCACACTGCGCATCTTGTCAGGCCAGCTGAGCTGGGGTGCGAGGTTTCCCTAGCACCCACACACTCAGTGCCGTAGGAGCCGCTCCCCGTGGTGTCTGACCCCTCGCCCCCCAGCTCAGATGACCACCGTGACCTCCACAACCACCCAGCCCTGGCAGGATCATGGTGCCCGCCACCCAGTAGCTATTTAATAAAGAGCCGCTGAGGGAAGCCCTAAAGAACAAATTACCACCAGCACCAAAGAGAAAGAGCGCCAGGTTTGCTTTGCAGGATTCCCGTTACATTGGTTTTGTGGCACGTTGGTTTGCAGGACCAGTTCTTAAATACCCCCTGCTGCCCCTGTCCTGCGCTGAGTTTCAATAACCAAAATATAAGCACAATGAATCTGAAAGCTAAATATTCAGATTTTTAATGAATTCATGCTTTGAAATTCTGTTTTTTTTTTTTTTTTTTTTTTTTTACTGTACTGGGGATGGAGTCCAAGGGCATCCCACCTCCGAGCTACACCTTCCAGCCCTATTTTTTATTCTTTATTTGGAAACGGTCTCACTGAGTTGCAAAGCGCCTCACTGGTCGTGAACTATGATCCTCCTGTCTCAGCCTCCCAAATGGTGGGATTACAAGTGTACACCATCATGTCTGGCTGTTCTTTTTTAATTTTTATTTGAAAAAAAATTATATATATATATATATTTTTGGCGGGTCTGGGGATGGAACCCAGGGGCATTTGACCTCTGAGCTACAGCCCCTGCCCTATTTTTTATTCTTTATTTTGAAACAGGGTCTCACTGAGTTGCAGAGGGCCTCACTAAGTAGCTGAGGCTATCCATGAACCGCAATCCTCAGGTCACAGCCTCCCCAATGCTGGGATTACAAGCGTGCGCCACCACGCCCGGCTTTATTTGAAATTTTAACCTCGGGGTTAGATTCTACCAGTGAGCAAAACTATATTGTGGGCAATAAAGACACACTTTGGGCGATTCACTAAATGATAACGGCCACGATGAATAAGGCATAACTAACTAAAAAATCAAGTCCCAGATACTTTAAAGAGTATTTTCTTGGGGAGATGGTTAGAGCAGGAGGCAGCAAAAGACAGAAAATGAAGAGACAAGGTTCAGCATTTTTTTTTTGTTATTTGTTTTTTGGTGGTTTTGGGGACTGAAGTAGAATGGAAGCATTCTACTTCCAAACTACATCACCAGCCCTATCTTATTTTTTAATTTGAAACCAGGATTTTGCCAAGTTGCTGAGGCTGGCCTCGAACCTATGATTCTCCTGTCTCAGCCTCCCAAGTACTGGGATAACAGGTGTGTGCAGCCAAGGTCCAGCAGCCACTGGCAGTGAGGAGTGGTGCTTTTTAGGACCTAACAGGGCCTCTGAGTGTCAGGGTGTCCCAGCCACAGACTGAGTGGGAGGTCGGGCTTGGTACTGCTCTACTCCAAACTTACACTCAACACGTCAAGAACGCCCCATTAGGCAGTATTTAGATACGTTATCTGGCTCCCCAGGAACCGGTGAAGAATTCGATGTATGTTGCATGAACAATTTATTATTCTACAAAAATTTATCTAAGCTGTCAGAGAGTAGGCGGGTTCCATAGTCACAATTTAAGAGAGAAAATGGAATTTGTCATCTACTTATCGTAAAACTGCCACCAACAGTTTAATATGAGGGATGGCACTGTCCCTTGCCAGAATGCTCGACTGGCTCTTCATCTAGGAGGAAGATGAGATTTTTTTTTTCTGTCTTTGTTCAAATCCAGTCAAAATACTTGTGCTATTAAGCTTCATTTGCGGTATTTAAGACACATCTTCAGAAACTCGGTTTAGTTATTAGAGCCAGCCGAAAAAGCGCTGGTTGTTAATTTCACTGTCAATTTTAACAGTCAGCCAGTGGTGACCGAGAGCACTGCCACGATCGCTTCTCGGCCTTTTGACCAAGATTAAGGACAGGACCAGGACTTCTTCACAGGCCCAGCAGTGCGCGGCGCCGTCCAGGTTCTCAGCGCGCATCTCAACAAGACGATGCCAGTCGAATGCAGCTGAAAACGGTACCAACAGCTAAAACCAGAGTCGGAGCTAATACTTAACTGCTAAGACTTCCTACGGACAATCTCCACATCAAACGGTGTTATCTCCGGAGTAACCACAAAGTCACAACTGTCACAACCAGCTGCCAGAACCCGTCTGTTAGGGCAATTACTTTAGAGTATTTGGAAAACTTCAGAAAAAATTCCAGGAAGTCCAGGGGTTGAGAGCCTGTGATGTAAGGAGAGAGTGATCTTTCTTATCCCAACACTAGTAAGCTAAACTTAAACGTTCTTTTCCCTTCCCCATCCAGGGTCACCTGTCCCTTCTGGAAGCCCCAGGTGTCCAGGCAAGCAGGAGGTCCCTCTTCCCCACACGGGGAGCTGCTACCCTGCCTGCTGCCGCCTCCCGCTAGGCGTGCGTTGTAACTCAGGGTGACGCTGGCTCAGAGCACGGCCATCTGTCAGCCGGGCCTTGGGACACTATGCACAAAAGTCGACTTGTGCACGCCTGTCACCCCAGTACTTGGAAGGCTGAAATAGATGGATCGCAGGTTTGAGACCAGCTTCAACAACCCAGAGCAACCCTGTTTCCAAACAAAAATTAAGAAAGGCTGTGGTGGCCAGGCATGGTGGAGCAGGCTTGTAATCCCAGCACTTGGCAGGCTGAGACAGGAGAAGTACAGGTTCACAGCCAGCCACAGGAACTTGTGAGGCCCTCTACAACTTAGTGAGACCCTGTTTCAAAATAAATAATAAAAATAAGGCTGGGGGTATAGCTCTGGGGTAGAACAGCCCTGGGTTCCACCCCCAGTACCACAAAACAAACAAACAAACCAAAAAACAAAAGGGGCTTGGGGTAGCCCACAGGTAGAATGCCCTTTGGGTTCAATCCCCATTACCTCCACACCCCAAAAAAGGACTTGCATTAAATAAAAGCCAAGGGAATAAATATTGATCGAATGTCTCTTTTTCATAATTACGACAGCAGCAGCCATGGCAACTGTGATTCCAACCCCATGTACTCGGCACGGCCCATGCGCCAGGTGCAGACTCATGACGACCCTGAGAGGTAAGTGCCACCATCCACATTCAGCCTCAGGGACTCCAGCTGCAGGACTCAACGGCTCTTTCTGCTTGAGTTCTCAACTACCGGTAAGACTCAAGATGAAATCAAGTCTGAAGCCACTGAGAGTTTCCGAATATCACAGGCCTCTTGAGTTCTAAAGCCCTAATCATTAAGTTTTTTTTTTTTTTTTTGGTGGTGCTGGAAATGGAACCCAGAGGCCTTCTACCTCCGAGCTACACCCCAGCCCTATTTTATTTTATTCTTTGTTGTGAAACAGGGTCTCACTGACTCGCCAAGGGCCTCACTAAGTAGCTGAGGCTGTCCTCGAACTGCAATCCTCTTGTCTCAGCCTCCCGAATGCTGGGATTCCAAGCGTGCACCACCATGCCCGGCTTACCCCAGCTCTATTTCACTTTTTATTTGGAAACGGGGTCTCGCAAGGCTGCTGAGAGCCTCGCTACCGAGTGAGCCTGCAATCCTCCTCTCTCAGCCTCCCGCTGGAATTACAGGTGTGCACCACCACGCCCGGCTTCCTGACTGACCATAGCTCTGAGGTTATGATTCCCCCCTGCTCATTCCCCCCGCTTTCATCTCCGTGCTGGTTTGTCTCAGAAGCCCAGACTTTCAAAACAGATTTGTGAGAAAACAGTCCTGAGATCGCAGCAGAAATGAGGAGGGCTTCCCGTTCTGCTGCTCGGGACCCCCTTCTTGTTCTCTCCTGTATCCATCCTTGGATGCCTTCGACGCCTCTCTAGCCAACGCTCTCATGTTTATCCTCAAAAGCCTGCACACTTATTTCCCCAACATTATAAACGTCCCCGGGCGCACAGGTCTGCATTAGTTCTGGGTGGCTTCCTTTACACAGATGCCACTACCCCCAGCCTATCACAGGCCATCGCAGTCCCCAGGGACTCCTTCATCGGCTGTCTTCTGAGAGAATGCTGAAAACACACCAATTCCCTACATTTTCATGTTTAAATCTCTTACACTTCTCTGGGGTCTCTTGAACCCATAAACATACACCGAAGAGGGAAGGATTTTGCTGTAGGATTATTATACGCAACTTTAAAGACCACAGTTAGCCGCGGTCTACCGGCTAACTATCTATGGTCTATCTATGGATGGGCTTCTAAGGAGAGGTGGGGACATAGACCCCTCCTGCCTGGATCAACCAAACTACTCAACCAAAGGCCATTTCGCAGGAGACAGAACCAGGGGCATCCTCAGGGCCCAGGTGAGTGTGGTGAGGCGAGGCACTTGTCCAGTGAAGCCCTCCAAGGGTGGGTCTGTACTGGATCCTGCTGGTACAGAAAAATGCCTGGTCTACACACCCCGAAGATCATGGTGACACAGCAAAGAGTACCTGTGCTTTAGGGGCAGGAAAGGACGCAGCGGAGCGTTAGGGGAAGGACTGCGTGTGAACACTGGCTTTGGGACCACCACCCAGCCAGCCAGGGATTTTCTCATTCAACAACTTACTCGGGGTGTGTCTCCCCGTGCCAGGTGCTGGGGGAGCGACGGAGGAACACCAGGCCCTGGCCCTGCTCTCCAAGACCTCAGGTTTCAGGATCACAAGCCGGGCGTGGTGGCGCACGCTTGTCATCCCAGCATTTGGGAGGCCGAGGCAGGAGGATCGCGGCTCGCGGACAGCCTCAGCTACTTAGTGAGGCCCTCTGCAACTCGGTGAGACCCTGTTTCAAAATAAAGAATAAAAAATAGGGCTGGGGGTGTAGTTCCTCTGAAGGTAGGACGCCCCGCGGTTCCACCCGCAGTACCGCAAAAATAAATAAATATCAAAAAAGATTAGAAATTCAAAAGTGTGGCAGAGGATGAATCTAGAAGGCAGTCTACCTTGACAGAATGTCCAAGAGATGAAATGTTACGTTTTTGACAGAGCACGAGACCTGGGCTGAAGACGAGACAAGCCTCAGCTCTGCCCTGCCCCTGGCCAGCGTCCCCCAAGGCCCAGGGGGCTTTCTTAGAGCTCTGCAGAATTTCCCTTCCAGCTCCTGCTTCCTGGGTGCAAACCATTCTCCCCTCCCTCCCCAGCGTGCCCTCAACTCCGTTCATAGTATATGAGCAAGAACTGATGGCAGGAATCTTGAGTAGACTGAAATAGGCACAGCCCTTTAACATTTCAAAAAATAAGCTTTGAGATGAATATAGACAGCAACATCTTCCTGTGCCAAAATTAATAAAGGAGATCTTATATAATAAATGACTTTTTCTTTGAATTTTGCTACTTGTTAATTTCACTAAACAGCTAGCAAGCTGGGCAACTTTTATTTTATTTACACTGGGCTTTTGGGGACCCTCTAGCCCTGGTTAGTATATATTTTTAAACAGTCAAGAATTCAGACTACAAGGCCAAAAACATTTGGCGCTCCATTTCCAGTTCAAAGTATAAATTCTTTTTTTTTAAGGTCTGGAGATGGAACTCAGGGGCATTTGAATTCTTAGCTATCCCCCCTGCCCTATTTTTATTCTTTATTTTTGAAACAAGGTCTCACTGTAGCTGAAGCTGTCGGTGAACTGCGATCCTCCAGTCTCAGCCTCCCGAATGCTGGGATTACAAGCGTGCGCCACCACGCCCGGCTCAAAGTATAAATTCTAACAACGCTCCACTCTTAAGTCTTTTTATGTGTATGTGCGGTACTGGGGATTGAATCCAGGAGCATTCTACCTCTAAGCTATACCTTCTTGCCCTATTTTTTTTTTTTTTTTAATTTTGAAACAGGGTCTTGCTAGGTTGGTGAGAGTCTTACTACCCACAATCCTCCTGTCTCAGCCTCCCGAGTCCTGAGATTACCGGTGTGCGGCACCACACCCGGCTCTGACTTAGTCAAGCCACACAGTCAGGTTAGTACCCCAGTTCAAAAGAATAAGCCAAGTAGCCAGACTCCAAACCAAAGGTATAATCCTAAGACCAACACGCTCGAAATAAGCCCGGACTTATTTGTTTACAAAATATTCATGACTTCAAAGCGAAAAAGGAAGAACTAGTCCTCGGAATTCCTTAAGAGTTAAAATTTAAAGGTGGCTCCGGGACAAAGGAGAGGTTATTTGCACATCGGTTCCTAAGGACTGTGTATCAAAATGGCACTGTTGGAAAAGGCAGTGGGTACCTTTTACTGTGCAACGCTCTAGTGCTATGCGTAAGATAAGAAGCAATGTGGAAGCAGTAGCGACTGCATTTCTTTTTTCTGCAAACAGTTGCCTTAAAGTATAAAAAAAGAAACAAAAACTGAGCATGAAATGAAAGGTTCATGCAGGCCTATGAGCGAACGAAAACAGAAACCCAGAAACCACCCCCAGCCCCGGGGCCCTGCCCTCCCCGGCCCCCCGCCACCCCCCCCCCCCCCGCCAAGGCTTTGCTATGGGCTTAAAAAACCCCTTCTGTTTCGGAGGCTACAGGCTGTATACATTCACCTGGTGGCTCATGAAGACCAGAAACACTGTCATAGAAAGAAGCTCTCTGAAAATTCTGAATCTCTAAAGCAGAGAAACAGTAGAAACAGGACAGAAGAGCAAATATACAAATACTTCAGTTAGTGGGAAAGAAAGACATTCGACATCACAGGTAAACTTTGGAGCTGGGCCACAGAGTGGCCAGTCCAGGGCAGATCCCATGCAACCTTACCGTTTAGAGAATTGGCGCATTTGGACAAAGTTTTTTTTTTTTTTTTTTTGCGGGTCTGGAGATGGAACCCAGGGGCATTTGACCTCCGAGCTACACCCCCTGCGCTATTTTTTATTCTTTATTTCGAAACCGGGTCTCACTGAGTTGCAGAGGGTCTCGCTAAGTAGCTGAGGCTGTCCGCGAACCGCGATCCTCCAGGTCTCAGCCTCCCGAATGCTGGGATGACAAGCGTGCGCCACCACGCCCGGCTTGGGGACAAAGTGTTTTTTTTTTTTTTTAAATAAAATAAATTTAAACGGAATCAAAGAGCATATTCCCAACCCAGGCATGAGCATCTCACTGTATCGATGTTCAACCGGTTACCCCAGGGACGTGCAGGACGACAGAGTAATCAGGGGCTGGTCGTGTTGTTCCGTGTCAAAATACCTCGCCATTAGTAAATCAGAACAAGACTACCACGAGTTAGATCACTATGGTGGCAGTGACTAGTAGCAGCTCTTGCTGTCAAAAATTCACGCTGCTATGAAATTTGACTTCCAATACAAATACAATGTTTGGAAACATAATTTACTTCAGGTAGAAATTACCAAAGATTGGTGACTACCATTAAGGAAAACAAACTTTATGATCTGTTGTAGCAATATGTTAAAAAAAACACATCAACTCTCAACAGATTGATGGTTCTGTTACTCACGAAGGTACCCTAGGAGGCACACTGACACGCAAATGCTGTCATTAGGACTTTTTTCTGTATATAAGCCTTCAAGTGGCAAGCAGTCTTAAGCAGCTGGTAGAGATCCCAGAACAACATCTTGTAGCAAAAAGGAAGGCATTATGAATCTCTAGGGCAGGGCTGCCACCAACGTCTCTTATTTCTCCTGCTTTGGCCCTGAGAAAACTGTGAAGCCCTAACCCCAGGTGTGTCTTAACACACAAGGTCCCTGCTCCAGGTCACCTCCGCGGGCAAGCCAGGTGCACCGGTCATATATCCATCCATTTGTGGCCAACCCGGCATTTTTCTTTTTCTTTGCTTTTTTATTTTTGTGGTGTTGGGGACCGAACCCAGTGTGCCTCCTAGCTACACCTCCGGCCCTAGTTTATTTTTTACTTGGAAACAGGGTCTCGCTAGGTTGCTGAGACCATTGGTAAGGTGGTGACACTGGCCTCAAACCTGCGATCCTCCCGTTTCAGCCTCCCAAGTACTGGGATTATAAGTGTGCGCCACCATGGCCACCTCAACCTGGTATTTTTCTGCTTTTGCATTTCAGTGGCTATGAAAAGAGGAAACAAATTGGGTGTTTTTCAGGGCTATTTTCTTTTCTTAGAGAAGAGGCTCTCCTTCCTCTCCTTATCTCAAGTGGTCTCTATGTTCTAAGTGAGGAGTGAGGATTCTCTACCTTGGAACCCACGCCCATCTTCTGTGCCTGAGAGACCTCGTGGATGAGACATGCAGTCCTCAGGCGTGGCCCCACACACCACTGCCTCTCCTCTCTGCCTGACCCTGTCTCTGAACAGCAGCCCCTCCCAGACCTTCTCTGTCCCTCCGATTCAACTGGCTGCTGGGCGACAGGGTTTCCAGCGGACAGCAGCACTGTTAGGAGTGATTCGACAGGGTTGAATCACGCTCGGGCCGGGCAAGCCTCCTCGTGGCCTGTCTGCACTTCCAAGCCGCGTGCCTGTCACCAGGCAAGGACTATTAACTGGGCCGTGCAGACCTGTGTAGCCCGGGAGGTCAGAGCTGAAGGGGCTGAGCGAGGTCCTGAATCTGTTAGGTGGAAATCACAAAGCAGCAGGTCAGGCATCTGCAGACACGGTCCTACCTCTAATACCTACATGTGTGCTGCGTAATTTGGACTCTTCACTCCACCCTAAGACCTTCCCCTCACCCCCACCCTGCTGCCAAAATCCCCCTGGTATCTGGAGCTGAAGGAGCGGACTGGAGGAGAAAGCCCGGGAAGCCCAGGGCCGAGGCAAAGACACCCTGCGCTGGCCCTGGGTCTGCGTCTGTCTCCGCCCCGTTCCTCAGGGCACCACAAGCGGTGGGGTGTTCTGTTATTTCCAGTTCCATCTCACAGATCCCACCCTGGAAGCACCTAGTTAGACCTGCAATTGTGGAAGACTGGGCCAGGCTCTTCGGGTGTTTTACACAGCAGTTTTTGGTTAAGAAATATAAAAATAGGAATCAAAAAGGGGTTCATGAGGCCAGAACTTGGGTATAAACTCAGGACCTAATTCCTTTCATGAAACTTGTCAGCGTTCCCCAAAGAGCTTATTCTCTTCAAAAGAAAGAAAACCAGTCTCTGGGCATCTTGCAAACTCTCCTCTATCCTTTCTTTTCTTTTTTTTCTTTGAGGGTCTAGGAATGGAACCCAGGGGCATTCGACCTCCGAGCTACACCCCTGCCCTATTTTTTATTCTTTATTTTGAAACAGGGTCTCACTGAGTTGCAGAGGGCCTCACTAAGTAGCCGAGGCTGTCTGCGAAGTGCACCACCACGCCCCGCTTTATTCTTTCTTTTTTGCCTAGGCTGGCCTTGAACTCCTGGACTCACACCATCCTCCTGCCCTCAGCCTCCCAAGTGCCGGGAATATAGGTGTCTGGCTTGAGTTCTTAAGTGGTGGCAATCCCGTTCCCTCACCTCCTTTGCCTCTTTCCCCCCAGGCCGCTGTCCACCCCACTCCTGCACCCTCCTGCCCCATGATCTTCCACCCCCGCCTGTCAGATGAGCCACTGCTTGCCCTGCTTCTTCCAGTGCAGGCTGTGAGCAGCCTACTGATGTTATGTACCCCACCACGTCCAGCGTCCCAAGCCCGGAGCCTGAACTCAAGGGGCGCCCCAGCCTCGCTGCTGCCTGCCCACCGCCTCTCCTTTTCTGCCCCGGCCCCGGGGCAGACGCTGAGCGCTGGGCCCCCACTTCCCACTTCTAGCCCCTGATCCTCTAATGCCCCTTGCTCCCCACCCTCACCGCTAAGAACTCTTCTCTCGATCCTCAGCTCCGGGTGAGTCAGTCCATGCTAACCTTTCTGCCAATGTTGCAGGTGATCGGGAATGCAATTCTCAAAAATCAATGCTGAAACACTGCGCTTCGTTGCCTAGTCAAGAAGCTATTTTTATTTTATTTTATTATTTTTTTGGTGGTACTAGGGTTCCTGCAAACCCTTCTACCTCTGGGCTACACTCCCAGACCTATTTTTATATGTTTTAATTTGGAAAAAGGGTCTTTTTTTTTTTTTTTTTTGGTGGTACTGGGGTTCCTGGAAGGCCTTCTACCTCAGGGCTACGCTCCCAGACCTATTTTATACTTTTTTTTTTTTTTTTTTAATGTGGAAACAGGGTCTCCTAAGCCAGCTTGTGCGGCTGGCTTCGAACCTGCTCAATCCTCCTGTCTCCGCCTCCCAAGCGCGGGGATTACAAGCGTGCGCCACCACGCCCGGCAATAAGCTATTTTTATTTTATGCTTTTTGGTATGGGAATTGAAACCAGGTGTTCTACCTCTGAGCTATACCCCAGCCAGTATTATTATTATTATTATTATTATTATTATTATTATTATTATTAGGTGGTACTGGGGGTAAAACCCAGGGAAGAACCTTTTATACCTCCGGGCTAAACTCTCAGACCTATTTTATATTTTATTTGGAAACAGGGTCTCACTAAGTTGCTGAGGCTGGCTTGGAACCTGTAGGATCCTCCTGTCTCAGCCTCCCAAGAGCGGGGATTACAAGCGTGCGCCACCATGCCCAGCTTATTCTTTTAAATTTTGAAACAAGTCTTGCTAAGTTGCTGAGGCTGGCTTCAAACCTGACATCCTCCCATCACAGCCTCCCAAGTATTAGAATTACAGGCATCTCCCACCATGCCCAGCTTGGTCAATTATTTCTCTTCAAGCACAAAAAATATCACATCCTTTTGTGCTCCAGGGAGGAGGAAGTCATTTCCTCCGTTTTACATCCTTAAAAACTCACTCTGCCCAGATGTGGTGGCGCACGCTTGTAATCCCAGCATTTGGGAGGCTGAGTCAGGAGGGTCGCGGTTCACGGACAGCCTCAGCTACTACTTAGTGAGGCCCTCTGCAACTCAGTGAGACCCTGTTTCAAAATAAAGAATTAAAAATAGGGCTGGGGCACACACCATTCGAGCTGGCAGCGCCGCACCTCTTCCCTTTGGGAAATGCTTTCCGCTGGTCCTGTCCACCCACCAGTGCCCGTCTCTCTAGCACGAGCACCCGTGATAACCTGAGCTCAGTCTTTGTCCCTCTACTTCCGGTTTCTCAGACCCCATACCGGCCCTTCCCAGCAACACAGTCTAGAGCAGCTCTGCTCCGAGGGCCTGCAAATTCTATTCTTTCTTTTTTGAGACAGGGTCTTGCAAAGTTGCCCCAGCTGGCCTCGAACTCCTGGACTCAAACCATCCTCCTGTCCTCAGCCTCTCATGTTTTCACGCCTGATTTGAGTTCTGCGAATTCCATCCCAGTCCCCGGCTCCTCTTCTCTGTCCTTGGCTACCATCCTTCAACTGAATAGCTAGGTCGCTGCAAGTGACGTCACACTCGGAGCCAGTTAAAGATGAGGAGCTTCCATCGCACTTGTTAGAAAAGTGAGCCCTTTCCCTAGGCGCCCCTCTTTACCTGGTCTTTGCAAGCACGAAGCACCCACCCCTGCAGGCTCCCCGCGTGCACCGGACTGATGCACACTCCTTTCTCTTTCCTTTCCTCCAACCTCTTTCGTTTCTACCTTTTCTGTCTCCTTTTTTGTACTAGGGATTAAACTCAGGGATATTCTACCTTCTCCCCAGTCCTATTTTTTTTTATCTTGTTACGTCTTGTTACGTTGCTAAGACAGGTCTTGAACGTGCAATGCTCCTGTCTGAGCCAAGTCCCAAGGCACCTGACTACCTGTAATGTTTCTGTCCCTCTATCTCTTAGAAGAGAGCTAGACTCTTAGGTCTTGAGATACTTGGAGAAATGGGCGTGGCCTCCAAGTCCAGCCTTGGTGGGCGCAGCTCCGGGGCTGGGGTGCCATGTGGCCTGAGGCCAGGCCCAGAGGTGGGCCAGGCCTGGGGTGCCGCGCAGCCTCGAGAGCTCAGCTCTCAGAGAAGACCCGTTCCATCCATGTGCAAAGACGCACAGGCGCTGTGTTCTCCTGGCATTAGTAAAATCTAGTCTAGGATAAAAATCACCGAAATTCTTCATCTAGGGTTCATATACACAAAAGAACTAAGGACAAATAGAAATACAAGCACATGATCTGTCTGATAGCATTGGAGTTCATCAACCAGCTACTGTGTGTGCGCGTGTGTGTGCGCGCGTGCAGTGTAGGTGCCAATGATGAAGGCTACATTCCATCTGCCCATGGTGGCAGATCTGCACACAACAGGGGAGAGGCACATGCAGTTGCCTAAGGTTTTGTGTCCCCGTGCCGTTAGTTTCTAGATGAACCATCCGTGGGGGGACCAGAGGCGTCTCGCAGTTCGTCGTGGCTCTGCGCTTAGAACATCGCCACACTCATCACAACATCTGACCAAGGGGGCCGATGTCTTATTAGTCACTTCTTAACCCAAATTCAAATGGATAACTTAACCCAGGTATTCTTAAAATGGCTAAACTTCCGATAGAATGGCAGCCCTGCTCTAGAGAAAGATAATAAAGTAAAAAAGAAAACAAAAAAATAAATATGTACATACACACACATATAAAGAACCGTAAGTCAAGCGGAAGCGGAGGGCTCCAGCCACGCTCGGTTCCAGCGTAAGCACTCTTACCGTCCTTCCAGAGCTCCGCCACGAATCTGTCCGACGACTGGTGCAGGAGGGTGGCCACGTTGTCGTTCAGGGGGTCCATGTTCTTCATGAGCCACTCGTCCGCCTTATAGTCCACCTAGCCCGCGCCAAAGCCACGTGTGAAATGGAAAACACAGAGCCAAGCGCAGGAACCAAAAACCGCCCGAAACCTTCACCGCAAGTGTTCACAGAACAATCCCAAACTGGAGCGCCTCCAAGGCGGGCGTGTAACGGGCTGTGCGAAGCGCTCCGCTTGCCCATCGCGCTCCATTTCGCACCCGCGGCAGCGCGGCTTGAGTGGGTGGCTGGGCCAGGGGCTCGGGCTCTTACCTTCCCTGCGTAATGTATGATGCAAAAGTCAGCTTTGTCTTT
The DNA here is from genome assembly GCF_963383645.1 of Muscardinus avellanarius. Lineage (NCBI taxonomy): Eukaryota > Metazoa > Chordata > Mammalia > Rodentia > Gliridae > Muscardinus > Muscardinus avellanarius. The sequence continues at coordinate 14,826,883 of NC_137802.1, read as the reverse complement.
CAGTTGTCGAGGTTTCTGGAACTTGGAATGGGACCCTTGCTCTTGGACCAGCTTTTCCACAAAGGTTTTGTCTGTGGCTTTGGGGAACCAGCACTCTTCATCCAGAAGGGCGAGGACGCCGGGAGGGTTGGCCTGACGACAAGAGGCAGGAGGAATTCACGGGGTTGGCATGTCCCTGACACTGCTGGTCACAGCTGAACTCCCAAACCGCTGGAGTTTTATGAAGCTCTGTGATAGGCCTACCACTTGGATGGAAAGTTGTATCCAAACCACAGCACATTTACAATTCTAACACGGAGACAGCTGGACTCTTAGGCTGGCTTTGAACTCCTGGACTGGAGCCATCCTCCAGCCTCAACCTCCAAGTACTGAGATTACAGGCACGGGCAACCACACCTGACTTAAAAACCACCTCCTTCAAAAGGGTGGTTTTTTTCTGGTAACTGAGTTATGTGTCGATTTAAAAATATAAAAGGCCTCCAGCCGGGCATGATGGTGCACGCTTATAATCCCTGCGCTTGGGAGGCGGAGACAGGAGGATTGCACAGGTTCAAAACCTGCCATGCCGTTTAAAAAAAAAAAAAAAAAAATATATATATATATATATATATAAATAGGTCTGGGAGTGCAGCCCAGAAGTAGAAGGGTTTCCAGGAACCCCAGTACCAGCAAAATAAATAAATAAATAAGGCTTCCAATGTGCCATTATCTGGAAGTTTCCTTTTTGGAAGTGACATAGGAAAGCTGAATTAATTAATTAATTAATTAATTATGGTACTGGGGATGAACCCAGGAACATAATACCTCTGGGCTACACCCCCAGTCCCATTCTTTACTCCTTATTTTGAAACCGGGTCTCACTGAGTTGCAAGGGCCGCTCACTAAGTAGCTGAGGCAGGCCGCGAACCCGGATCCTCCTGTCTCAGCCTCCCGAATGCTGGGATTACAAGCGTGCGCCACCACGCCCGGCTTAAATTATTTAGGGGGTAATGATGGACTCTATAGTGCTTCTGGGTCAGCGCTGACTGTCACACTGCATGTACGTCAAGTGCGTGACCCAGGGCTGAACATGGACCAATTCTAGGGCATACCTAGGCTATACATTAAGCTATAAAGTTAACTTTTTGGAATAAAACTTTAATATCAGTTTTCATCAACACAGAGGCCTTTGCATATACTGGGGACAAGCGAGCTAACTATAAAAATACTGTTTTGAAAAGCAAGTAGAAGTTATATTTAAATATTAACGCAACAAGAAAATAATATGGTGAGAGAAAGGTGCCAGTTTATTCAAATGTCAGAAGGTAGAAGCTGAGAAGCCTCTGCCACGAGACCTTACGCCATGGCTCTCCCATCTAAAAGAACTTCTGGGGTTTCAAATAAGTTTAAAAAAAGTGATAATAACAGTTAACCAGGACTGGCCAGGCTGAAGGAACCGCGGCTCAAAGTGGCGGTGGGCCAGTCTACCCCACCTCCTGACAGTCCTGGGATACGAAGACCCTACACATATGAAAACCACGGAAACTTCCATCTTTTTATCATAATTTTTACGTTTCTAATTCTGTTTAATGAAGCTTCCTAAATTCTGACCCAGAATTCCAAATACAATCTCACTTTTTCTAAACGCCTCCGCGACAGCGGGGGTGCCAGCGCGCATCGCAGTCACTTCTCTCTGCTCTCTACTTCATCCGCCAGTGTCCAGATCTCCACTTTCACTGCTCCTTTTAATTGGAGTCGTGTTTTCTTTTTTCAGTACTGGAGATTGAACCCAGGGGCATTCTACCTCCAAGCTACATCCTCTGTCTGTCTGTCTGTCTATTTGTCTTTCTCTCTCTCTCTCTCTCTCTCTCTCTCTCTCTCTCTCTCTCTCTCTCATTTGCAGTAATGGGGATGGAACCCAGGGGCATTCTACCTCCAAGCTACATCCCCTGTCTGTCTGTCTATTTGTCTCCTCCTCCTCCTCCTCCTCCTCCTCCTCCTCCTCCTCCTCCTCTTCTTCTTCTTCTTCTTCTTCTTCCTCTCTCTCTCTCTCTCTCTCTCTCTCTCTCTCTCTCTCTCTCATTTGCAGTAATGGGGATGGAACCCAGGGGCATTCTACCTCCAAGCTACATCCCATCCCCTGTCTGTCTGTCTGTCTGTCTACTATTTGTCTCCTCCTCCTCCTCCTCCTCCTCCTCTTCCTCTTCTTCTTCCTTTCTCTCTCTCTCTCTCTCTCTCTCTCTCTCTCTCTCTCTCTCTCTCTCTTTTATTTGCAGTAATGGGGATGGAACCCAGGGGCATTCTACCTCCAAGCTACATCCCCTGTCTGTCTGTCTGTCTGTCTGTCTGTCTCTCCCTCTCCCTCTCTCTCATTTGTAGTAATAGGGATGGAACCCAGGGGCATTCTACCTCCAAGCTACACCCCTAGCCCTAATTTTTTTCTTTTTGGTGGTACTGGGGGTGGAACCCAGGGGATTTCCACCTCCAAGCTATACTCCCAGACATATTTTATACTTTATTTGGAAGCAGGGTCTCACTAAGTTGCTGAGAGCCTCACTAAGTAGCTGAGGCTGGCTTCGAACCTGTGCGATCCTCCTGTCTCAGCCTCCCAAGAGCAGGGATTACAAGCGTGCGCCACCACGCCTGGCGCCTAGCCCTATTTTTAATTCTTTATTTTGAAACAGGGTCTCACTGAATTGCGGAGGACCTCACTAAGTAGCTGAGGCTTTTGGCAAACCCAGATCCTCCTGTCTCAGCCTCCCAAATGCTGTTAAAGGGACGCTGCTTGCATCTAAATAGGATATTTTATCAGGCTATCACTTTCCTAGAAAAACGAACGGTCACTTACCAGTAATGATCCAGCCCACGGCCTCACGCAGGCGAGACAAACACTCTACGACATTCCCAGCCCAAAATCTGGATTGGAAACTTAGCCTAAGCCCGATTAGACTGCTGAGGGCAACGCCCGCCTCGGCTCACGCCAAGCACAGAGCCCGAGGCTCTGCTAGAACGGGAGCGGGGAGCCAGCCGGGGAAACACTCACGGGCCTCTCTATCAGGTCGATGCACGGCTGCAGGTCCAGCCCGAAGTCGATGAAGTTCCACTCGATGCCCTCGCGCTGGTATTCCTCCTGCTCCAGCACGAACATGGTGTGGTTGAAGAGCTGCTGCAGCTTCTCGTTGGTGTAGTTGATGCACAGTTGTTCAAAAGAGTTCAGCTACGGATGTGAAGGAATCGTTGTCCACGCAGGGGCAGGGGAGGGAAGCGGGGGATAAGTCGTCATCCGTAATGGCTCATTACCAATGACTAGGTATGGTGGCACTATTGATTCTATCTCATGATGTTGACAGGCCAAGGGAGGCAGGCATGCGCACTCTCTCTCACGCAGACTCCAAGCCTTTTTTTTTTTTTTTGGCTGTACTGGGGATGGAACCCAGGGGCATTCTACCTCCGAGCTACTACGCCCCCAGCCCTCTTTTGCTTTATTCTTTATTTTGAAACAGGGTCTCACTGAGTTGCAGAGGGCCTCACTAAGTAGCTGAGGCTGTCCGCGAACCACGATCCTCCTGTCTCAGCCTCCCGAATGCTGGGATTACAAGCGTGCGCCACCACGCCCGAGCCTTTTTGAAAACAACATCTGACCGCATTATATTACTAAATTTCATTTAAAGAAAGATGAAGGCTTGTGGGTTTTTTTTTATTTTTTAATTTTTTGGTGGTACTGGGGTTCCTGGAAACGCTCCTAGACCTATTATATATATTTTTTTATTTTAATTTTTTATTTAATTTATGTTTATTTTTTATTTAATAAAAAATATATATTTTTTATTTGGAAACAGGGTTTCTTAAGCCAGCGCAGCTGGCTTCAAACCTTCACGATCCTCCTGTCTCCACCTCCCAAGCGCGGAGATTACAAGCATGTGCCACCACGCTCGGCAAGGCTTGTGTTTTATAAAAGGCTTCTCTGTGTGTACATCTGAGCTACACCCCCAGCCCTTTGAATTTTTTATTTTGAAACAGGGTCTCACTATTTGCTGAGGCTGGCTTTGAATCTGAAATCTTCCTGCCTCAGCCTCCCAAGGACTAGGATTCCAGGCATGAGCCACCGTGCCCGGCTATATGACTTTAAAAATAGTACAATTAACCGGGCATGGTGACTCATGCTTGTAATCCCAGACTTGGGAAGCCGAGACAAGAAGATTGCAGATTCATGGCCAGCCTCAGCTACTTAGTGAGGCCCTTAATAGGGCTAGGAATGTAGATCAGAGGTCGAATGTCCCTGGGTTCAATCCCAGTGTTGCAAAAAAAAAAAAGGAAAATTAAAATCTGAGTATGTTAATTGAATGATCTACCAAGAAAACTACTTAGTTCTTATTAGTGAAATGGTTTAGGAATATAAATAAAGGAATAAACGAGATACAAAGTGAGTAAAAGAAGAAAAACTGAAACTTGGAAGGCGGAAGGCACAAGGAGGTGAGCAGGAGCCGGCCAGCGCATCTGTGAGCAGGAGGGACTAGAGAAGGTACCTGCTTCTGCCCTTCCTGCGCTCACTGGGGCTGTGGGCTCCAGGGTGGGGTCAAAAAGGAACCATCTAGCCAGGCGTGGTGGTACACGCCTGTGATCCCAGTACTTGGGAGGCTGAGACAGGAGGGTCGCATGTTCGAGACCAGCCTCAGCAACATAGTTGAGACTCTCAGTAACCTAGTGAGACAAAATATAAAATAAACAAAAAATAAAAAGGGCTGGGGATTAGCTCAGAGGTAGAATGCCCCTGGTTCAATCCCTAGTATCACACACAGGCACATATACAAAATCTCGACTTTTGCCATTATCAAAAGTGTTAGCAAAGCCGGGCGTGGTGGCGCACGCTTGTCATCCCAGCATTCGGGAGGCTGAGACAGGAGGATGGCGGTTCGTGGCCAGCCTCAGCTACTTAGGGAGGCCCTCTGCAACTCAGTGAGACCAGGTTTCAAAATAAAGAATACAAAATAGGGCTGGGGGTGTAGCTGGGAGGTTTAATGCCCCTGGGTTCCATCCCTAGTACTGCAAAAATAATAATAACAATAATAATATAATAATAATTTTTAAAAAAAACTGTTAGCACGCTGCTCTCATGCACACCTGAACATCTCTCAGGTTACAGCCGTTTCTCTTCTTTTCTCTGTGAACTCAGCCCATCTTTCTACTGTGTTGCTGAGTGGATGAACGGACAGACGGCTGGAATGACTAGGTATGATTTTCCTTAAGCAATTCTACCCACTGGACGCGCACCGCCTTGCTCTACTCCCACGGAGTCCACGGGAGCAGCGTGTGCCCATAAATATCCTCTTTCATTATAAAAAGTGATTTTCAATTAGAGGGGATTCAATCAACCTCCTAGGAATAGGCTTTATGGCCTAAAAAGCCACTCAGATCTTCCACGGCCCGTAGAACTGTCATCGGCAACGTTTTAGAATGAGGTCAGGCTGCGGGGTGGGGCGGAGCCTGCCTTGTTCAACACTGCCCTGCTCTGAACTGGCACACGAATCTACAGAGACTGCCTGATTGTGCTTATCTCTACTTATATAATTTCTCTGTGCCTTAGGATTATGATATCTCATTGTTCTACTCAGCCTGGATTATATGCAGTGGATTTAAGTACATTTCTTTTTCTTTTTCTTTCTTTTTTTTTTTTTGGTGGTACTGGGGATGGAACCCAGGGGCCTTCTACCTCCGGGCTACACTCCTAGACCTATTTTATATTTTATTTGGAAACAGGGTCTCTTAAGCCAGCGAGGCTGGCTTCGAACCTGCATGATCCTCCCGTCTCCGCCTCCCAAGGGCGGGGATTACAAGCGTGCGCCACCACGCCCGGCACTGTGCATTTTTATTTGTCCTCCATATTTAAACTACCGGTCATATTTTGAAATATTTAGAAAAAAATACATTTTTGTAGTGTCGGGAATCAAATCAGGGCCTCACCCATGCTAAGCACACATTCTTTCACTGAGGCATATCCCCAGCTCTGTGATTGATGAGGTATATCCCCAGCCGCATGATTTATGAGTCACTCATGCAGGCTCTAAAATTTTAAATGTGCAGAGTTGCCCTGGAAAGTCAGTCTCGCTTCAGCCCCCACCTGCTCTCCCCCCTGGTCAGACCTATTTCTTGTGAGCCTTCCGGAAGTGCTCTGTGACCTCATTCTTTATGGGGATGCAGAATACTCCCACTACCGACATAACATAATTAACTACACCAGTCTCTGAATGGCGGCCTTGCCTTTGATGTGACAAATATCTCCACTAAACAATCTTTCTTCTGTTTTTCTTTTTTTTTTTTTTGCAGGTCTGGGGATGGAACCCAGAGGCATTTGACTTCTGAGCTACACACCCTGCCCTATTTTTTATCCTTTATTTTGAAACAGGGTCTCACTGAGTTGAGAGGGCCTCACTAAGTAGCTGAGGCTGTCTGCGAACCGCAATCCTCCGGTCTCAGCCTCCCAGATGCTGGGATTAAAAGCATACGCCACCACGCCCGGCTTAATCTTTCATTTCTTGCACCTACATTTTTCTGCCGGTACATTCCTATGTTAAAAAACATACTTCTTGCTGGGCATGGTGGCGCACACTTGTAATCCCAGCATTTGGGAGGCTGAGACCTGGAGGATCACGGTTCGCGGACAGCCTCAGCTACTTAGTGAGGCCCGCTGCAACTCAATGAGACCCGGTTTCAAAATAAAGAATAAAAAATAGAGCAGGGGATGTAGCTCGGAGGTTCAATGCCCCTGGGTTCCATCCCCAGACCTGCAAAAAAAAAAAAAAAAAAAAACAAAAAAAAACAAAAACCAAAACATACTTCTTGCTGGGCGTGGTGGCGCATGCTTGTAATCCCCGCGCTTGGGAGGCGGAGACAGGAGGATCGCGCAGGTTCGAAGCCAGCTGTGCTGGCTTAAGAGATCCTGTTTCCAAATAAAAAAAGTATAAAATAGGTCTGGGAGTGTAGCCCAGAGGTAGAAGGGTTTCCAGGAACCCCTGTACCACACACACACAAAACAACAACAACAACAAAAACCATACTTCTTGCCAGGTGTGGTTCAAGGGCAGCCTCAGCAGGTAGTGAGACTCTCACCAACCTAGGGAGACCCTGTTTCCAAGTAAATAAAATCGGGCTGGGGGTGTAGCTCAAAAGAAAAATGCCCATGGGTTCAATTCCCAGTACCACACACACAAAAAAAAAAAACCCACAAAAACCATACCTTTTAAAAATTTTTTGGGCCGGGCGTGGTGGCGCACGCTTGTAATCCCCGCGCTTGGGAGGCAGAGACAGGAGGATCGCGCAGGTTCGAAGCCAGCCGCGCGCGCTGGCTTAGGAGACCCTGTTTCCAAATAAAAAAGTATAAAAGATAGGTCTGGGAGTGTAGTCCGGAGATAGAAGGGCTTCCAGGAACCCCAGTACCACCAAAAAAAAAAAAAAATTTTTTTTTGGTGGTACTGAGGATGGAACCCTTCTATCTCCTGGCTACTCTCCCAGACCTATTTTATATTTTTTTTATTTGGAAACAGGATCTCTTAAGCCAGCGAGGCTGGCTTCGAACCTGCGTGATCCTCCTGTCTCCGCCTCCCAACCACGGGGACTACAGGTGTGTGCCACCACCCCCAGCAGCTCCTAACTTTGACGAACTCTGCCATACAGGACCATAGGACTTTCTCTCGCTGTTTGGGGAAGATTCTGAGGTGGGCGGCTTCTCCACCCTTGAGAATGGCTCTGTCACCCCCGCAGACCCGCTCCCTGGACAGGTTCACCGGTGCCTTCCCGGTTCTTTCCCATCTGTGAGCTGAGTGACTTCCTGCCTGACTTGCTTCCAGCATGGCAGGGACTGTGCCTGCCTCTCTGTCTTCACACCCTCGGTGCCCGGCACTTGGCCTGGTACACGATGAGCCTCAACATTTGCTAAAAAAAGAAAGAAAAAAAAAAAAAAAAAAAAGAAAGAAAAAAAAAAAAAGAAAAGCAAAGAAAAAGAAAAAGAAAAAGGAGAGGGAAGTCTACCTCAAAGATCTCAAATCCAGCAATATCCAGGATTCCGATGAAAGATGCTCCCTGCCGTTTGGTCCTGTCCAGGGCTTTGTTGATCCGGTGAACAAGCCAGCGGAAAAGCCGCTCGTAGGTGGCTTTCGCCAAAGCTTCCACGGCGAAATCTGCCTGTGATGAGATAACACGGGTCTGTTATCCGGGCAGCCATCTCAGCAGCGCACTCGTTGTTAGGATGCGGAGTTTTTTTTTTTTTTTTTTGGTGGTCCTGGGGTTCCTGGAAGCCCTTCTATCTCTGGACTACGCTCCCAGACCTATTTTTACATTTTTATTTGGAAACAGGGTCTCCTAAGCCAGCGCGCGCGGCTGGCTTCGAACCTGCGCGATCCTCCTGTCTCCGCCTCCCGAGCGCGGGGATGACAAGCGTGCGCCACCACGCCCGGCATGATGCGGAGTTTAATGAGATACAGCGGTCCAAGAAAACCTGAGATGGCATTTCCTCCTTAATCACATCTCAAGTCCACCCATCAACGAAGGCCGTTAGTGCAATGAAATGGAAACCGGGGCTAATCGCTTTAGGGGGATGGTAAGGACGCCCCAGGGAACAGCCCCTTCCTCGGCCCTGGGGCTCTGAGCAGCGCGGTCTGCCTGCCCAGCTGACTTAGCTGGCACGCTGCCACCTGCCAACCTTCTTACTCAAAGCTCTTAATGTATTTCTTAAAATAGTGCACAATTAAATGGCAATTGCGATGCCTCTATCCTCGCCGCTCCACCAGCCACCAGGGAGAGGGAAGGGCGGGCCTCTGTGGCCTCGGCTCCTCAAGCGCACAGATTTGTCTAGTGGATTATCCGGCCACCCAGGAAAAACTGGAGATAATGTTTCAAATTTAATGAAATTCAAATAAAAACAATTGTCTTTATTAATAAAATTTAATAAATAAATCTATAAATAAAATCAATAAGATTTAAAATAATTCATCCTTTTTATTAAGTAATCAAATTAATCAATTTTTTTTTGGTGGTACTGGGGTTCCTGGAAGCCCTTCTACCTCCGGGCTACACTCCCAGACCTATTTTTTATACTTTTTTATTTGGAAACAGGGTCTCCTAAGTTCGAACCTGCGCGATCCTCCTGTCTCCGCCTCCCAAGCGCGGGGATGACAAGCGTGCGCCACCACGCACGGCCTAAATTAATCGATTTTTAAAATTAATTAATTAATTAATTAGCAGTCCTGGGGATGAAACCCAGGGGCATTCTATCTCTGAACTACGCCCCCAGCCCTATTTTTTATTCTTTATTTTGAAACAGGGTCTCACTGAGTCGCAAAGGGCCTTACTAAGAAGAAGCCGAGGCTGGCCACGAACTGTGATCCTCCCGTCTCAGCCTCCCAAATGCTGGGATTACAAGTGTGCGCCACCACGCCCGGCTACTTAAATTTTTTTTTAATTAAAAAAAAAAAATCATAAACTAGAGAAGAAAGTACTTATTTAGTTAGTACCAAGAATCACCCATGCGTTAGGGTTTCTATTGGTTTAGTGACTTGCCAATCAAGAGGTCAAATGACTTCTCAAACAAATCTGTAATAAGAATTACACTGAATGTACTTTCTCTTCTTTTGGTACCAGAGACCGCATGCAGGGGCATTCTACTTCTGAGATATGCCCTCAGCCCATTATATGTTTTTGGTTTGAAACAAGGCCTCTTGCTAGGTTGCCAAGGCTGGCCTTGAACATGCGATGCTCGCCTCGGCCTCCCGAGTCCTGGGATTACAGGCGCGCACCAGCAGGACCGGCGTGGACTCACTTGTTCTTTGGTCTGGGCTTTCTGCACGTAGTCCCGGCCGACCTTGATCCGGGGGGTGAGGATGGCCCGGGTAAACTCCATCACGTTCATCCCAAGCAGGTGGCAGAGTTTCTGTGCAACTGAAGCGTAAGAGCCCCTCAGTACTCATGAGCCAATCACAGCTTGACATAAACAGGCGTCACCCCTAGCAACCATGATCCCTAAGCTGTGCTAAGAAATCAACCAAGTCTTCAAGTTAGACAAGGTTTGGGTCTGAAAAAAAAAAAACAAACAAACACCTCCTCATTCTTCTTCCGGCTTCCCCACACACTCAATCCTCAGCTGGGAGAAGGCGAGACGGCCCCTGCCCTCCTTGTTATCTAGCTCAGGGACGCATCCTTTTCCACCTCCGGGTCATTTTACCACTTCAGAGCTCGAATAATATGGCCTCACTCTAACCAGTGTTCCATTTGCAGTGGCAAAAGCCCAAAGGATAGGAGCCCGTACGCCAATCCAACTACTTAGCTGGTTTGTTTTTATTTGTTGGCACCGAGGTTTGAACCCAGGGGCATGCTACCCCCAAGACATACCCTCAGCCCCTTTTATTTTTTATTTATTATTTATTTATTTATTATTTATTTATTATTTTTTATTTTATTTTTTATTCTGAAACAAGGTGCGGCGGAGGCTGGCTGTAAACCTGCGATCCTCCCGTCTCAGCCTCTCAAGTACTGAGATTACGAGTGTGCACCGCACCTGACTCCCAGTCCAATTACTCTAACTCAATGGTAAGACGCACAAGAGGCTAGGGGGGCGGGGACAACGACAGCGGGAGGAGCAGGTTAGAGGTCACGGGCGGGGACCACCTCCAGGGCAGAGGGTGACTGTCTGCCAGCGTCGCTGGACACCTGCGAGGCGATAAACAGGCATCTGGGCAACCCGGACCGCTCACTTCAGACGCCCTGCAGTAAACTGACGGCTCCCAGGGTTTGCGAACCCAAGTCTTCTGGAGTCACACTTGTTCCTGACCAGTGTCAAATGAAATCCATTTTCAACATTTAAAAATGAGATGCTTTCATATTAAAATCTAAGATTCTGATTTCTTTAAATAAAAAGAATCCATTACAGGTGCACCTCAACTGAAGATGGGGCTAGGTCCTCATTAACCTACCGTAAAATTAAGAGTAGCTAAGGATTTCGAAATAATTAAAAATTAGTTAAAATGCTCCATAACTCCTAACCCAGGGAACCTCACGGCTTAGCCTCGATCACTTTAAACCTGTTCAGAACTTACATTAGCCGACCTTTGGGCAAAACCACCTGACACTAAGCCTGTTTTATAGGAACACATTCACACCATCACAAGCTGAACATTTTTAAAGTCAAGTCGTTGCGAGTTGGCGACCGGGTCTATAAATGGCACCCGTGGGCCGCTGCCCTCCAGGTGGGCTCGTGCAGCTCAGCGCCCGCCCGGGGTGGAGGAGCCGCAGCCGCGCAGCCGCCTCCCCTCACCACCCAGGGCCCCAGGCGGGCCCCGGCGAGGCGCAGGGCATGGCCCCTACTCAGGCACCCCTTGGAAAACACAAGCATCGCGTGTGTGTGCCCAGCCCGCGTTCTTAGGAAACACAAGCCGTCCGCCTAGGAATAAAACCGGCATCCGTCCGTTTACCTGTATTTTCTGGCATAGATGCTTGATCGGTGTTTCTCTCCTTTTTGAAAGAGATGTTTCCGAACTGCAGCACTGAAGACACTACTTTAAGCATGGCTTCATATTGAGAAAAAGGGGAGGGGGGGAAATTTAAGTATTTCATCAAAATACAGCAAAGATATTCTAATTTGTTTTGTGCTTGAAGTTTAGCTATAGAAAACTTTTCGGTAACACATCTTGAGGATTTCCTATAACTACAGGCGGTTCTCATTAGTTTCCCGATCATTTCCCAATGGAGGCTATTTCCTCCACATCGATGAGGCTTACGAAAACGAGGCTGAGAGGCCCGAGAGAAACCCACGTACACAGAACTTCTTCGTGGGAGAAGCCCATTATGTGCATGGCCTCCATGGTCTCCTGGAAGTTGTCCTTGTCTTGCTGCCCCGGAATAGGGATATAGCCGTTGGAGAGAAATCTGTAGTTATTAAATCCTTCCAGGAGTAAATCGGCTAAAAGGAAATAGAAGGAGATAAAATTTCATGACTACTTATAATCAGTCTAGAGCACCCTATGATGATAAAATTTCATAAATACTTAGACATTACCAGCACATGCTCTTTCTTTCTTTCTTTCTTTCTTTCTTTCTTTCTTTCTTTCTTTCTTTCTTTCTTTCTTTCTTTCTTTCTTTCTTTCTCCCCCAGCCCTATTTTTCTTCTTTATTTTGAAACAGGGTCTCACTGAGTTTGCAGAGGGCCTCACTAAGTAGCTGAGACTGTCTGCGAACCCGGATCCTCCTGTCTCAGCCTCCCCAATGCTGGGATTACAAGCGTGCGCCACCACGCCCGGTTGCTTTTTCTTTATATATTCATGTAAAGACACACACAGGTACGAATTCCCATTACCTGCCCCCAGGTGGAGGAGGATGTGAACAGCACGAAAACCTCCCTGGGAGCACTCACGGAAGTGATTCGTGCAATGTTATATTCCAAACAGGAGAGCTGGCAGATGAGGAAGATGTTCTAGACAACTAAACTTCAGATTTCAGATTGAAACATTTTAGCCTTCTTTTCAAGAAAAGCTTTGAAACTTCTGTTACTAGCTTACCAAGTAGTTTCATTAAACATTACGGGGTCTATAGGAAAACTACTCAGTATATGAGATATGGATGTAGATTAGGGTACAGGCCAATCAAGTCCCAAGCCCTTTAAAGGTCCTGAAGTGCTTTCTCCACACCAATTTGTTTAAATTAATTATTATTATTATTATTATTATTATTATTATTATTATGGTCCTTTGGGTAGTTGTATTAGAGATTGAACCCAGGGCCATTCTAGCTTGAGACCCTATTTCAGAACGGTTCTGAACCGTTCAGGGGTTCAATCCGCAATACCACTCAAATTGAACCCAGGGGTTCGATCCTCAATACCACTCAAAAATCAAAAATAAAAGAATCAGGGGACAGGAGTGCTCAGTGGAGGTCCTGTGCCGGACAGCAGGAAAGGCAGTTGCAAAGGCAGTGAATGCCACGCCCTGTAATCCCAGTATTTGGGAGGCTGACCCAGGAGGATTGTAGGTTTGAGGCCAGCCTCAGCAATTTAGCGAGGACCTCAGCAATTTTAATGAGACCCTGTTTCAAAATAAAATTGGGCGGAAGGTTTTGCTCAGAGGTAGACCACCCATGGACTCAGTCCCCAGTAACACGCATGCGTGCGCACACACACACACACACACACACGCACACGCACACGCACAGGCGGGCACATAAACACACTTGTCAACATTAAAAAGACACTGAACTGAGCACAGCGGGAAAGAGCCTTGTCACTTACACTTCAGGTGTTCCCCTGCTCCGGATAACAGCTGGTAAAAGATATGAAAGGTGCGCTCATCTTTTGCCTGACGAATGGCACGAGACTTTTCCAGAAGGTCTGAGCAGAGATGGTTAAGGATTTAGTCATCAAAAGGAGGTCCTCGGTCAGTGTCTGCACAAATTTAATCTGTACAATGTTTTCTCTCTCAGACACCTATCAGCAGCGCTGTAATGGACCGTACGGATGGACTGTACTTTGTGTGAAGTTTTCTCTTGCATTTTATGTTTCCCCCTAATCTTCTAGAATCACTGGGTTGGGAAGGAACTTAAAATATGGTATTGCCCTTACCTCAACCTACACCCCTCACCTACTACACTTTGCATTGTATTTAAAAAACACAGCACTATCTGAGGAACTATAAGAAGCTATTGAAAGAAAAAAGCAAGATACTATTAAGGCGAAGGAAGCCCTATAATACCAGAATTAACATCACAGTTTCACAAAAGAGGAAAACGGGCACAAAGTGAACAGTCAAAACAGCACAGCTAATGAGTGGCAGAGGTGGGAATCCATTTGAGTCAGAATTTCCATCGCGGTGGCCACGTTGCCTGATGAGTACCACTCGGAGGAGGAAAGGGTTATTTGGGTCTCACGGTTCTAGGAGTCAGTCCATGGTCAGCCGGCTCCAAGGCGGAGATGGATGGGCAGCGTGGCATGGGGGAGAAAAAGTTATAACCTCATGGCAGCCAGGAAGGAGAGGTGGAGGGAGGGAGAGAGAAAGAGAGAGGGAGCGAGACGGGGGTCGAGGGGGCAGGCACAGACACAGTCCGCAAGGCCACAGCCCCCGAGACCCCCTCCTCCAGCCACGTCCCACCTCCAACCCTGACTTGCACCGTCTTAACACATGAGCTTCTCTGGGGGATAATTTATATCCAAACTACAACGTAATCAAAACTTGGTGTGACTCCAGATTGCACGTGCTGGACACCACCAGAGTGCTCTTTACTAAAAGCCCCGTATGTGCCAGGTGCCTGCCCCTGCGCCTACCGCCCCACCAGCACCTTTCCCCGCTGCCCTGGGATGCGGCTCTGGTTAAGAGGCTGGCTGTCACCACTGACCACTGGCCTTCTCGTGGCTAACCTGAGGAACCAGAGATTGCTGCCCGAGGCCTGTCACCGGCCCCCAGCTGGCCTCCCCAGGACAAGCAGTAAAAACTCCAGCACACGCCCGCCTGTACTCGGCTCAGCCTGGACGCCCCGTGTACAGCACGGGGGTGCTCCGGGAGCGTCTATGGGTCTGCAGCCCCGCCGCTTGCGGGATGACCGCCTCCCTCTGAGCAAACCTCCCCCCGGGGCCACCAAATGCACTGGCTCTGTGTGCGATAAATCACCTGGGTGTTATGCCAGCCCACCTCAAACACACCCTCCACATTTGGTGAAAAATGTATTCTTATAAAGGACCCTATGACGGACTAGTGCAAAGAAAGTTCAACGTATACTCATTTCCTGTCGTTTTCAAGTGTTTTTTTCCTTGTTGTTTTCTACTTTTTCCCCCTTTTCTGTCTTTTTAAGTATTTAGAGATAAAATACCATTTCTAATGAACAGAAACATTCTGATGTACCCCTTGCCCAAGGGATACAAAGAATGTATTTTTTTTTTTTTTCCATATAGGGATGGAACCCAGGGGCATCCGACCTCCAAGCCACACCCCCAGCCCTATTTTGCTTTATTCTTTATTTTGAAACAGGGTCTCACTGAGTTGCAGAGGGCCTCACTAAGTAGCTGAGGCTGTCCGCGAACCGCGATCCTCCTGTCTCAGCCTCCCGAGTGCTGTGATGACAAGCGTGCGCCACCACACCCGGCTTGTATTTCTATCACTTGAAGTTATACTAAAAAGTATTAGAAAACTGTCACATTATCCATCTATCCTTCCTTCCTTCCCTTTTTTTGGGGGGTGATACTGGGGAGTGAGCCCAGTAGACCTCTGAGCTACACTCCCAATCTTATTAATCTTATTTTATTTTTTATTTTGAAACAGGGCCTCACTAAGTTGCTGAGGCTGGCCTTAAACCTGTGAGCCTCCTATCTCAGCCTTCCAAGTACTGGGATTACAGGCATGAGTCACCAAGCCTAGCTACCTGTATTCCTTCTAATCAGCAAACTAGTATTCAGAATCCTTTGTGTTTTATTATCTGTCTACTCAGATTTATTTTACATATACCTATTCTTTTTTTTTTGCAGGTCTGGGGATGGAGCCCGGGACATTCGACCTATGAGCTGCACCCCTACCCTATTAAGGCCGTCCTACATGTGTGACATTTGTTAGGAGTATTCTACATACTTGACATTTTCCCCCTCTAGCTTTATTCTAATAGTAATAACGGAAATTACTCGAACTCCATCATTTTATAAGGTTTAATTCACTGAGTACATGCTTATCTTATAAATATCAGAAGGAGAAACCTGGTATGGTGGTGGCACATGCCTGTAATGCTGTTACTTGGGAGGCTGAAATAGGTTGGAGGACAGCCTCAGCAACTTAGCAAGGCTCCCAGCAACCTAATAAGATCCTGTTTCAGAATAAAAAAGATAAGACCCTGTTTCAAAATAATAAAAACAATCCTGTTTCAAAATAAATAAATAAATAAGATCCTGTTTCAAAATAAAAAAAAATAAAAAAGGAGCCGGGCTGGTGGCTAAGTTGGGAGGATCGTGGTTTGAGGACAGCCTCAGCTTAGTGAGGCCCTCTGCAACTCAGGGAGACCCTGTTTCAAAATAAAGAATAGCCGGGCATGGTGGCGTACGCTTGTAATCCCAGCAATCGGGAGGCTGAGACTGGAGGATCGCGGTTCGCAGACAACCTCAGCTACTTAGTGGGGCCCTCTGCAACTCAGTGAGAGCCTGTTTCAAAATAAAGAATAAAAAATAGGGCAGGGGGTGTAGCTCGGAGGCTGAATGCCCCTGGATTCCATCCCCAGACCCGCAAAAAATAAAAATAAAAATAAAAATAAATAAATAAATAAAAGATCTGGGGGTGTAGCTCAGAGGTAGAATGCCCCTGGGTTCCACCCCCAGTACTGCAAAAAAAAGGGGGGAGGAGCCAGGGGGTAACTCAGAGGTAGAACACGCCGATGTTCAATCTCCAGTACCATTAAAAAAAAAAAAAAAGAGGGAGATGTAAAAATGGGCGACCAGTGCGACAGTAGCTGAAGAGTATTGCAGACAATGTTCATCTGAATGTCCCCGAAACGCTCAAACACTGGGGGACAACCCACCTTCTAGACCCACGAGTTACTGAGCTTTAAAAACAACCACAGCTAGCCGGGCGTGGTGGCGCAGGCTTGTAATCCCAGCATTCGGGAGGCTGAGACCGGAGGATCGCAGTTCGCGGCCAGCCTCAGCTACTTAGCGAGGCCCTCCGCAACTCAGTGAGACCCTGTTTCAAAATAAAGAATAAAACATAGGGCAGGGGGTGTAGCTCGGAGGTAGAATGCCCCTGGGTTCCATCCCCAGACCTGCTAAAACAAAACAAAATAAAACATAAAAACAAAAACAAACCAACCACAGCAAAAATATTCGAGCTGCTTTGGACTTGATACTCTGTAGCTGAAAATATACCTGTGCGTTGTAAGGTCTCTGGGTCTCTGTTCCCACCCAGACATCGGGAGTGGGGTCAACAGAGCGGCTGGGGGAGACGCCACCATTATTCTGGTTCATACAATTAGTAAAAAGGATACAGGTTTCAATGTTGGCCCCAACGATATAGCCAGTTACGTCAAAGTTGATTCGAATAAACTTGCCCTGAAAATAAAAAGAGAAAACTGAAAATAAACCAGGACATAGAAGATCTGAGCACTGTAATAAAATAATAAGACAATAGGCCCTGCCAAGTATCCAAGAACTGGCTTTAAAAAATAGTCTTACACATGGCCTCAAATAAAGTCACAGTAAGTGTTAAAAAAGCGATACATTACCTTCCCAGACTATAACATATTAAAACTAGACATTGTAACAGAGAAAAAGTAATGAAATTTATCATTTACAACTTTAAAAATCTTTTACAAATAATGTGATGGGATGTTAATAGCTTTAAAGGGACACTCTATCCAGCCTTACACCAAGAGACTTGAAAATGCAAATATAAATGATTTTTTTTTTTTTTTTTTTTTTTTTTTTGCGGTTCTGGGGCTGAAACCCAGGGGCATTTGACCTCTAAACTTCACCCCCTGCCTTATTTTTTATTCCTTATTTTGAAACAGGGTCTCACTGAGTTGCAAGGAGTCTCACTAAGTAGCTGAGGCTGGCCGCGAACCGCGATCCTCCGGTCTCAGCCTCCCGAATGCTGGGATTACAAGCCTGCGCCACCACGCCCGGCTTTATAAATGATTTCTTAGGAAAACAAATCCATTCAAGAAAAGAAAACTTGAAGAGACCACGATCATAAAAAGTAACAAGTAACTTCCTTAAAGGTGCCGGCTTGTTTTGATGAAAGTTGTATAAACCAATAAATATCTGACTCCCTTTTCTATATCGCTGTCTAAGGGAAGAGAAGATAGTGCTCATTTCATAATTCATTTTATTTTATAAAATTATCAATACCGAGTACACAAGCTGACGAAGATAAACCAAAAAGGGAAACGAAGCTATATCTTACTCATAAACTTAACCAAAAACTTAATTTTGTAAATTAACGCTTTACAAAATGAAGAAATATAAACACAATAAGAAATGATTTATTAAACCGGGTATGGTGATGCATGCTATAATCCCAGTACTTGGGAGGCTGAGACAGGAGGATTATAGCTTCGCAGCCAGCCTCGGCAATTTACTGAGGCCCTCAACAATTTAGTGAGACCTTGTTTTCAAATAAAAAAATAAAATAGGGCTGGAGATGTAGCTCAGAGGTAGAAACCCCCTGGGTTCAATCCTCAGTACCAAAAAAAGAAAAAAAAATTTTTATTTTAGGACTGTTATAATAAAGGGCCCACACTAGGAAACATACTACCTCAATAGTCAAGGATTGAGAGGGCTGCCTTGGGAGATTGACAGGCCTATTCTAAAAGTTTGGGGGGGGATGGAGAAGGCTTAAAATAGTCAGCAAGTTGAGAAAGAGGACCAGAGCTGGAAGACTCCCACGACTTGATTTCTATTTACCAGCACAATGTGGTATAAGGACAGAGATACAGATTAATAGAACAGAACGGAGTCCAGAAACAGACCCACATAGAAGGTTCAACAAAGGTTCCAAGGTTATTTAACAGGAAGAGGACAGGCTTTTCAATAAGCAGTGCTTGAAATATATGCAAAAATAAAACAAAAGAACCTAGACACTTCTATGTAAAAATAGTAACTTGAAGTAGATCGTACATCCAAGCTCATAGGCTAAAACTATAAAAGTTCTTAAAGAGGAGAAAAATCTTCATGACCTTAAGTTAGACAAGGATTTCTTAGAATATAAGGGCACGAACCATAACATTTAAAAAAAACAACTGATAAGCTAGTTTCATTCGAATTTAAAATTTCTATTCTTCAAAAGACACCGTGAAGAAAATGAAAAGAAAAGCCAGAGTCTGGGAGAGAATATTTGCAAAACACATAATCACGCTGTCACAAGACTCCCTGAAAGAACACAGAAGGACTCTTACAACTCAAAAGATGACCCAATAAAAAGTTGACAGTTTTGAAATTTTATTATATATATATATATATATACATACACACACACAAACTGGGACTTCCCTGAGAAGTGAAATCGGTGTCCATTAGCAACACCTACAATATCTCCAGCCTAGAAACTTATTATCACCAAATCTAATGATGTACTGCAACTTGGGAGGCTGAGGCAGGAGGATCCCGAGTTGGAGGTCAGACCGGGAAACTTATGAGACCTTATCTCAATAAAATAAAATAAAATAAAATAAAAATAAAAAGAATAAAGGCTGGAGGTAGGGCACCCATAGGATCCCCGGTACGGCAACAAAACTTGATGTATTGTCTTTCATTCGAGTGGAGGTCAGGATACAAACTGCCATAAGGCTTTGGACTATCAGTAGAGTATTTAGTACTTTCTTCTATAGCAAGCTTGTTATTAAAGGGCCACATGATAAAAGAGACTGTGCTTGTTTTATGGTTGGGGTGAAGGGGTTTAACATTTTGTGTGGATTTTCCTATGAGAGAAAAAAATGTTCCCTCCTTTGGAAACAGGCTCCTGTGACGTCATATAAATTACTTTTAGCTGGGCAGGGGGCACATCTCTAATCCCAGTACTTGGGAGGCTGAGACCGGAGAAACAGGAGGATCGCAGGTTCGAGGACGGCATCAGCAAGTACTGAGCCTCTCATCAGCCTAGTGAGACCCTGTTTCCAAATAAGAAATAAAACAAGGCTGGAGGTGTTGAAGGTAGAATGCCTCTGGGTTCAATCCCTAGTACCCCCCAAAATACTTTTAAGCAAATAACCACCTTATACAAATAATGTCGTTCTGGCATCGAGAAATGCTGGTGAGTTACCCCCAAACTTAAGGAGACCGCGCAGCTGAGCTCGCTCGCACCTAGAGGACCTGTGTGGGCACTGCAGGAGCCCAGAGGGGTAGAAGCCAGAAGCATTCTACCTAGAAGCTACATTCCCAGCCTTTTTTTTTTTTTTTTTTTTTTTTGTGGTACTGGGGTTCCTGAAAACCCTTCTATCTCAGGGCTACACTCCCAGACCTATTTTATATATATATATATATATATATATATATATATATATATATATTTTTTTTTTTTTTTTTTTTTTTTTTTTAAATTTGGAAACAGGGTCTCTTAAGCCAGCGAGGCTGGTTTTGAACCTGCGCGATCCTCCTGTCTCCACCTCCCAAGCATAAGAGATTACAAGCGTGCGCCACCACACCCGGCACTCCCAGACCTTTTTATTTTATTTTATTTTATTTTATTTTATTTTATTTTATTTTATTTTATGTGGTACCGGGGTTCCTGGAAACCCTACTACCTCCAAGCTACACTCCCAGACCTATTTTATTTTTGGAAACAGGGTCTCTTAAGCCAGCGCGGCTGGCTTCGAACCTGCGCGATCCTCCTGTCTCCGCCTCCCAAGCGCGGGGATGACAAGCGTGCGCCACCACGCCCGGCACTCCCAGACCTTTTTATTTATTTATTTATTTTAAATAAGGTCTCACTAAGTTGCTGAGGTTGGTCTCCAATCTGTGACCTCTTGTCTCTGCCTCCCAAGTACTGGAATTACAGGCATGTGCCACTATTCCTGGTTTGATTTCAACTTTTTTTTGGTGTGTGTGTGTGGTACTGGGGATGGAACCCACGGGCATTCTTCCTCCGAGCTATATCCCCAGCCCTATTTTTTATTCTTTATTTTGAAACAGGGTCTCACTGAGTTGCAGAGGGCCTCACTAAGTAGCTGAGGCTGTCCACGAACTGCGATCCTCCGGTCTCAGCCTCCCGAATGCTGGGATTACAAGCATGTGCCACCGCGCCCGGCTCCAGCCCTACTTTTTATTCTTTATTTTAAAACAGGGTCTCACTAAATTACAGAGGGCCTAAGTAGCTGAGGCTGGCTGCGAACCTGTAATCCTCCTGTCTCAGCCTCCCAAGTACTGGGACTACAAGTGTGTGTCACAATGCCTGGCTTATTCTACTTTTAAAATAAATGGTTTGCCGGGCGTGGTGGCGTACGCTTGTCATCCCCGCGCTTGGGAGGCGGAGACAGGAGGATGGCGCAGGTTCGAAGCCAGCCGCGCGCGCTGGCTTAGGAGACCCTGTTTCCAAATACAAATGTAAAAATAGGTCTGGGTGTGTAGCCCGGAGGTAGAAGGGCTTCCAGGAACCCCAGTACCACTAAAAAAATAAAAAAATAAGTAAATAAATGGTTAACCTGGACAACCGTTGGTGGGAGGGGGGAAGGGAAAACTGGGGCGAGGGGGAGAGGGCACCAAATATAGTTTAAATGTATACTATTTATGTTCAATAAAAAAACTGTTAAAAGAAAAAAATACATTTTGTCTTTGGAAGATAAAATTTTTTTTGTCTCTGCAAGACAAAATAAATATATTTCG
The DNA here is from genome assembly GCF_963383645.1 of Muscardinus avellanarius. NCBI lineage: Eukaryota > Metazoa > Chordata > Mammalia > Rodentia > Gliridae > Muscardinus > Muscardinus avellanarius. The sequence goes on along the minus strand of NC_137802.1, from coordinate 14,805,588 downwards.
TTCTTTGGAAGATGTCTAAGAAAGAATAAAGTTAACAAACTGATGGTCTATATGAAGAGTTGGAACTGCTTAAAAAAGAAACTCCCAAACTAAAATTGGATTCTGATGTTTGAGGGATAAAATTCTTTGTAAATTTCGAACAGCCGTATCGCCCATACCATACCTCATTGAGTTAATTAAGAACTGCTATTTTAAGAGACAGTAGTCGAAAGACCATGTTGTTACTCCACAGCTAAGGAACATACACTAACAGAACGCTCTCTCCCACTTCTCATTTTAACACTGCAGAAAGGTTAATCGAAGTCAGATGGGTCCACCGAATTCTCAGTTGATCACACAGTTCACTTACAAAATTCATTATAAGCAGTAATACAAACTTACCGCTTTCACCAACATGTCTGCTGAACTTTTGTACTGAGTCAGCCTCAGAATATGCCGCTTAAGTTTCCAACTCCTTAACACTATATCCTATGCCTTTTTCTTTGCCTCCTTAGATAAACTGGAAGTTAAAAAGTCTTTTTTATTATTTATTTTATTTATTTATTTTGTGTGTGTGTGTGTGTGTGTGTGTGTGTGTGTGTGTGTGTGTGTTACTGGGTATTGAAACCAGGGGTGTTCTACCTCTGAGTTATACCCCCAGCCCTATTTTATTTTTTATTTTGAAATAGGGCCTTGCTAAATCGCTAAGGCTGGCTGTGATCCTCCTGTCTCAGCCTGCCAAGTACTGGGATTACAGGCATGTACCACCATGCCCAGCTGGAAGTTTTTTTTTTTTTTTTTTTTTTTTTGGTGGTATGGGGATTCCTGAAAGCCCTTCTACCTCCGGGCTACACTCCCAGACCTAATTTATACATTTTTATTTAGAAACAGGGTCTCTTAAACCAGCGTGGCTGGCTTCGAACCTGCGCGATCCCCCTGTCTCCGCCTCCCAAGTGCGGGGATGACAAGCGTGCACTGCCACGCCCGGCTAAAGCAGCTTTTCTGACACCTCAGCTGGTGTTTATCTCCTTTGCGAACTCCCTCTTTTTTTTTTTTTTTTTTGGTGGTACTGGGGTTCCTGGAAGCCCTTCTACCTCCGGGCTACACTCCCAGACCTATTTTATATTTTTGAAACAGGGTCTCATATGCCAGTGCAGCTGGCTACGAACCTGCGCGATCCTCCTGTCTCGCCTCCCAAGCGCAGGGATTACAAGCGTGCGCCACCACGCCCGGCAGGTTTTTTTTTCTTTTTTTTTTTTAATGTGTGGCACTGGGGATGGAACCCAGGCGCATTCTTCTCCAGGCTATACCCCCAGACCTATTTTACATTTTATTTGGAAACAGAGTTTCACTAAGTTGCTGAGAGCCTCACTAAGTAGCTGAGGTTGGCTTTAATCACGTGATCCTCCTGCCTCAGCCTCCCAAGTACTGGGATTACAAGCATGCACCACCATGCCTGGCTTGAAAGTTCAAATTTTTTTTTCTTTTTTTTTTTCTTTCTTTTTTCTTTTTTTTTTGGTGGTACTGGGGTTCCTGGAAGCCCTTCTACCTCGGGGCTACACTCCCAGACCTATTTTTACATTTTCATTTTGGAAACAGGGTCTCCTAAGCCAGCGCGCGCGGCTGGCTTCGAACCTGCGCTATCCTCCTGTCTCCGCCTCCCAAGCGTGGGGATTACAAGTGTGCGCCACCACGCCCGGCAAAAGTTCAAATTTTTAACAAACAAAATTCTTTACTTGGGCGATAAGACAAAGTTATTCCTCAGTAACTTCGAATTCTAACAACTTTGAAATACTACCCATTTTATATTTGGTAAATTTATTTTCTCCTTATTGTCTGGGAGATTATTACATAGGAAAGGGCCTTAGAGCCAGAGGAGAAATGGAAAAAAAAAAAAATAATAAAGGGTTTGGCCTCAGAATAGGCGACCTATGAAGCAATGTTCCAAAATAATGTAGACATGCGGTCACCTACTTGGAAAGCCTCCAGTGTGCAGGACTCTGATTTCCTCATCAGCTCGCTAGACAGACTTCCTTTGCACAACAGGGCCCATCGCTGCTCTAGCCGTGACAGAAAGCGCCCAGAGAGATCTCTGGCCGACATAAAAAGCAGGCGAAGAGCCATGAAATTAGGGCGACCGCGGTAAAGGGTCGGGGCTGCAGGAGCAGACTCCCCAAGGAAACTGACGTCCCTGAAAACAGACCTGGGGTAAGCAATCCCTCTTCACCATGAGCCAAAGCTTTAGAATTCAGCCGGGCGTGGTGGCGCACCCTTGTAATCCCAGCATTCGGGAGGCTGAGACAGGAGGATCGCGGTTCGCGGACAGCCTCAGCTACTTAGTGAGGCCCCTTGCAACTCACTGAGACCCTGTTTCAAAATAAAGAATAAAAAATAGGGCAGGGGGAGCCGGGCGTGGTGGCGCACGCTTGTAATCCCAGCATTCGGGAGGCTGAGACCTGGAGGATCGCCGTTCATGGACAGCCTCAGCTACTTACTGAGGCCCTCTGCAACTCAGTGAGACCCGGTTTCAAAATAAAGAATAAAAAGTAGGGCAGGGGGTGTAGCTCGGAGGTCAAATGCCCCTGGGTTCCATCCCCAGACCCGAAAAAAAAAAAAAAAATAGGGCAGGGGGTGTAGCTCGGAAGTCGAATGCCCCTGAGTTCCAGTCCCAGACCCACAAATAAATAAATAAATGGTGCAAAGAACAACTTGGGTATTTGACATTCTGGTACTACAGAGAAAGTAAAATTCTCTTAATTAGTTTCAGACATTTCCTTCATTCTGAATTGCTATCAATTTCCGGGGGTGGTTACAGTGTACCGGTAGCAACTATCAGGATGGATGCTTTATTGTAATGTAATGTAATAGAGGCCATGCAGGTTGCTTTCGGGTTTTGAAAATAGTTTTCCCTGTCCTAATTTGCTGTCTAAACTGATACATGCTCTATAATTTACTTTAGATCACTTCCCACAGGCAGGGTATTATGTGTGAGTGGTAATGCAGTTTAATCTCCATTCTGGAGACAGTCATTTGCCCTTAACAGAAGCCCTGTCCCAGCATTTAATCCAAAGGCCAGATGGCTACTTAAATGTTTCAGCTATCGTAATCTCCAAACCACACCAGAAGCTTTGTTATTAGGGAAATGAGTTTTCTCGTGCACTGACTGGCCTTGTTACTTAATATAATGGCTATCAGAAATTGCCCGAGTTAACATGAGTGGTATCAAGAGATGCAGATCAGCCGGGCGTGGTGGCGCACACTTGTAATCCCCGCATTCGGGAGGCTGAGACAGGGATCCGGGTTCTCAGACCGCCTCAGCTACTTAGTGAGGCCCTCCGCAACTCAGTGAGACCCGGTTTCAAAATAAAGAATGAGAGCCGGGCGTGGCGGCGCACGCTTGTAATCCCCGCGCTTGGGAGGCTGAGACAGGAGGATCGCGCAGGTTCGAAGCCAGCCTCAGCTACTTAGTGAGGCTCTCAGCAATTTAGTGAGACCCTGTTTCCAAATAAAATAGAAAATAGGACTGGGAGTATAGCCCGGAGGTAGAAAGCCTCTGGATTCCACCCCTAGTAACACCAAAAAAATAAATAAATAAAATAAAATCGGGCTGGAGATGTAGCTCAGAGGTAATATGCCCCTGGGTTCAATCTTCAGTACTGCAAAACAAACAAACAAACAAAAATAAATAAAATAAAATCGGGCTTGACATGTGGCTCAGAGATAAAATGTCCTGAGTTCAATCTTCAGCACAACAACAACAACAAAAATAAAGCGTGTGTGAGAGAGAGAAATTATAGAAATATACAGACCCCCTTGACTCTGGCAAGACCCCGGCACTGAGACCCGGCCGGTCCAGGAGGCTGTGCGGGAGCTCCGTGGGCCGGCTCTCTCCTGTTCTGCAGGGTGCTGGCTGGCTGTCCCCATGACATTCTGTCTCTGATTCTGCTGCACGCGCCTCAGCAGATGTCTAAGGGATGCTCCGGGCAGAGTACTCGGAGCAGGGCAGTATCTGCAGTACTCAACAGTTTTCAGTGCACACTTACTAATAAATAATGTAAAAGGTGCAAAGCTGTAGCTTGCCTTCATTATAATCTGGGAGTCAAATCGGGAGAAGATGCCTCCTGCCTTGACCTCGCTCTAGGTCCTGGAGCCCGGATCACCTATCAAAAGGCACATACTAGCCGGGCGTGGTGGCGCACGCTTGTAATCCCCGCGCTTGGGAGGCTGAGACAGGAGGATCACAAGGGTTCGAAGCCAGCCTCAGCTACTTAGTGAGGCTCTCAGCAACGCAGTGAGACCCTGTTTCCAAATAAAAAATAGAAAATAGGTCTGGGAGTATAGCCCGGAGGTAGAAAGCCTCGGGGTTCCACCCCCAGTACCACTAAAAAAAAAAAAAAAAAGGCACATACTAAAGCTGGAAATTGTCAAACCAACAGACATGGGTTCAAGAAAAATAAATAAACAAATAGATAGGTTGGTAGGTAGGTAGGTAGGTAGGAAGGAAGGGAGGGAGGGAGGGAGGGAGGGATTCCTATTAGAACTTTCTGAAGGGGGATTATCTGCTGATCCAAACAAGCGTTTGGAAACTGAAGTCCCTGTTCTCAGACTTTCATTATGAGAGACATCTGACGTGAATCTCCTCCATCTGGAAGGCATCACACTTCTCATAAACAGAGGGCGGGACGAACTGCGAACGATTATTTTCATACGGGTACCGTTCTCCCGAAGAATCCCCCATAACGCAAACCACATTGTCAGCATCTTTGAGGGGAAAGATACGCTTCAGGAAATGAGTTGTCTGTAGCAGATCAAAGAAATGGAACCCCAAGGCTTCTAGAGCCGGTGAAGTTTATGGTTTCAAGCGTCTTTGGAACCTCACTGTACGCGACTCACTCTGAACATGGCATTACTTTTCAGTATGAGTCCAGGCCTGACCCCAGAAGTGCGGCAGGCACACGCTCAGAGGGCCCAGCTCCGGGGGGTGGGGGTGGCACTGTCACCAAAGACCTGTTAAAGTTAATGTCGGGGCCCAGCGCTTGCCCAGCACGTGAGAGGCACTGGGTTCAATCCCTAGTACCACAATTAAAAAAAGAAAAAAATGCCCGGCATGGTAGCACACACTTGTAATTCCCGCACTTGGGAGGTGGAGACAGGAGGATCACACAGGTTCGAAGCCAGCAAGGCTGGCTTAAGAGACCCTGTTTCCAAATAAAAATATAAAATACGTCTGGGAGTGTAGCCTGGAGGTAGAAGGGTTCCATCCCCAGTACCATCAAAAAAAAAAAAGAGAGAGTTCGGCATGGTGGCGCACACTTGTAATCCCAGCGTTTGGGAGGCTCAGACAGGAAGGTCCTGGTTCACGGGCAGCCTCAGCTACTTAGTGAGGCCCTTTGCAACTCAGTGAGACCCTGTTTCAAAATAAAAAATAAAAAAAATAGGGCTGGGGATGTAGCTCAGAGGTAGAATACCCCTGGGTTCCATCCCCAGTACTGCAAAAAAGAAAAGAAGAAAAAACCAAAAAAACAAATATTTAAGCCAGGCATGGTGGCGCACACCTATAATTCCAGTACTTGGAAGGCTGCGAAAGGAGGATCGCAGATTTGAGGACAGCCTCAGCAAGTAGTGAGACTCTCATCAACCCAGCAAGACCCTGTTTCCAAATAAGAAATAAAATCAGGCTACGGGGGTATAGCTCGAAGGTAGAATGCCTCTGGGTTCAATCCCCAGTACCACAGAAAATTGAATAAAATAAAATGGTTAAAACCAGAATGAAGGCCATCCCTATAAAACCAGGAGCTTCAATTTGTCCCCTGATACAGTCTCCAGGCCCAGAAGAACCCCTGGTGCTCACCAGGCAACCACATCTTAACTGAATGAACCCCAGGAACACCCCGCACCTGTGGCACGCCACTGCATGTCTGAGGCGCAGTGCTAGGACGAGGGACGCCGGGGAGAACGAGGTAGACATATGAGGGACCAGGACCGCGCCAAGGAAGCTGCTGACTGTAATAAGTGTTATTCAGACATACACCGCGATAGGGATTTCATTCATTCATTCAATTTAGTGGTGCTGGAGAATGAACCCAGGTGTATTTTACCTCTGAGCTACATTCTCAGCCCCCCCCCCCACCTTGGGCAGTACTGGGGATAGAACCCAGGGGCATTCTACCTCTGAACTACACGCCCTCAGCCCTATTTTTTAGTCTTTTTATTTTTGTTTTTATTTTATTCTATTTATTTATTTATTTAGTGTGTCTGGGGATGGAACCAAGAGTCATTTGACCTCTGAGCTACACCCCCCAGCCCTATTTCTTATTCTTTATTTTGAAACAGGGTCTCACTAAGTAGCTGAGGCTGTCTGTAAACTGCAATCCTCCGGTCTCAGCCTCCCGAATGCAGGGATTACAAGCGTGCGCCACCATGCCCAGCTCAGTCTCTTTATTTTTTGAAACAGGGTCTCACTGAGTTGCAGAGGGCCTCACTAAGTAGCTGAGGCTGTCCTCGAACCGCGATCGTCCTGTCTCTGCCTCCCGAATGCTGGGATTACAAGCGTGCACCGCCACACCCAGCTCCCCAGCCCCCCCCTTTTTTTTTAATTCTGTACAGGGTCTCACTAGGTTGTTGAGGGTTTCACTAAGTTCCTGAGGCTGGTCTCGAATCCTCGATCCTCCTGCCTTAGCCTCCCAAGCACCTGGACCACAGGTATGCACCACCATGCCCAGCTGCAGATAAGAGTTTTAGACCAGGCAGTTCTGAGGGAGAGGGAAATGCGGACTGATGAAGAATCACGTTCTAGAACCAACTGGACTCGCGGCCAGACTGGACGTGGGCCACGAGGCAAAGGCTGGCTCAAGGATGATTCCGAGGATTTTGTCTTCCTACGTTTTTTCTACCATTCTCACTTTGCTTTAAGCTCAAGCAACTGGGTGATATGATATGTCACTTATTGACAGGTGACATAAAGAAACAAATTTTGAAAAAAAAATTTCCCATTTAGCATACGTCAAATTTGAGAAATCAGCTAGACGTCCACATGGAAATCTCTCTCAGTTAAGCAGCCTAGTTCTCTGGCAAAGAAGAGATGCTTAGCAATTCACTGAATTGGACAACAAATCAAAATTACACACCATTTAATTTAAAAAATGAGTCAACAGTGGGTACTGTCAAACCCCTTGAGAATGCATGTTAACAACACTCCGAGAGAAATCCTAAAAGGATATTTTAACTGAAAAATCTCCAGGCGGTACAGCTAATTACTTAATCATTTTATGCAATTACTAAAATCAACTACTTGTTTTAAAGCATATCGTGGAGTTAATGCCTTATGATAACAGAAAGCTACTAAATGATTTCTTTAAACATACTATACATATCAAGAAAAGTCAACTTTCTAAGAATAAAAAAGCCCAAGCCTAGTGTGGTGGCGCATGCCTGTAATCCCATTACTTGGGAGGCTGAGACAAGAGGTTGATCCACAGATTCAAGGCCAGCCTCGGCAACTTAGACATTCTTACAAATAAAGGCTGGCGCATAGTTCAGAGGCAGAATGCCCCTGTGTTCAATCCTTAGTACAATAATAATAATAATAATAGCCGGGCGTGGTGGCGCACACTTATAATCCCCGTGCTTGGGAGGCTGAGACAGGAAGATCGCGCAGGTTTGAAGCCAGCCTCAACTACTTAGTGAGGCTCTCGGCAACTTAGTGAGACCCTGTTTCCAAATAAAATATTAAAAAATAGGTCTGGGAGTATAGCCCGGAGGTAGAAAAGCCCCTGGGTTCCGCCCCCAGTACCACCAATAAATAAATAAATAAATAAATAAATAAATAAATAAAATAACAAGTCTAAAGTCAACTATTTGAAAGCAGTGCCTTTGTTTTTCGGTGGAATTAATAGGTACACCTGAGAACACCGCCTTAATCGAAAATCTTTTTCTTGAAAAAAAAAAAAAAGAAAACAAAAACCGAAGATGGCTTTTATTTTTTTTTATTTTTTTATTTTTGGTGGTACTGGGGTTCCTGGAAGCCCTTCTACCTCCGGGCTACACTCCCAGACCTATTTTATATATTTTTTGAAACAGGGTCTCTTACGCCAGCGCGGCTGGCTTCGAACCTGCGCGATCCTCCTGTCTCCGCCTCCCAAGTGTGGGGATGACAAGCGTGCGCCACCACGCCCGGCGGAAGATGGCTTTTAATACTTGCTTTATCTGCAGCACATTTGAAGGTTGTTATACAGTAATGCAGGCGTGTTAGAAGGGTGGCGGCAAGGCCGAAATGAGGCTAGTTGAGAATTTACATCAAATGGCTGATAGAAAACAGCCTCAAAGTCTTCCTGCCAGCAGAATATAAAACAGGTTCTCACCAGGGTTACTTACACAAACCTTTGGAACAGGACGCACAAATTACAAGCACGACGAAAAATCCTATTTCTTTGCGAGTACACGGCGGAGGGCCTTACCTCAGCTTGGGCTATAATCTGAAGGAACAATCTAGATAGAAGAGGTTCCACAACCTAACTGACACTTAGGCTGGTAACTCTGCCATGGGAACCGTCCTGTGCCCTGCAGGACGGGAAGCAGCCCTGGCCTCCGCCCCAGACAACAGCCCCACAGCTCAACAGCAAAATGTCTTAAGATATGTCCAGTCCCCACCCCAGAGCCTCCAGTTAAGACCCTTCTAGAGTCAACACCAATTACAGATAAAGGCCCCTCCCCTGTCACACCTCGAGAGCCCCGGGGATTGGCGGTGGCCTGGGTCATCCCCACCTGTGGCAATCACACCCTTGCAGTCCCCTCCCATGCAGGGTCAAGAGCTGGTCCGTGTAACCCACAGAAAACAACGGAGGGGCGAGTCTGGAGTGGTGGCGCATACGTGTAATTCCAGTACTTGGGAGCTTGAGACGGGAGTGTAAGATAGCAGGTTCATAGTAAGGCCAGCCTCAGCAACCTAATGAAACTGTTTCAAAATGAAAAGTAAAAAAGGGCTGGGGTGTAGCTTAGAGAGAAAATGCCCCTCGTTTCAATTCCTGGTACCACCCACAAAATAAATAAATATATATATATATATATAAAAAGTGTTGTAGGTGTAGTTCAGAGGTGGAATGCCCCAGGGGGTGGGGGGTGGGGGTCAATCCCAAGAAAGAAGAAAGAAAATAGCGGTGTGGCTTCTATCTTGCCCTCTTGACTCGCTGGCTCTGGGAAGCCAGCTGCCGCATCCTGAGGACACTCAGGCAGCCCCGCGGAGAGCCACGCCTGCAGCCAACAGTCCTGGAGAACTGGGGCCTCTTGCCGAAGCTTCATGAGGAACGGAAGAGGATCCTTCGCCTCAGTCAGGATCACATGGCCGCAGCTCTAGCCAATAACATCATGAGGAAGAAATGACAGACCCCAAGCCAGAACCCAGCTAACTGCTGCTGCACTTCTGACACGAGAAAACGGAAATGCGTGTTTTAAGCCACTAGAGGTTTGAGAGTCATTTGTTACGCAGCAATAGATAACTAATACAAAACTATACTCTGTATCTGCCCCCCCCCCATACAAAAGTAGATAAATCCTTACCATTTAGTAACAAAATCACTATTTAGCAAGGGACACAGATGCGACTTTGTAGCAATTTGTCTTTTTCGGGCAACAATGAGACAGCTGGGCACAAAACTTTTCCCCCTGAATTTAGAGTGTGGTTTGGGGGTGAAAAATCAGAATAGATGGGTAACTTGATTTATGTGGTTAAAATAAAGGATTTTCCATAAAGAAGCCCTTGAAAATCTTCTCAAAGACCCACATACCAGAGCGAGGAGCTCACTGTGTCTCCTGTCCCGTGATACAGCCACTAAACACAGGGCTTCTTGGCGAGAAGAATTTAAGATTCAGTTGTGGCTCGGACTCAACAGGGATGGTCCGGGGGGGGGGGGGGGGAGAAGCTGTCAGAGCAGTCATTTCCTCAATCTTTTATAAACCCAAAGTCACAGGCGTGCCTCTTGCTGGCACAGGCTGCTCTTTACCCCACTTGGTACATCCAAGGCTAAAAGAATTACTAAATAAATGCACTGGGGCTAAATCAATCTTCAAATATTATCTTACTAGAAACAAAGGCTATTCCAAGCAAACAGATCCCTCTCTCTTCTGGTGGTACTGGGGGTGGAACCCAGAGGCTTTCAACCTCTGGGCTATACTCCCAGACCTTTTTTTTTTTTTAATATTTTATTTGGAAACAGGGTCTCCCTAAGTTGCTGAGAGCTTCACTAAGTAGCTGAGGCTGGCTTCGAACCTGTGCGATCCTCCTGTCTCAGCCTCCCAAGCGCGGGGATTGCAAGCGTGCGCCACCATGCCCGGCTGGATCCCTCTCTCTTCTCTAACCTGGGAAATCCTCTTATCCTTCGCTACCTTGGTATGATGGGCTGAGCAGTGTCCCCCAGGAATCACATGATATGACGGACCCACAGTATCTCAGCGTGTGACTGCATTTGGGGAGAAAGTCTTTAAAGAGGTCATTAAGAAGCTGGGCCAGGTGCGGTGGCACATGCTTGCAATTCTAGTACTTGGGAGGCTGAGACAGGAGGATCATAGGTTCAAGGACAGACTCAGTAAGTATTGAGACTCTCATCAACCTAGTGAGACCCTGTTTCAAAATAAAAAAGTAAAACAGGCTGGAAGGGTAGCTCAGAGGTAGAATGCCTCTGAGCTCAATCCCCAGCACGCGCGCGCACACACACACACACACACAGTCAGCCGTGGTGGTACAACCTTATAATCCTAGTACCTGGGAGGCTTGCACAGGAGGATTGCAGGTTCAAGACCAGCCTCAGCACCTTAGTGAGACCTTGTTTCAAAGTTAAAAAAAAATAAAATAGGGCAGGGGGTGTGGCTCAGTGCTACAGTACCCCTGGGTTCAGTACCCAGTACCAAACACACACACACACACACACACACACACACACACACACACACACAGATAATTGAGTTAAAATAAGGTCATTAGGAAGGGCCCTACCAATAAACTGGAGTCCTTTTAGGAAGAGATCGGGACACAGACACACAAAGGAAGGACCCCCTGAAGACACAGGAAGGTGACCATCAACTATGAGGTAGAAAGGGGCCTCAGAAGGAACCAACCCTGCGGCCGCCACCTTGACCGCAGCCTTCTAGTCTCTAGAATCACGGGGAAATACACCTATCGTCTGACCCACACAGCCAGGGGTCCTTCATTACGGCAGCTCTAGAAACTAAAACAGAAAGTTTTCTGGCTACTTTTGTGATTACCAGGTCCCCTGCAATGGCCTAGGTTCCTTCCATGAGCCACAGAAGCACACCATCAGAAAATTAACACGCAATCCGTGATTGTACATGCCTGGTTTTAAACAGTATGTCACTGTTTGGGGGGATCTGATGCTAGATCCCCCCAAATTTCCACCAAGGAATCACTGAAGTTCCAGTCTTTTTAATCCTGGCCTTCTAGACCTTTTATCAATACTTAACAGGAAGAAAAAAAAATGGTCGAATCAATTTAAACAACTTCAGTAGAAATAAGTTAACACTGAATTCCTGTGGGTAATGAGATAATATCCTAAGGCAAAAAGTTAGTCAGCTGGGCGCACGCTTGTAATCCCAGCACTTAGGAGGAGACAGGAGGATCGCAGGTTTGAGGACAGCACCAACAGCTTAGTGAGGTCCTCCTCAACTTAGTGAGACCCTGTTTCAAAATAAAGAACAAGAATAGGGCTGGGAATGTAGTCCAAAGATAAAATGCCCTGGTTCCATCCCCAGTACTGCAAAAAAGAAAAATGAAAAAAAAAAAAAACAAACTTATAGTTGCAAGCAGGAGGGGGACAGAAAAACTGTCAAGGAATTAAAACAGTTGAAGAGAGCCGGGCGTGGTGGCGCACACTTGTAATCCCCGCGCTTGGGAGGCTGAGACAGGAGGATCGCACAGGTTCCGAGCCAGCCTCAGCTATTTAGTGAGGCTCTCAGCAACTTAGTGAGACCCTGTTTCCAAATAAAGTATAAAATAGGTCTGGGAGTAGAGCCCGGAGGTAGAAAGCCTCTGGGTTCCACCTCCAGTACCACCAAAAATAAATAAATAAAACAGTCGAAGAGCTAAGAAAAAATATCCATGTTAAGTATTAAACGTGACAAATTCTTCTGAAGTCGACATCCCGTGCAAAGAGCAAGATATGAAAGGGACAATTACTACATCTAATACCAGCTTTGTCTGCTGAACACTCACTGTGCCTATTGCTCTGTTAGCCCACAACACGTCCATCATTTCATCCCCCCACCAACCCCATAACAGGTGTTACCGCAGAAGAAGTAAGTTCAGAGAGCTTATATAATTGTCTACGTAATGAAACACGGGGCTACAGACCGCTACATAAAATGATTAAAATTACTTCCGCATTACTCGGATTTCCTTTTTTCGGTGTTAACTACTACATCTAATATGTATCATGTAAGTGATGTTACTACCTCTATTTGACTCTTCCTAAAATACAGGAAGAAAGTCAGTTCGTTTGGGTAAACACATTAGATATTGAACTACAATCTGAGGAATCAAAAATTTCTGGTGTTTTCACACTTACAAAACGAGATGAGTTATCGTTTTTCACAGTCTTGGCGTTTCCAAATGACTCCAGAATCGGGTTTGCTTGCAAAAGCTGTCGTTCAAGTTCCCCCTAAAAGACATCACACGTACACACACGTACACACACATAAATAAAAACATAGGCGTGTTAATCTCATGTCTTTACTTCTGTCTTTGGGGAAAAGATAGAAAAAAAGAAAAACCCCATGAGAAAGGCCCCTCTTCTTAGTTTCGCGCCGTCTGCCATCCTGGCTCCTCGTTCCTGGTTAGGACGACGGGCTCTGCCAAAGGCAAAAATTAGCATCCAGAAAGTGATCGCAGGAGAAGAAACTGTCACACTGACCAGAGAATTGTGAAAACACAGCAAGCCAACGGGGGCCCACGAGATAAAATTTAACACCCTGCGAACAAGAACATACCCCTAACACTTAAACTTGACGCTTCCTTTTTTTTTTTTTTTTTTGCGGGTCTGAGGATGGAACCCAGGGAATTCGACCTCCGAGCCACACCCCCTGCCCTATTTTTTATTCTTTATTTTGAAACCGGGTCTCACTGAGTTGCGGAGGGCCTCGCTAAGTAGCTGAGGCTGCCCGCGAACCGCGATCCTCCTGTCTCAGCCTCCCGGATGCTGGGATCACAAGCGTGTGCCACCACGCCCGGCTACACTTGCTTTTTTTTTTTTTTTTTTAATTCTGCCTTGTTCACAACATTTAAGGTGGCCAGTGATTACCACTGTATTGGAAGAAAACTTTCCGTTTTCCCAAGGGCTTTCATGTGGAATCTCAACGTGTTCACGGGGCAATGTTCTTGCTCCCAATTTTCAGGAAGGCAAAGATGGAAAGACATTTACTTCTTGGCTTTAAAAGGTTAAGAATTGATGGGCGTAGTGGCGCAGCTTGTAATCCCTGAGGTGGGAGGCGGAGACAGGAGGATCCTGCAGGTTGGAAACCAGCAAGACCCTGTTTCCAAAAATAAAAAAGTATAAAATGGGTCTGGGAGTGTAGCCCGGAGGTAGAAGGGCTTCCAGGAACCCCAGTACCCCCCAAAAAAAAATCAGCTAAAAGGTTAAGAAGAGTGCACCTAGTATAGTGTATGCTTTAGTCAGTATCTTTATTTTGGTGGTGGGGGTGGAAACCAGAGGCTTTCTACCCAGACCTTTTTTTTTACAATTTTATTTGGAAACAGGGTCTCCTAAGCCAGCACATGCAGTTGGCTTCGAACCTGCGCGATCCTCCTGTCTCAGCCTCCCAAGCGCGCAGGGATTACAAGCGTGCGCCACCACGCCCGGCTTAGTCAGTATTTTTATTCATATATCAACTAAGCCATATAAAACAGATTTTACAAAGCAAAGGGCGTGTGATCAGCAAGCGCTGCCATCCCGAGCCACCGCTGCAGCTCCGGGAGGAAACGCTGCTACTGAGGGCCGAGGGGAACACTGCAGGGTGATGTGGTGTTTCTGGAATGTATTTTCAGAATTATCTTTTATGACCTCAATAAATCTGTTTTTTCTTTCCCCCAAACACAAATCTCACTCCTCTATATTTTCGAGTGCCCACAGTATTCTAGACCTAAAGAAAATAAACAGAAACCACTAGCAAATGTGATTCTGTAAGCAAAATATATGGTCTCTAAAGGGCCTCGTGGCAGATTTTTAACCGAGTGGCCGTGTGTCTTGTGACACAGTGTGCCACTGCTGAATCTCTACACAGGAACAAGTCTAGGCCACGCTCACACCAGGGAGATCAAGTAGGTCTCAGAGGGTCAGCCCCCAGCCCTGGTCTGGGCTGTCGGGCAGTGGAAAGGCCAGGGCGGGGTTCCTGGGGTACTCACCGGATGGAGGCGGGCTGCTGGTACTCTGTCTGCCCCGCCCCCCAGACCTGGGAGTGTACCCCAGAGGTAGAAGGCCCCTGGGTTCCATCCCAGTACCGCCACCTCAAAAAAAAAAAAAAAAAAAAAAAAAAGAGAATGTCTGAAGCTGGGTATGGTGGCACACACTTGTAATCCCAGCATTTGGGAGGCTGAGACAGGAGGATCGTGGTTCGCGGACAGCCTCAGCTACTTAGTGTAGCCCTTTGCAACTTAGTGAGACCCTGTTTCAAAATAAAAATATAAAAATAGGCCTGGGAGCATAGCCCGGAGGTCGAAGGGTTGCCAGGAACCCCAGTACCACCCAAATAAATAAATAAATAGAATAAAAAAATAGGGCTGGGGGGGATTAGCTCAAAGGCAGAATGCCCCTGGGTGGTTTCATCTCCAGTAATGCAAACAACAACAAAAAATGTCTGGGGCTTGTCTACTGTGCATTAGGCCCTGGGTTCAATTCCCCAGCACAGCATTAAAAAAAAAAAAAAAAAAAAAAACAACAACAACAACAAACCACAACCTCCCAGGTATGGTAGTGCATGTCTAGAATCCCAGAGACTGAGGCAGGAGGGTCATAAGTTCAAGGCCAGCCTGGGCAACTTAGCAAGACCCTGCCTTGAAAAACACAGCACCCAAAATATCTTCCTGCTTGCGGCCAGCGGTCACTTCTGGCAGTGTGCCTATTATTAAAACCTCACAAAGCCGTGGTCTCCAAGTTGAACATCAGTTGTTTGAGCCTCTAGAAGGACTATCCCGTTTTTATTGTCTAATTCAAGTTGTGGGAGCAGAATATAGAAACTGCCAGAAAAGCCCGGATATTCTGATAAGTGGGCGGTGACCTCTACTGTAGACTGAGGTTTTAGGATACTGATTCCTTAAAATTGCATGTCATCCTGCAAATCATAATGAAAAGAAGTTGGCAATCTATCTTTACAGCGTTCCCCTAAGTTGGAAGTAAAGCATATCCAACTTTAATATTCCTTAGACATGGCTACCTGGATTCTTTGGGTCAAACTTTTTTATTGATTCTTTCTCTACCCAGCAGCCCAAGTGGCCATCCACAGAGGAAAAGATAAATCGAATGTGACGTATTTAATAAAATGGAATATTATGAGGTGATATAAAGGAGGATAGTGCTTTTGTGTGCTATACAATGTGAATGGACCTTGAAAATACAAAGCTAAGTGAAAGCACAGCCAGAAAAGGGCACCTATTACGTGATCCACTCGTGTGATGGACGCAGAATAGGCAAATCCACAGAGAGAAAGTATATGTGTTGCTGAGGGTTGGGGAAAATAGGAGGCGAGCTCAGGTGCGCAGTTTCTTATGGGTATGAAAACATTCTAAGGTTGCTTGTGATGGTAAGGGAATTGTGTAACTCAGAATATACTAAAGATGGCAAACTGTACACTCAGATGGGTTAAATGTAAGACATGTGAGTTATATCTCAATAAAACCATTTCAAAGCACATGGGCAAATAAACAAGTAAATCAAAGACTACCAAAATCAGGAGCCCAGAAATTTCTTCCCCTTTGCTTTTTATAATTCCTATTATTGCTTAGCGATAAAATGTTGGAGATGGATACAAATGGCTAAGTTACCTGAGCAAGTCTGGCCCATGAAGTTCAATGTAAAGTCACAGACCAGTGGGAACAGTGACCTTGCACGGTGCAGCTGGCTCTGGGGGCTCTGCGTCCACCGGCTCAGCCAAGTATTCTTGTCATTATCCCCCAAGTAATATAATGTAAAACAACTATTTACATCGCATTTACCTTGTATTAGGTACAAGTAATCTAGAGGTGACTTAAAGCACAGAGAGGATGTCCAGAGGCTATACACAAACACTGTATCATTTTCTAGAAGGGGCTTGAGCATCCGAGGATTCGGGTATCTGAGGAAGGTAGGGAGGAGGATCCTGGAATCCATCCCCTTTGAATACCAAGGAGAACTCTACTGACTTTTCATATTGTGACTATTACTTTAAGGCTTGTCAAGGTCAAAATGGTTTGAGCGAGTCACAGAGGGGGGCACCCAGCGGGAGAAGGTGTCCTGATAGGACACTCGGTGACCCTCCCTGCCCTGCCGCTGGGTACCGCGTACTCCTCATCTGGCCTGGAGAAGAAAAGTTAGTCGAGAACCAGTATTCTTATGATAAGGTTTTCTAAGCACATCACGTTGGCGACTACTTGACCAGGCTATGGCACTGGAGCTGGGGAAGGCAGCCTCGGGGTTCTGTGCGCAGCGAAGGCATGCGGGACCATGCACAGCAGCGGCCGCCTTCTTTGGGAGCGCTTGCTGACCAAGGATTGCCAGGGCCCACGGTGAAATCTAGGGGAGGCATGCCGCGCACATGGAACAGGGCTCCCTGGGGGTCGAGGTGACATCCAAACACCGTGTTGGCAAGGACGGCTTCTGCGCCTGCGGAGGATGGGCAGAGCCCGCGTCTGGACGCCATTTAGCACTGTCCGTTAGCACCAAGGACGGGCTCAAAAGGTCACGTGGCGCGTACAACTGGCAAAGAAACCTTTAAAGGTCCCCGAGGATCATTTCATTAACGCTTCCAATTTGTGCCCCTGGCCTGGACCGCAGTTAAAGGAGCAGCCTGGGCCTCTGCAGGTTCAGCACAGCTTTGCCATCTGGTGTTTATTGCTTTTCTTTTGGTGCTAGGGCTGGGGATGGGACCCCGGGGAGGGGGGAGGGGGCTCTGCCTCTGAACTACACCCCCAGCTCTTTTTCTTTTGAGACAGGTTCTCACTGAGTTCCTGAGGGCCTCTCTAAGTTACCAAGGCTGGCCTCAAGCCTATGATGCTCCTGACTCAGCCTCCCAAGAACTGGGATTACAGGTGTGCGCCACCATGCCTCGCTTGCCGATGTCCTGAGAATTTTAAGTACGTTCTTTGAAGTATATATGATTGTTTCTTTATATCCACCAATTATTCCCATAATTATTCCCATAATTATTTGTTGGTTTTTTTTTTTTTTTTTTTTTTTTTTTTTTTTTTTGGTGGTACTGGGGGTGGAACGCAGAGGCTTTCTCTACCTCTGGGCTATACTCCCAGACCTATTTTTATACTTTATTTGGAAACAGGGTCTCACTGAGTTGCTGAGAGCCTCACTCAGTAGCTGGGGCTGGCTTCGAACCCGTGCGATCCTCCTGTCTCAGCCTCCCAAGCGCTGGGATTACAAGCGTGCGCCACCACGCCTGGCTACCGTTTCTTGTTTTATATTAGCTTTCTGCCATTGTGGGTCCGGAAGACAGAGAAACCAAAACGGTTCCAATGCTAGGGAAAGGATTACGTCCAAGGCCAGATGCCCCACTCTATCCAAGGAATCTGGCGTGGTTCTGCCCTCCCCGTCCTCCCAGGAAAAAAGAAAGGAGGTCCTGCTCGGGTTCATGTTCAATGTTAAGCTCTGTGGCATTGAAGAGGCAGGCATCTGATAACAGGAAGAATAACATTCCTCCACTAACTGCCCAGCACACACACACAAAATCTATTTGTCTATTAAATAGAATAAGGTCTTCAGGCTGGCTGTGGTGGTTCACGCTTGTAATCCCAGCATCTGGGAAGCTGAGACAGGAGGATCGCGGTTCGCGGACAGCCTCAGCTACTTAGTGAGGCCCTTTGCAACTCAGTGAGACCCTGTTTCAAAATAAAGAATAAAAAATAGGGCTGGGGGTGGAGCTAGGAGGTAGAATGCCGTGGGATCCATCCCCAGTACTGGAAAAAAAAAAGAATAAGGCGTTCAGGTTAAAACACATACAGGCATAAATTATACAATGCCACAGAACTTTTAGCAGATTAGAAATGTGTTAGCCTGAATGGTGTGACTATATTAAAGTCACAGACCCAAATTCAAAATTTAGCGCCCGGCACAGAGCTGGCTTTCCATGTGTTTCAGAAGTATGAAGGTAATTCCACCCATATCTCCTAGATGAAACCGTAAATTGACAGGCTTCGTAAACATGCAGTTCAATGTCACGATAAAAAGGCAAATCAATGTTATAATTTATCTAGGAAACAAAAATAAAGCAAAAAATGGCGTGCAGGCTTCTCATGAAAGAGTAAGGCTAGAGGTGATACGTTTTCAAAATTAAGTGCTGTTTTTTTTTTTTTAACAATAGATTTTGAACTGAGGCTGCGCCTTGTTTCTAGTAGAGACTCGGTCTAAAGACAGAAGTTAGTGCAGGCACTCAAGACGAAGGAGCGGAAGGAGGAGCACTTGCCTGGCGTTTCACAGGTTTAGGCGAATCCTGCTGTTCATCACAAACAGATAAGCGAACGTTAGCGTCTGGCTCCGTCCCTAGCAGGGGCCACATCCAGCCACAACCAGAGCACTGACCGCTCCAGCCTGCAGCGCGGGACCGCGGGGGCTGGGGGGCTGGCACCCTCCTCTTGGGGTGCGTCGACTGCCACTACTCAGCTCTAAAAGCTAAGGGGAGCTGACACTCATATGGATATTTCCATCTTTTCTAGCATCGATGGTTCCCCGCGGGTCTTCCCGCCCCATACGCCACCACGGGCAGCACCAGGCCGCTTTGCAGGGGTACAGAGAACTGCTAAAAATGTCTCAGGACCTTCTTTTGGTAGAAAATAAGAAATCTTGATAAGCACGCCACCCATCAATTTTTAACCAGGGTCATGCCAAATCTTTGCAAGAAACCAGGCTTCAAGCCACGGGTGCATTCCCTGGGAGAAAACCAATTTCCTGGCAACCTCCGTGTGTCCTGCCTGGTCCCCGAGGCGGGGCGGAGGGGGAGGCAGGGCTGCTGGGTTGGGGCTGACAAGACAGCTGTCAATCAGAGCGGCGACAGAGTAGATGTGCGTCCTTAGTTTTGCTTCTGAAATTACCAAAGAATAAAGCTAAGAATAAAAAGTGGCACCAGAACACAAACTTACAGGAATATTATGGTCCTTTCTTCCCTTATGTGAAGAGGCGACGTGGGCGAGGTACTGAATGACTTTCTTAGTATTTTCTGTCTTCCCAGCACCCGATTCACCCCTGAAAGAAAATATTGACGTCAATTGTTTTACCAATGTTTTGTTTTGTTGGTTCTGGGGAATGAATCTAGGGGTATTCTACCTCCGAGCTACACACCCAGCCCTTTCTAGATTTTTGTTTTTGTTTTTGCGGTACCGGGAATGGAACCCAGAGGCATTCTACCTCTGAGCTACATACCCAGCCCTATTTTATTTTATTTGTGAGTCTGGGGATGGAACCCAGGAGCATGTGACCTCCGAGCCACACATCCTGCCCTATTTTTAATTCTTTATTTTGAAACAGGGTCTCACTAAGTTGTGGAGGGCCTCACTAAGTAGCCGAGGCTGTCCACGAACTGTGATCCTCCAGTTTCAGCCTCTGGAATGCTGGGATTACAAGCGTGCGCCACCATGCCCGGCTCCCAGCCCTATTTTTTATTTTTTACTTTGAAACAGGGTCTCACTAAGTTGCAGAGGGCCTCACTAAGTAGCTGAGGCTGTCCGCGAACTGCGATCCTCCGGTCTCAGCCTCCTGAATGCTGGGATTACAAGTGTGTGCTACCACCCCCGGCTTTTTGTTTTGTTTTTGAGACAGGCTTTCACTAGGTTGCTAAGGGTCTTGCTAAATTCCTGAGGCTGGTTTTGAACCTGCAAGCCTCCTGTTCAGCCTCTCAAGTAATAAGCCTCTCAAGGAATAAAATTGTGAGCTACCATGGGCCCAGTTTAACATCAGTTGTTTTAATTAAAGTTTAACACATGCATTCAAAAGTTACAGTCAATAAAACTGAACTGAATCAGAACAAGAATGAGTAAAAATAAGAAAGAAAAACTCAGCAGTAGTTTGAAAAAAAATTAAAGGTATTAAATAAAGTCAAATATTTTCTTGGTAGATGCAAATAAGAAGACACAGACTATACTTTTTTGTCCCCCGCAGTGGGATCGATACCAGAGTAGTAAAGTTAGACTGGTTGCGAAAAAACTTCTGTGCACCAGAAACATACAGAGCTGCAAAAAGAGATATTCGAAGGATTGAATTGGAAGGAGCAGAGAAGACTCTGGGCTGCCCATTGGTTACTGATTTTTTTTTTTTTTTTTTTTTTTTGGTACCAAGGATTGATGCTTTGGCATTCTACCACCAAGCTATACCCCTGACCCTATTTTATTTTTTCTTTTAAAACAGAGTGTGACCAGGTTGCTGAGGCTGGCTTCAAACCTGTGATCTTCCTTTCGTAGCTTCCCAAGTACTGGAATAAGCATGTACCACCAGGCCCATCTTTTTTTTTTTTTTTTGGTGGTACTGGGGGTGGAACCCAGGGGCTTTCTACCTCCAGGCTATACTCCCAGACCTTTTTTATATTTTATTTGGAAACAGGGTCTCACTAAGTTGCTGAGAGCCTCACTCAGTAGCTGAGGCTGGCTTCGAACCTGTGCGATCCTCCTGTCTCAGCCTCCCAAGCGCGGGGATTACAAGCGTGCGCCACCACGCCCGGCTCACCAGGCCCATCTGATGGCTGACTTTTCTCTTTAAAGCCCTGGAGAGTCTTTCTGATCATTCCTACACCAAGCCCAGAGGATTCTTTCCCTCCACCAGTGCCCCACCTGGGACGGCCCTCCTTGAAGACCTGCCCTGGCTTTTGGCTTTACACGCCAGATTCCCCGACCCCAAGGGTTACAGCCCTATGCGTGCATATTTGGTTTGCTTCTTTTTTTTGTTTGTTTTGTTTTGGTGACTGGGGTTCCTGGAAGCCCTTCTACATCCGGGCTACAACTCCCACACCTATTTTATTTTTGGAAACAGGGTCTCTCAAGCCAGCGCAGCTGGCTGCGAACCTGCGCGATCCTCCCGTCTCTGCCTCCCAAGTGCGGGGATGATCAGCGCGCCGCCGCGCCCGGCTGGCTGGTTGCTTCTTTTTAATCAACAGAACCTTGCGCGGTGTGGACACAAAGGCAATGTGTAATTTGTCCTCAAAATGAATGAAAACCATAAATTTTGTTGTGAACAGGGGAAAATGCCATAACTATAGAGAATCATATTTCAAAAAATGCCAGCATGCTCACACACTTCAAAGGCTGTTTTTTTTTTTTAATTTTTACTCAGGACTAAACTTGAAATTCAGATGAGATGTCAAATACCCCCAAATACCCAAATTATGGCCTCTTTGCTCAAACACTTAAGGTTCCCTCAAACAGGATCAGAGCAAATCTAACTTCACAACCAATAAAAATTTCACTTTGGAGCCGGGCGCGGCGGCGCGCGCTTGGAATCCCGGCATTCGGGAGGCTGAGACAGGAGGATCGCGGTTCGCGGACAGCCTCGGCTACTTAGTGAGACCCTGTTTCAAAATAAAGAATAAGTCGGGCATGGTGGCGCACGCTTGTAATCCCCGCGCTTGGGAGGCAGAGACAGGAGGATCGCGCAGGTTTGAAGCCAGCCGCGCGCGCTGGCTTAGGAGACCCTGTTTCCAAATAAAAATGTAAAAATAGGTCTGAGAGTGTAGCCCGGAGGTAGAAGGGCTTCCAGGAACCCCAGTCCCACCAAAAAAAAAAAAAAACAAAAACAAACAAACAAACAAAAAAAAAACAAAATAAAGAATAAAAAACAGGGCAGTGGGCCAGGCGTGGTGGCGCACGCTTGTAATCCCCGCGCTTGGGAGGCGGAGACAGGAGGATCGCGCAGGTTCGAAGCCAGCTGCGCTGGCTTAAGAGACCCTGTTTCCAAATAAAATATAAAATGGGTCTGGGAGTGTAGCCCAGAGGTAGAAGGGTTCCATTCCCAGTACCACCAAAAAAAAAAAAAAAAAATAGCAGCAGGTGCAGCTTGGAGGTCAAACACCTCTGGGTTCCGTCCCCAGATCCGCAAACAAATCAAATCAAAACAAAACAAAATCTAAATAAAAAGGAAAAGGTAAAGAGAGCCACAGAGAAAACTCAGCAGACTTCTAGGAAAATTAGAAGACTCCTCAAGAGAGCGAGCAATAGGTCAAGACCTCCGACGGCAGCCAGGGCACTGGGGACCGGACCTCGTTCGGCAGCACGCCAGGTGGCGGGGAGCGGGGCTCCCACACAGGGGCTGGCCCCGCCACCATGCTCTTTGGAGAAGGAACCCTTCCTTCACACCAGGGCGCTGGTCTAGGCACAACGCGAACCCCAAAGCAACATAAGGAGACTTCTGGCCAGGGGGTGCCCTGCGCCTGCAAAGCACCTTCAGACCTAAAAGATGAGGAGTTTGTAACCTGAAGGATGCGCTTTGTCTAGAAGTCTCCAGCTCTCACAGGCGTGCGATTCCAAACAAAACACAGCGAACAACGATGCTGGAAGATCATTAATACCAGACCAAGTCTGGGATCTTTCCTGGAAATGCTTCTGGAGCCCGATTTCCCCCATGAGAAATCCCATCCTTTTTTTTTTTTTTTTTTTTTTTTTCCCTTGTTTGGTGGTACTGGGGTTCCTGGAAGCCCTTCTACCTCAGGGCTACACTCCCAGACCTATTTTTTTATATTTTTATTTGGAGACAGGGTCTCTTCAGCCAGCGCGGCTGGCTCCGAACCTGCGCCATCCTCCTGTCTCCGCCTCCCGAGCGCGGGGATGACGAGGTGCGCCTCCACGCCCGGTACCCCGTCCTTGTTTTGAGTGTCTAGTTCTATTTGTAGCATTGGATTCAATCTAACTTCAAACAACATCTTTTGCCTGACGTTCTAGATAACCTCAATATCAAAGACAACACATACCCCTTTCTGCATATTAAATATACATATGCCAAATACTAACATTAATAGATGATTTTCTATAGATTCTTTAAATTTTTATTTATTTATTTATTTTTTGTGGTACTGGGGATGGAACCCAGGGGTATTCTACCTCTGAGCTACACCCCAGCCCTATTTTTTGTTCTTATTTTTTTTTTTTTAAGGTGGTATTGGGGGTAGAACCCAGGGGCTTTCTACCTCCGGGCTATACTCCCAGACCTATTTTATACTTTATTCGGAAACAGGGTCTCACTAAGTTGCTGAGAGCCTCACTAAGTAGCTGAGGCTGGTTTCGAACCTGTGCGATCCTCCTGTCTCAGCCTCCCAAGCGCAAGGATTACAAGCGTGCGCCACCACGCCCGGCTTTTCTATAGTTTTAAAACTCAATTTCTAGAGGCGGGCGTGGTGGCGCACACTTGTGATCCCAGCATTCGGGAGGCTGAGACAGGAGGACGGCAGTTCTTGGACAGCCTCAGCTACTTAGTGAGGCCCTCTGCAACTTAATGAGAACCTATTTCAAAATGAATAATAAAAAATAGGGCTTGGAGGTACAACGCCCCTGGGTTCCATCCCTAGTACTACAAAAGGAAAAACAAAACCTCGATTTCTTTACAAAGCAGTTTTCTAGGAAGGGCAGACTGATTATTTATTTTTGGTACTAGGGATTGAATCTAGGGGTGTCCTACCTCTGAGCTACATGTCCAAACCTATTTTATTTTTTGTTTCGAAACAGAGTCCTGCTAGGTTGCTGAGAATCTAGGGAAGTTGAGGAGCCGATCCTTGAACCTCGATCCTCCTATCTCGGCCTCTCAAGTGCTGGGATTACAGGTGTGCACCACCACACCCGGCTAAGGAC
This sequence comes from Muscardinus avellanarius, assembly GCF_963383645.1. Classification (NCBI taxonomy): domain Eukaryota; kingdom Metazoa; phylum Chordata; class Mammalia; order Rodentia; family Gliridae; genus Muscardinus; species Muscardinus avellanarius. The sequence goes on along the minus strand of NC_137802.1, from coordinate 14,781,590 downwards.
AGGAATTTGGTGATTAAGAAAAGCTTGGATCCTAGTATCCCTAAATCACATTAACACCAGCTCCCACCAGGGCTTGGATGAAGTGATATGTGTGTGTGTGATTACTGGGGACACTGTAAAACTTAATGAGACTACTTGGGAGGCTGAGACAAGAGGACCACAGGTTCAAAGCCAGCCTTAGCAATTTATCAAAGCTCTCAGCAAATGAGTGAGACCCTGTTTCCAAAGCAAAAAATAAAACAGGGCTAGAGATGTAGCTTGGAGGTAGACTGCCCCTGGGTTCCATCCTCAGGACCACAAAAAGAAAGTAACATAAAAAAGATGAATGGAGATGCCATTTGCTAAGATGTCAGTTCCTTCTTGCGTGTTGGTCTACAACATTTGCCCCTAGTTTCTGAATGTTTACCTGACATCATTGTGTCCAGAACTTAAAACACTCATGGGGTCCAGAGACCAGCTGGCTGAGCTAGGCCATGTGGCAAGATCAGGACAGGAGGGACCACAGCTGGGTGTCTAGCTGCAGGACGCCAGCCCTCAGCGCTCTGGCCACCTGAACACTGTGAAGGCACGCTGCTCCTCGCGGGAACCAGCTGCTCCCAAGCCCTGCTCACCCATCACCACTTAACATAGTATATATATATGATAGCCAGATTTCCTTTGCAAATACATACGTGTGTGTGTGTGTGTGTGTGACATCTTGGCAGAATGCTTTGGAAAACATTATTTTATTTTACATTATATTAAACTATACTTCAAAGAAGGTAACACTTGGGCTAACCACCTATGCCTAAATGTGTTTTGAGGGTCATTCGATTATAAATAGAGTGTTCTCTAAAAAGGAAACAAGAGAAGCGTGATTTCCTCACCGAGGGTGACTGTTGTGTAAATGTTAGCTCTAATGGAATGGAAAATCAACAGAAGGATTACACGCTTAACAGGATTTTGCTTCCAGTTATGCTGGGTGCCCAAGTCTAAGGCTCTGCTCCTCCTGACAAGACACCCAGAGGGCGCGTCCTCGCGCAGAGGAGGCTGGATAACACTGGCTAAGCGGGGCGGTCAGAGTCTGAGACGCCAGGCTGGCCCGAGCATTGGGCCCCGGACGACAGGGGTGTAAATTAGAAGCCCAGCCTTTGGTGGAGGGAAAGTAAACTAGCGAGTAAATGACTTAGAACTAAAAGCTTAGACAAGCTATCAAACTACTTACATATTGATTTAACAAACAAACAAAACCCAAGTTGCTCCTAACTGTGCTTTCTCATTGTGATCCAGTTTTAATGGGTACTTAGTATAATAACATCACTAAATATTTCAAATAACCACCTTATAAAGTAGACTATAGTTACTCTCTTGTAGAAAACTTTTTTGTTTTTTGGTGGTACTGGGGGTGGAACCCAGGGGCTTTTCTACCTCTGGGCTATACTCCCAGACCTTTCTTATATTTTATTTGGAAATAGGGTCTCACTAAGTTGCCGAGAGCCTCACTAAGCAGCTGAGGCTGGCTTTGAACCCGCGTGATCCCCCTGTCTCAGCCTCCCAAGCGCGGGGATTACAAGCGTGCACCACCACGCCCGGCTCTTGTAGAAAACTTAATGAGCGAAGCGCAGCTATGTGCTAGATTCAAGAAGACCCGGTTACACACTCAGCGTACTTTATTTTTATTCCAAAGCACCCTGGAGGGCTAGGTTGCGGCTCCCCAGGCAAGCTATGAACAAAAAGCAAAACTCACCATGGCCCTCATCATACCTGCTGACTAGGGTACACTGTTTCCCATTTTTATATTTTAGGGATGACAATGTAACTTATCCTAGGCCCCCTCACAGGGAGCTTCCTGATTGAAAACTGTTGGGCTCTGAGCACCTGCTGTCCACCGGCAGCAAAAAGCCCAAGAGAACCCTCCAAATGCCCCCGCCCCCACAGCGGCTGAAAGTCTACCACACACTCTCCAGCCTTTTGTCAAAGTTAGAATATGACCCTTTTATTTTTTTAATTTTTGGTTACTGGGAATTGAACCTCGGTCTCTACCTCTGGGCTATACCCCCTGCCCTATTTTATTTTTTTATTTAGAAACAGGGTCTCACTACATTGCTGAGGCCAATCTCAAACCTGTGATCCTCCTTTCTCAGCCTCCCAAGTACTGGGATTACAGGCTTGTGCTGCCCTGCCCGCTGACATTTTTATTTCAGGTCATTTCTCCTAAAGTTACTCATCACTGACTATGTTATATGTACATCAACCTTGTCTTTTCTCCTGTTAATCTGTTGATTGTCAGTTAATTTGCAAGCCCCAAATCACTGGTTTTATTCCTTCTTTTTTTTTTTTTTTGTGGTACTGGGGATGGAACCCAGAGGCATTCTACCTTTGAGCTACACCCTCAGCCCTATATTTTTATTCTTTATTTTGAAACAGGTTCTCGCTGAGTTGTGAGGGGCCTCACTAAGTAGCTGAGCCTGTCCTTGAACCGTGATCCTCCTGTCTCAGCCTCCTGAATGCTGGGATTACAGGTGTGCGCCACCACACCTGGCATATATTTTTTTAAAATTCCTTGTTGGTGCACTGTAGCTTCACATAACGTAGTTCACAAGGACGATGAGAAACGTGCACACAGCACTTGGTGGGCTTTCCCTCGGCGCCCTCCCCACCCCCACCCCCCCTTCCCCATTTGGTGCTGAGATGGGCACTGGTATGCTCACATATGTACACAATGGTACTGATTCCTCCCCCTCCCCCTCCCCTAGACCAACCCCCTGGCTCTACTGGAGTTTCCCCTCCATTATCGAGTCCCTCTGGTATCCCGATTACTTCCTAGCTTGTCCATATAAGAGCAAACAGGACCCTCCCAACACAAAGGAGAAGGACCAAGGGCGGAGGGACGGACAGACGGATCGACACGATGGAGCAGGCGTAGTCAAATGTGACAGTGGAATCTTGATGACGCACGTATGCGTGTTGCCTGCAAAATTCCCCCAACTTCATGCCTGAGAATATTCATAATGAAAGGTAGGGTGCGACACGCCTGCAACCCCCAGACTTGGAAGGCTGGGACAGGAGGATCACAGGCTTGAGGCCGGCCTCGGCAACTTAGGGAGACCCTCAACTACTTAGAACCTGTTTCAAAATAAAAAATAAATGCCGGGCGTGGCGGCGCACGCTTGTAATCCCAGCATTCGGGAGGCTGAGACTGGAGGATCACAGTTCGCGGACAGCCTCAGTATTTAGTGAGGCCCTCCGCAACTCAGCGAGACCCGGTTTCAAAATAAAGAATAAAAAAAAAAAAAAAAAAAACAGGGCAGGGGGTATAGCTCGGAGGTCGAATGTCCCTGGCTTCCATCCCCAGACCCGCAAACAAACAAACAAACAACAACAACAACAAAACAAAATAAAAACTAAAAAGCAATGAGAAAATGCAATTCAAAGCCACGCTGAGATTCCACCTAACTCCGGTTAGGATGGCCATCTTCCAACACACAAACAGGAGTGAATGCTGGCGAGGACGCGGGGAGACAGGAGCTGTGGTGCACTGCTGGTGGGCCTGCAAACTAGTACAGCCACGATGGGATCGGCGGGAGGCTTCTCAGAGGAATGGGAACGGAACCACCACAGGACCCAGGACAGCGCTCCTGGGCGCCTCCCCAAAAGATACGTGCATATCCGCGGTCAGATGGCAGCACGACGCGCAACAGCCGAACTATGAGACCACTCACTGTCCATCGACAGACGAATGGACCGCAGAACCACGGGACGCACACACAATGGACTTTTACTCAGCCAGAAAGAAGAACAGAATCATGTCACCTGCGGGAAAACGGGTGGAACTCGAGACTATTACACGGAGATGGGCCAGTCTCGAGAGGTGAATGCTGGGTGTTTTCTCTTACTTGTGAAAGCTGGATAGAAATTCAGCAAGAAGGGTTGCATCAAACAGAAGGACAAAGGCTCCAGTGGAGCCACGGAAGGCCTCGGGAGGGGAGGAGGGGGACGAGACACGGGGTGTAACAGCTGAAATATGCCATGCGCGTACACAAAACTACCAGCTCCGATCTCAAAATCACACGTGTGGCTGAGGGGGGCGGAGGGAGGTGTTCCAAGGGCTGTGTGTGTATACGTGGGTATCTCTGCCACTCTACCTCGGCATGATGTAGAGTTACAATTCACCAAGCCAGCCAGGCAAGCCTGGCTCGCCGGCCACAGGGCCCAGCCCAACCGCTGGGGAGCCGCAGAGCCAGCTGGGGTTTCGGTGGTTGTTGTTTTTTTTTTTTTTGGTGGTACTGGGGTTCCTGGAAGCCCGTCTATCTCCGGACTACACTCCCAGACCTATTTTATTTTTGGAAACAGGGTCTCCTAAGCCAGCACGGCTGGCTTCGAACCTGCGCAATCCACCTGTCTCCGCCTCCCAAGCGCGGGGATTACAAGCGTGCGCCACCACGCCCGGCCGTCGGTTGTTGTTTTGTTTGGGGTACTGGAAATTGAAACCCAGAGCGGGGTGCTCTACCTCTGAACTACATCTCCAGTCCTTCCATTTTATTTGGAGGCGGGGTCTCCCTGAATTGCCCGGATAGACCTTGAACTGGCGATCCTCCTGCCTCAGCCTCCCGAGTAGCTGGAGGTTCCCGGACAGCCTCAGCTACTTAGTGAGGCCCTCTGCAACTTAGTGAGACCCTGTTTCAAAATAAAGAATAAAAAATAGAGCTAGGGGTGTAGCTTGGAGGTAGAATGCCCCTGGGTTCCATCCCCAGTACCACAAAAGAAAAAAAAGCAAGCTCCTCTAAAACATCCTTTCCTTTCAGCCTCATTTCCTCCCCCTCCCTCCCTTCCTCTCTCTCTCTCTCCTCTTCATCCCTTATTCTCTTTTTCTTTCTCGTTCTAGGGATTAAACCCAGGGGCACTCTACCTCCAGGCTATATCCCCAGCCCTTTTTATTTCTTATTTTATTTATTTATTTAAATAATTTTTTTTTGGTGGTACTGGGGATGGAACCCAGGGGCATTCTACCTCTAAACAACACCCCCAGCCCTATTTTTTATTCTTTATTTTGAAGCAGGGTCTCACTGAGTTGCAAAGGGCCTCACTAAGTAGCTGAGGCTGTCTGCGAACCTCCAGTCTCAGCCTCCCAGATGCTGGGATTATAAGCGTGTGCCACCACACCCGGCTCTATTTCTTATTTTAAAACCGAGTCTCACGAAATTGCCAAGGCTGGCCTCAAACCTGCAATCCTCCTGTGTCAGCCTCCCAAGTCCTGGGATTGCAGGTGTGTGCTACCACAGCTGGCTAGACACAGGCTGTCAATGCCACAGAAAGGAGAAATCGTCAAAGAAGAACGCCCTCGGTTCTCCACTCTCCACCCCACGTACCCTCGCTGGGTCTCACCAGCGGACTGGCTGTCCCTGCACAAGAGCCGCATCCCCGTCGGACGCCGCCCAACGCTGCCTCTCCCGCCCTCTCGCTCTCAGCTCTCCTTCCTCCCTGCCCACCCCTGCCGCTCCTAAACGAGCCGGTCCCACTTGTAGTTCATCTTGACCTTATTAAAAACATCACCAGTAACTTTAAAGTCTCGTGTTGAGCTTGCACCACGACTCAGTGATTTCTTACTCTTTACCTGCTTAAGAAGCTTGACAATGTAGGTCTAGACTTGCCTTTTTTTTTTTTTTTTAAATTATACTGGGGATAGAACCCTTCTACCTCCAGGCTACACTCCCAGACCTATTTTATATTTTATTTGGAAACAGGGTCTCTTAAGCCAGTGCGGCAGGCTTCGAACCTATGCGATCCTCCTGTCTCCGCCTCCCAAATGCAGGGATTACAAAGTGTGCGCCATCACGCCTGGCTTTTCTCTTAGGCACAGAAATGACCATGCTGGTAAGTCTATCTCCTGAGCAGCAGTTAAAGCCACTGCTCTGCCCAACTCCACATCACGACCGGCACTTAGCACTGCTGCCTGCCAAGTACCGGCTCCCACAGGGCCCCTCTACCCACCAACTCCTCTAGCCCGAGCTCCAAACTACACCCAAAGCTCACCTTTCTTTGTGTGTGTGCGATACTGGGGATGGAGCCCCAGGGTATTCTATCGCTGAGTTACACCCCTAGACCACTTTAAAAAAATCCTTTAAGTATATTTTTTAGCCGGGCGTGGTGGCGCACGCTTGTGATCCCCGCACTTGGGAGGCAGAGACAGGAGGATCGCGCAGGTTCGAAGCCAGCCGCGCTGGCTTAGGAGACCCTGTTTCCAAAATGAAAATGTAAAAATAGGTCTGGGAGTGTAGCCCAGAGGTAGAAGGGCTTCCAGGAACCCCAGTACCAGAAAAAAAAAAAAAAAAGTATATTTTTTAGCCGGGCGTGGTGGCACACAAATGTAATCCCAGCATTTGGGAGGTGGAGACTGGAGGATCACGGTTCACGGCCAGCCTCAGCTACTTAGTGAGGCCCTTTGCAACTCAGTGAGACCCAGTTTCAAAATAAAGAATAAAAATTAGGGCAGGGGGTATAGCTTGGAGATCAAATGCTCCTGGGTTTCATCCCCAGACCCAGAAAAAATTTTTTAAAAATAAAATAGATATATTTTTAATTTTTGAAATAGGGCCTTATTGCCAGGCATGGTGGCGCACGCTTGTAATCCCCACGCTTGGGAGGCGGAGACAGGAGGATCGCGCAGGTTCGAAGCCAGCTTTACTGGCTTAAGACACCCTGTTTCCAAATAAAAAAATTTAAAAAATAGGTCTAGGAGTGTAGCCCAGAGGTAGAAGGGTTTCCAGGAACCCCAGTACCACCACCAAAAAAAAAAAAAAAAGAAAAAAAAGAAAGACAGATGAAAGGAAGAGAGAAAGAAAGAAAGAAAGAAAGAAAGAAAGAAAGAAAGAAAGAAAGAAAGAAAATAGGGCCTTATTAAATTGCCGAGTCTGTCCTGGAACCTGTGATCCTCCTGTCTCAGCCTCCCAAGTACTAGGATTGCAGGTGTGTGCCACCACGCCCGGCTCAAAGTTGACCTTTCTTTTTTTCTTTCAGTACTAGGGATTGAAACCCAGGGACATTCTTCCTCTGAGCTATGCCCCAGCCCTAATTTTATTCTTTTTTTTTTTTTTGAAACAGGGCCTCACTAAGATGTGGAGGGCCTCACCAAGTAGCTGAGGCTGGTTGCAAACCTGCCAAACTCCTGTCTCAGTCTCCCAAATGCTGGGATTACAAATGTGCGCCACCACGCCTGGCCAAAGTTGACCTTTCTTTTTTTTTCTTTTTTCTTTTTTTTAAAGAAACTCATGTTTCTAACGTGCAAATCTATGCATGCCCTGTCATGGAAGCTATTTTATTCAGCTGCTAATGTTTAGTATTAGCACTGAGTATACAAGGCACATCATGATCAATAAATATTTGTTGAGTAGAAAGAATAAATTGTCGAGTCTGGTGACATATGCTTGCAATCCCAAGTGCTTGGAAAGCTGAGACAGGAAGATTCACGGGTTCAAAGCCAACCTCGGCAACTTAGTGAGACCCTGTTTCAAAATAAAAAAATAAAAAGGGCTGGGCTGGGCTCAGAGGTAGAATGCCCCTGAGTTCAATCCCCAATACCTAAAAAATAAAATTAAAAAAAATAAATAAATCGTTGGAATGCCCAATAGGCCTATATTTGGACATACAACGAAGGATGTAATCTGCATAGACTAATGATAAAATATGTAAAACAAGTTTAACAGCCAAGCAGTAACACCAGGGTTGAGCAAGTTATAAAATCTTAGCCTTGCCGGGCGTGGTGGCGCACACTTGTAATCCTAGCGCTTGGGAGGCCGAGACAGGAGGATCGCACACGTTCAAAGTCAGCCTCAGCTACTTAGTGAGGCTCTCCGCAACTTAGTGAGACCCTGTCTCCAAATAAAATATAAAATAGGTCTGGGATTGTAGCCCAGAGGTAGAAAGCCCCTGGGTTCCACCCCCAGTACCACCAAAAACTAAAAAAATAAAAAATAAAATAAAATCTTAGCCTTGAAATGCCTGTTAAGACTTCAAACTCGTGTTCTCCTTCCTCCCCCCTCAAACAAAAAGTAATTTTCTACTTTCCAAAAAGGATAAGAAACAAGTCTGAAGATTCAGCATTTACTTACGTGCAAAGAATCGACTGGTCCTCGCGATCTAGAAAACAGAACAGAACAAAGAGAGAGTGACCACCTGCTTGGTTTATGATATTTGATAGAAATCTCCTCTCCAGACAAAATCCTCTCCAGTCTGGCCACACAGTCCTACCCGGGGTCATTCACCGTCTCCACTGCGGCACCAGATTCATTGGGATGGGGGCACTCACGATGACCCGGCCTCATCCCACACATCTTGGCTTCGATGGCTTCATAGGCCTCATCAACCCTGATCCCAGGCCCCGATGCCTATCAGATCCAACTGGGAAACCTTACAAAGGTGTCATTCCTGGAGGTCCAGCCTGGCATGTCATTCTCGGGGCGATGGGAGCTGAAGCTCCCTCTGTAAGTAAGCAGCCACGAAATCCTGATGCAGGGCAGGTTTGGAAACACAGCCTTTCAGGATGGCTTCAAGAATACCCACAACTGCTAGGCGTGGTGGTGCACGCCCGGGATCCCTTTATTACGGAGGCTGAGACAAAAAGGATGAGAGGTTTGCGGTCAGCCTCTGTAACTTAGCCAGACTCTCAGCAACCCACAGAGACCCTGTTTCAAAAATTTTAAAAAGGCTCGAAGTGTAGCTCAGAGGTAGAAGGCCCATGAGTTAAATTCCCACGTAGCATTATTAATTTAATTTTTATTTTATTTTTTGTACTGGAGATTGAACCCGGGGGCATTCTACTTCTGAGCTATCCCCCCTATGCTTTTTTTTTTTATCTTCAAACAGGGTCTCGCTGAGTTGCTGATGGTCCAGGCACGTTGCTGAGGCTGGCCTAAAATCTGTGATCCTCCTATCTCAGCTTCCTAAGTACTAGGATTACAGGAATGCTTTGCCACACCGAGCTTAATTTGATTTGAAATGAGAAAAAGGTATCAAACACTGAGTGAAGTCGGGCATGGTGGCGCACGCTTGTAATCCCCACGCTTAGGAGGTGGAGACAGGAGGATCACATAGGTTTGAAGCCAGCTGCGCTGGCTTAGGAGACCCTGTTTCCAGGTAAAAAATATAAAATAGGTCTGGGAGTGTAACCTTGAGGTAGAAGGGTTCCATTCCCAGTACCACCAAAAAAAATAATAATAATAATAAAAATAATAACAATAATAAAAACACTGCGTGAAGACAATTTAAGATGATTATCTATATGAGGTTTAACCATTGTCTTAAGTCAAAATGTTACACAGACCAAATATAATAAAAGAATATACAATGATAAAATCAAGCACAGTTCAAGGCCAAACTTGGAGACTTAGCAAGACCCTCTTTATTTCAAAATAAAAAATAAAATAGGGCTGGGGTTGGAGCTCAGAGGTAGAATGTCCCTGGGTCCAATCCCCAGTACCTCTAAAAACAAACAAACAAACAAAAAGAAACATGGCTTCTTAGAGTTTAGTGGGTTTTGGTTTGTTTGTCTGTCTGTCTGTCTGTCTGTCTGTTTGTTTCTGGGGGTGGAACCCAGAGGCTTTCTACCTCTGGGCTACACTCCCAGACCTATTTTATATTTTGTTTGGAAACAGGGTCTCACTGAGTTGCTGAGAGCCTCACTAAGTAGCTGAGGCTGGCTTCGAACCTGCGCGATCCTCCTGTCTCAGCCTCCCAAGCGTGGGGATTACAAGCGTGCGCCACCACGCCCGGCAAGTTGAGTGTTTCTTTTTTTTTTTTAATGTTTTAAAGCAACTCGATCACTTAAGGATTCAGCTAAAGTTTTCAAAAGAAAAGGTGAAATCGAAATGCACATCTAACCCATGGCAAAGCTGCCGGCTCGGGGTGTGCGGTTTCTCATCACTTGCCAGTGTCCCATCCCTACTTCACAGACACGGAAGTAGTGCTCAGGGAGGCTGGACACTCCTCTCAAGTCACACTGCTAGTGCGGGAAAGGACGCTGGACCCAGCAAACCTGTCTGCCCCTCTGACCTGTCTTGCAGCTTTTGGGTTCTTTTCTCTCTCTCTCTCTCTCTCTCTCTCTCTCTCTCTCTCTCTCTCTCTCTCTCTCTCTTGGTAACTATAATAAGATCTATTTTTACACTTTTATTAGCACACTATAGTCTTACATCATAATGTAGCTCATGGTGATAGCGGCACATATACAAAACGCTTGGTGGTCTTTTGCCCCCGAAGCCCCGCGCCCTCCGCATCCCGCCTTTCCCCTCCCGGGGTACTGAGATTGACGCTGGCATTCTCACATACGGACAGAACGTCGATGGCAGTAATTCCTTCACTGAACCTCCGCCCCCTCCCTTCCCCTAGCCCACCTCCCTGGTTCACTGGAATTTCTCCTCCGCTATCTGAGCCCCTCTGGTCTCTCGATGACTCCCCAGCGCCCACATATTAAAGAAACCATATGCCCCTTCGCCTTCTGTGACTGCCAGTCTCACTGAGCGCAATGCTCCCCAGGTCCATCCATTTTCTGGCAAGTCACAGAACTTCTCCTTTAATGTGGGGTAGAACTGCATTGTTTATATATCCCATAATTTTGTATCCATTCACCTGTTGAAGGATACCAAGGTTGGTTCCCTAATTTGTCTATCATAAAGTGTGCTGTTCTAAACATGGGTATGCATGTATTATTATGATATTCTGGTTTCGACCCCTTTGGAAAGATTCCCAGGAGGGGAAGAGCCACGTTGTACGGTGGATCCATTCCCAGCTTTCTGAGGAATCTCCACACTGATCTCCACAGTGGCAGACTATCTGCACTCCCACCGACAGTGTACAAGAGTGCCTGTTTCCCCACATCCTCCCCAGCATTTAATGTTGTCTGATTTCTTTTGGGGGGGGAGGGTGTCTGGAGAAGAAACCTGGGACATTTGACCTCCGACCTATACCCCCTGCCATATATATATGTATGTATATGTGTGTGTATATATATATATATATATATTTTTTTTTTTTTTTTTTAAAACAGGGTCTCACTGAGTCTCAGAGGGCCTCATCAAGTAGCTGAGGCTGCCTGCAAACCGCGATCCTCCAGTCTCAGCCTCCCAGATGCTGGGATGACAAGCGTGCGCCACCACACCCGGCATTGATTGCCTTCTTGATGACTGCCATTCTGATTGGGGTTAGATGGTATCTCAGTGTAGTTTTCATGTGCGTCTCCCTGACTGCCAATGATTTTGAACATTTTTTCATGTTTTTATTGGCCATCTGTATTCTTCTTTTGCGAAGTATCTATTTAGTTCAGTTGCCCTTTTCTTGATTGGGTTATTTGAAGTTTTAGTGTTAAACCTTTTAAGTTCTTTGTATGGTCTAGATATTAGTCCTCTGCCAGAGTAATAGCTGGCAATATCTGTGTTCTTAAAACAACTGCGCCCCTGAGCTCACTAACCATCCTCTATCTGTCCCCTCCCCTTAAATTAGGTTGATGGTTTTGCTTTTGGTAATACTGGGGATTGAACCCAAGGGCATTCTACCTCTGAACTACTGCCCCCCAGCCCTACTTTTATTCTTTATTTTGAAACAGGGTCTCTCACTAAGTTGGCAGAGGGCCTCACTAAGTATCTGAGGTTGGCCGCAAACCTGCAATCCTCCTGTCTCAGATGCTGGGATTACAAGCGTGAACGACAATGCCTGGCTATTCTTCTTCTTTTATTTTCGGGTGCTGGGTAGAACACAGGAGCATTCTACCTTCAAGCTATGCCCCAGCCCTATTTGAGTTTTTATTTGGAAACGGGATGTCCCTCAGTTGCTGAGGCTGGCCTTAAACCTGCAATCCTCCTGTCTCAGTCTCCCAAGTATTGGGATAACAGGCGTGAGCCACTAAGATTAAATAAGATAATTAAGATTCACTCTACACCGGGCGTGGTGAGCACGCTTGTAATCCCCGCGCTTGGGAGGTGGGAGACAGGAGGATCGCGCAGGTTCGAAGCCAACCGCGCTGCCTTAAGAGACCCTGTTTCTAAATAAAAGTATAAAATAGGTCTGGGAGTATAGCCCGGAGGTAGAAGGGCTTCCAGGAACCCCAGTACCACCAAAACAACAACAACAACAACAAAAAAAGATTCACTCTTAACACATGAACCTTCAGACCCCTAAATTCTCCTGGTGTGGATGATTCCTATAGAACTCTACTAGACGTGTGTGTGTGTGTGTGTGTGTGTGTGTGTGTGTGTGTGTGTGTATGATCTTAAAGCACCCCAGCATTTACAATAGTCTTTAAACTATCTTTATAAATAGTATATATTTATAAATATGATAGAATACAAACTTAAGAGTTTTACTTAAGGGAAAAATTTTTTACTTGCAAAAGTGCAACAGGAGGATCACAGGCTCAAGGCCTGCCTCAGCAACTTAGTGAGATCCTGTTTCAAAATAAAAAATAAAATAGAGGCAAGCGTGGTGGCGCACGCTTGTAATCCCAGCATTCGGGAGGCTGAGACAGGAGGATCCAGGTTCGTGAACAGCCTCAGCTACTTAGCGAGGCCCTTTGCAACTCTGTGAGACCCTGTTTCAAAATAAAGAATAAAAAATAGGGCTGAGGATGTAGTTTGGAGGTAGAATGCCTCTGGGTTCCATCCCCAGTACTGCAAATAAATAAATAAATAAATAAATAAATAAATAAATAAATAAATAAAATAAAAATGGGTCCAGGAGTATAGCTCAGAGGTATTATAATGCCCCTGGGTCCAATCTCCAATATATTAGAAGAAAAAAAAAAAAAAGAAATGCAACTAGTCTTCTAAAGAAAAGAGATTTATTTAATAGCTCAGTGTTTTCCAAAGCACCTTCCAGAAATCCTAAGGAGGTGCTCAGAAAGTCCCAATAGTGGGGTTTCAAATCAGTGGTCTCATTTCCTGCCTTATAAACCCAGAACAGACCAAATGAAACCCAAAGAAAGGAAATTATACAGAAAACAGTGCAGTGAAAAACAGGAAAAAGAAAACCAGGAATCAATGAAACCAAATGTTAGTAGAAGAGACTGAGAAACTTCTAGTTAAACTGGTGAGGAAAAAGAAGAGACACAAATACCAGGGTCTGGAGTAAGCATGGAATATCACTGCAGATCCCCCAGATGTCAAAAGATAAGGAAATACTAGGAGACACTTGATGCCAAAATATTTGACAACTAAGATGAAAAGAATAATTTCTTGCCAAGATACAATTTCTTTGCAAGATACAAACTACGAAAGTTCACAGGAGAAGAAATAGTACTCTGAATAGTCCTGAATCCATCAAAGAAATTGAATCTGTAATTTAAAGCCTTCTCACAAAGAAAGCGTGGCTTCACCGGTGAATTCTCCAAAACATAAGAGCAAGAAATAACACCGATTCTTTACAAACTCTTCAGGAAATTAAAGAGGTAACATTTCCCAACACATTCTGAGATAAGCCTTACCTTAATGCTACGACCAGAAAAAAGACAGAATAAAATAAGCTATCTCTCATAAAAGCACAAAAAACTTAACAAAATATTAGCAACTCAAATCTAGCGATACAAAAAGATGTTTGTATCTAGCGTTTGCAAAAAGATGGCACTGAGCCAGGTGTGGTGGTGCACACTTGTAACCCCAGTACTTGGGACCGGAGGATCGCAGGTTCCAGGACAGCCGTAACAATTTAGCAAGGCTATCAGCACCTTAGCAAGACCCTGTTTCAAAATAAAGAATATAAAGTAGGGCTGGGGATGGATCTCAGAGGTAGAATGCCCCTGGCTTCATGCCTGGCAACACACACACACACACACACACACACACACACACACACACACACACACAGAAATAAAGATGGTATATAGAATGAGCAAGTGACATTTACCTGGTAAGGCAAAGCAAGTTTAGCATCCAAAAGGCAAACAATCTAATTGGCCATGTCCAAAAAGGGAGAAAAACCGTGGTTGCTAAACAAATGCAAAAATAGAATTGACAGAACCCAAACCTAGCCAGGGGTGGTGGCGCACGCTTGTAATCCCCGCGCTTGGGAGGCTGAGACAGGAGGATCGCACAGGTTCGAAGCCAGCCTCAGCTACTTGGTGAGGCTCTCGGCAACTTAGTGAGACCCTGTTTCCAAATAAAATGTAAAATAGGTCTGGGAGTGTAGCCCGGAGGTAGAAAAGCCCTGGGGTTCCACTCCCAGTACCACACACACACACACAAAAAAAAAACCCCAACACCTGCTCATGATTCACACACACACACACACACACACATACACACACCCCAAAATAGGAATATGAGGACCTTCAGCCTAGTAACAAGTATCTACAAAAAACAAAACTATAGTTTGTCTGCCGGAAATCCTAGGACATGGAGACTAAGACATGGAGGGTCTCAGGTTTGAGGACAGCCTCAGCAACTTAGTGAGACTCCGTTTCAAAATAAAAAAGGGCTAAGGGTATAGCTCAGAGGTAGGAGGTCCCTGGGTTCAATTTCTAATAACACACACACACACACACACAAAGATTAAACACTGATAAAACAATCAAATAAAACCTGTACACATACAGAGGCAAACCACGCCTGTGGCTTAGAGGATTCAATATTGTCATCAGTTCTACCCCAATTGAGCTATAGATTCAACACTACCCAATCAAAATGTCAGCAGAGATTTTTGGGAGGAGAAGTTGACAAGCTGGCTTCTCAAACTTATAAATATGGAAAGAGAAAGGAACTAGAAGAGACAAAACAAAATTTCTAATAACAATAACATTAGACTAATGTTACCACAAAGCTACGGATATCTCTGAACCTGTGTGATCTTGAAAAAAAAGTACACACCGACGTCAAAGGAACAGTCCTAGAAAAGACCTCGGAGGATCTCCAACAGCGCTTCTAAGGAAAGCCACTGGAGACATAACAAACAGCACTGGAACAATTCAGGTGCCACATGCAAAGAAATGAACCTCAATCCGTGCCTGGCAGGACCCAAAAATTAATTCAAAATAGATCACAGACTGGAAAAGAAACACTACAGATCACTGACACGAAAAGGATGTGCCTCTCTCTGGAAAGGAGAGAGTTTGCAAAACTGAGCAGTAAGAAAATAAATTATACAACGACAAAAAAAAAAAAAAAAAAAAAAAGCTCAGATTTGGATACTAGCCGGGCGTGGCGGCGCACGCTTGTAATCCCCGCGCTTGGGAGGCGGAGACAGGAGGATCGCGCAGGTTCGAAGCCAGCCTCAGCTACTTAGTGAGGCTCTCAGCAACTTAGTGAGACCCTGTTTCCAAATAAAATATAAAATGGGTCTGGGAGTATAGCCCGGAGGTAGGAAGCCTCTGGGTTCCACCCCCAGTACCACCAAAAAAAAAAAAAAAAAAAAAGAAGATCTGGACACCACCTAAGATACAGAGATGCCAAATTAGCAGATCAAAAGATGCGTTAGGGAATTCGATTTAAAAACCCAGAAACCGCAAGAAACCTATTAAGAGATGCAAAAGATGCACTAGAGACGCTATAGTTTAACTGAGGATACCAAATGCTGACAAGGACTTGGAACAACTGAAACTCACCCACTGCTGGAGGCTGGCACAGCCACACTGCAAAACAGTGTGGTCATTCAACGCTTTTTTATTTTTTATTTTTTGGTGCTAAGGATTGAACCCAGGGGCATTCTACCCCTGAGCTACATACATCCCTACCCTATTTTGTTTATTTATTTATTTATTTATTTATTTATTTATTTATTTATTTATTTTGGTGGTACTGGGGTGCCGGGAAGCCCTTCTACCTCCAGGCTACACTCCCAGACCTCTTTTTTACTTTTTTATATTTGGAAACAGGGTCTCTTAAGCCAGCGCGCCTGGCTTCGAACCTGTGCGATCCTCCTGTTTCCGCCTCCCAAGCGCGGGGATTACAAGCGTGCGCCACCACGCCCGGCTCGTTCTTTTATTTTGAAGTAAGGTCTCACTAAGTCATGATGGATCTTGCTAAGTCCTGAGGCTAGTATAGAACTTGCTATCCTCCTGTCTCAGCCTCCCAAGTACTCAGATTACAGACTTGTACCACCACGCCTGGCCTACTTTATAATTTCTCATTATTTTAATAAAAAGTAAAATCAAAACAACAACTGAGTCGGTTGTGGTGGCGTTTAAGAAGCTGAGACAGGAGGTTCAGGGTTCGCGGACAGCCTAAGCTACTTAGTGAGGCCCTTTACAACTCTGTGAGACCCTGTCTCAAAAATAAAGAATAGCGGGGCGTGGTGGCGCATGCCTGTAATCCCCGCGCTTGGGAGGCTGAGACAGGAGGATCGCAGTTTCGAAGCCAGCCTCAGCTACTTAGTGAGGCTCTCAGCAACTTAGTGAGACCCTGTTTCCAAATAAAATGTAAAATAGGTCTGGGAGTGTAGCCCGGAGGTAGAAGGACCCTGGGTTCCATCCCCAATACCGTAAACTAACTCTCTCTCTCTCTCTCTGTCTGTCTGTCTGTCTGTCTGTCTCTCTCTCTCTGTCTCTCTCTCTCTCTCTCTCTCTGTCTCTCTCTCTGTCTCTCTCTCTCTCGTATGTGTGGTACTGGGGATGGAACCCAGGGGCATTCTAACTCTGAGCTACAACCCCAGCCTTATTTTTTATTCTTTATTTTTATTCTATACTTTGAAACAAGGTGTCACTAAATTGCGGAGGGCCTCACAAGTTACTGAGGCTGGCCGTGAACCTGTGATCTTCCCGTCTCAGCCTCCCAAGTACTGGGATTACAGATGTGCACCACCACACCCGGTACACACTCTTCATGCTGTATAGACTGTCCTGCACTGTCCAGTGTTCTAAATCCATTTAGATATCATAGTAATATAGGAGAGCCGGGCGTGCTGGCGCGCGCTTGTAATCGCAGCATTCAGGAGGCTGAGACCTGGAGGATCGTGGTTCGCGGACAGCCTCAGCTGCTTAGTGAGGTTCTCTGCAACTCAGTGAGACCCGGTTTCAAAATAAAGAATAAAAAATAGGGCAGGGGATGCAGCTCAGAGGTAGAATGCCCCTGGGTTCCATCCCCAGACCCATAAAAAAAAAAAATTATAAATAATATAGGAATTACCGAGTCCTTGTGATTTGACAAACCTTACCTCTAATTATATATATATATATATATATGGGGGGGGGCAGAACAATGGGAGGCATTCTACCTCCAAGCTACACCCTCAGCCCTATTTTTCATTCTTTATTTTGAAACAGGGTCTCACTAGGTTGCAGAGGGCCTCACTGAGTAGCTGAGGCGGGCCAAGAACCCGCGATGTTCCTGTCTCCAGCTCCGGAATAC
Source organism: Muscardinus avellanarius (assembly GCF_963383645.1). Lineage (NCBI taxonomy): Eukaryota > Metazoa > Chordata > Mammalia > Rodentia > Gliridae > Muscardinus > Muscardinus avellanarius. Next base: position 14,764,293 of record NC_137802.1, on the reverse strand, counting down.
CGGGGTTATAAGCATGGCCACCACGCCCGGCTGGGTCTCGTCTTTGAGACATGGAGGTAGACGGATCTTCGACCATCGCTTCAAATTCTCCCAGAAGCACTGACCTGGTTAAGTTTCTTTCTAATGATTTTTGTCTGTTTCTGGGGCTGTATAATCAGTATCATTCCCTGTGAGTCTCTGTTCTTACATTTGCCAAATAGCTGTCTATATTAAGGTATTTTTAATGGAAGCAACTCTCAGTTGTAGTAACAGTTCTCGGAAAGTATAGATTCTGTTCTGGTCCATTCGTGTCTTTAGACATTTTTCATTTTGTTCTGGTTCATTTTACTGCTAGACGTGTGTGTGTGTATGTGTGTGTGTGTGTGTGTGTGTGTGTGTGCGCACGCGCGTGTATGGGGGAGTTGGAGGGGATTGAATCCAGAGGCATATTACCTCCACACTATAAACCCAGCCTTTTTTTTTTGTTTTATTTAGTTATTTATTTTTATGCGGGTCTGGGCATGGAACCCAGGGGCATTCGACCTCAGAGCTGCACCCACTGCCCTATTTTTTTATTATTATTATTCTTTATTTTGAAACCGGGTCTCACTGAGTTGCAGAGGGCCTCACCAAGTAGCTGAGGCTGTCAGCAAACCGCGATCCTCCCGTCTCAGCCTCCCGAATGCTGGGATTACAAGCGTGCGCCACCACGCCCGGCCTTTTTTTGTTTTGAAAGATGATCATCTCTCTAGGCTGCTGGGAGTCTTGCTAAATTGCTGAGGCTGGTCTGATCCTCTTGTCTCAAGTACTGGGATTACAGACACACACCACCATGCCCGGCTTGTTATACTTTTATTTATTTTATTTTATTTTTGAGGCACTAGGGATTAAATCCCGAAGTATTCTACCTCTGAGCTCCATCCCCAGCCCATTTTATTTTATTTTTTTAATTTAGAAACAAAGTCTCACCAAGTAGCTGAAAGCCTCACAAAACTGCTGAGGCTGTCCTCAAACCTGTGATACTCCTGTCTCAGCCTCCCCAGTATTGGAATTACAAAAATTTGCCAGAGTCTGGCAAATTCTCCTCCTCTCCCCTCCCCTTCCCCCCTCCCCCTCCCCCTCCTCCTTTTTTTTTTTTTTTTTTAAATTTGTGGTACTGGGGATTGAGCCCAGAGGCATTCCACCCCTGAGCTACCACATCCCTGGCCATACTCTATTTATTTTATTTTGAAACAGGGTCTCAGTAAGTTACAGGCGACCTTACAAGGTTGCTAAGGCCGCCCTTAAACCTGCAGTCTTCCTGTCTCAGCTTCCCACTACTGGGATTACAGGCGTGCGCCACAACACCTGGCACTGAGTTGTTTAAAGTGATTTTCGCCACAGCTCATAAATTTTTTATACGTGTTATTTTGTTTTGGTTAATTTCTAAAGGATCTGTTATCTAGGTTTTGCTTTTCCCCTTTTACCAAAAAGCCATTTGGATGAATGATTAATAGCAAAACCAGCAAGAACTCAGTAAATATCCTCCCACAAAGCCTAACCTGCTTGGAAATCTTTTGTTAATATTTTCTCTTATCATACCGTGGTCAGAGAACTGGGATTTTTATTGGAGCCCTACTACAGAATTGAGACCAGATTCACAAATGTTTGCTCTCTGCATGTAACACAGTAGTACTGTACATAGATTTTTCAAGAAACGTGTTAAATGGTGTTAAATTCAACTCACGTTTTTTTAATATTCTTTTTTCTTTCCCTACTTAACAGGTCAAATTCTGAGTGAGGCAAGACAAAGCTCCCTCAGTAATTCTGGTTCACTGTCTGTATTTCCTTTTTTTTTTTTTTTTTTTGGTGGTACTGGGGGTGGAACCCAGAGGCTTTCTACCTCCAGGCTATACTCCCAGACTTTTTTTATATTTTATTTGGAAACAGGGTCTCACTAGGTTGCTGAGAGCCTCACTAAGTAGCTGAGGCTGGCTTCGAACCTGTGCGATCCTCCTGTCTCAGCCTCCCAAGTGCGGGGATGACAAGCGTGCGCTACCACGTCCGGCTTCACTGTCTGTATTTCCAGTAGCCACTGGCCTAAATATTTGACGGGATACTTACATATCTGTAAGCATCAGCTGTCTCTTCTAGATGACCGCATAACACTATTTCTACCTCCAATCCCCTCCCCACCATCCTCGGCCCAGACCTTCTTCATAGTCCCCTGAGAAATCAGAAGCCCTTCCACAAGCTGCAGCCGCCGATCATCCCTACCTGGAGACCATGGCTCCAAAATCTGCCTGCTACTGCCGGGCGTGGTGGCGCACGCGTGTAATCCCCGCGCTTGGAAGCTGAGTCAGGAGGATCGCACAGGTTCCAAGCCGGCCTCAGCTACTTAGCAAGGCTCTCAGCAACTTAGTGAGACCGTGCTTCCAAATAAAATATAAAAAAAATAGATCTGGGAGTGTAGCCCAGAGGTAGGAAGTCCCTGAGTTCCATCCCCAATACCACAAAACAAACAAACAAACAAACAAACAAATCTGCCTGCAAAGGGAAAGGGGAAAGAGCTTTCTTTTCCAAAATAATGAGAAAAGACTTCAGCAAACTTAACGCTGGGAGTGCATAAACCAACCGGTAGAAGCCACAGTCACCTCTCAGAATAATCAACACTAAGACCCTCCAGAAGGCTGGAGAGAGGGGAGGGAGATGATCGCATCGGGGTGAAGCGGCCCTGGATAGGAGCAGACACGTGGGCGCGGGAAACTGAGGCAGCTCCTCCCGGGGGGCTTCTAATTTCCCTGTGGAATGGGAAACAGGTCACCAGCTCGTCGCTGAGGGGCAGGCAGGGACCAGAGATAGGAAGCGTGCAGTTTTGAAACAGCCATGGTGGAGTCGGCAATCATCTCAATATAGAAACAAGGTCAGACTGGCGGGTCACATTAAGAGTAGAGTCAGCCGGCCGTGGGAGCGCACACTGGGAATCCCGGTACTTGGGAGGCTGAGACGGGAGGATCGCGGTTCACGGACAGCCTCAGCTACTTAGTGAGGCCCTCAACAACTTAGTTAGACCCTGTTTCAAAATAAAGAATAAAATGCCGGGCGTGGTGGCGCACGCTTGTAATCCCCGCGCTTGGGAGGCAGAGACAGGAAGATCGCGCAGGTTCGAAGCCAGGAGCGCGCTGGCTTAGGAGACCCTGTTTCTAAATAAAAATATAAAAATAGGTCTGGGAGTGTAGCCCAGAGGTAGAAGGGCTTCCAGGAACCCCAGTACCACCAAAAAAAAAAAGAATAAAATATAGTGCTGGGGGCATAATTAGTGGTAGAATGCCCCGGGTTTAACCCCTAGTACCGCAAAATAGGAAAGAAAGAGAGAGCCGGGTGTGGTGGCGCACGCTTGTAATCCCTGAGCTTGGGAGGCGGAGACAGGAGGATCGCGCATCCATTTTATTTAACTCTGGCCAAGAGGCGGAGAGAAAGGCGTGCAGGGCCGAGGGAGGTCACTGCAGCTGCAGGTTCTGATCTGAGCTCAGGCCTGGTTCTACTAGTCGTTAACTATGTAACATTTAAAAGCAAAGATTTTTATTTTTTTGGTACTGGGGATTGAACCCTAGGAGCAGTCTACCACCACGCTACATCCCCAGCCATATATATATATATATATATATATATATATATATATATAGTGTGTGTGTGTGTGTGTGTGTGTGTGTGTGTGTGTGTGTGCGCTGTGTGTGTGTGGTACTGGGGTTCCTGGAAACCCTTCTACCTCTGGGCTATACTCCCAGATACCTATTTTTTATATTTTTATTTGGAAACAAGATTTCATTAAGTCGCAGAGGGCCTCACTAAGTAGCTGAGGCCGGCCGCAAACCTGCGATCCTCCTGTCGCAGCTTCCCAAATTACTGGGATTACAAGCATGCACCACCACATCCTGCTTCTATTTTATTATTTTATTTTGAAACAGAGTCTCACAAAATTGCAGAAGGCCTCACTAACTAGTTGCGGCTGTCCTCGAACCTGCGATCCTCTTGTCTCAGCCTTCCAAGTCCTGGGATAACAAGTGTGCACCACCATGCCCAGCTAGGAGGTGGCATTTATTTTGTTTGTTTGTTTGTTTGTTTGTTTTTGAAGTACTGGGGGTGGCACCCAAGGGCTTTCTAACTCCAAGCTACACCCCAGCCCTATTTTTTAGTCTTTTAGTTTTGAAACAGGGTCTCACTGAGTTGCAAAGGGCCTCACTACCTCTGGGTACACTCCCAGACCTATTTTATATTTTATTTGGAAACAGACTTCGAGCCTGCACGATCCTCCTGTCCAAACCTCCCAAGATCAGGGATTATAAGCGTGCGCCACCACGACCGGCTTTTTTTTTTATTTATTGTGGTGCTAAGGCTCGAACCCAGGATCTGGCACATGCAAGGCGCATGCTCTACCACCGAGCCACTTTCCCAGCCTTTTCTGCTGGCTTGCATGCCTACGATCAGAGTGTTTCTTATACTGGCTTACGGTGTGGATAAAACATATGTAAAAGGTACTTTTAATATTGAAATTGACATGAGCCATTATATCTATCTCAGAACTGGGGAGGTTGAGAAAGACAGCGTTCAGCAACCTAGTGAGACCTTGTTTCAAAGTAAAAAATAAAAAAAAAGAGCCGGGGATGTAGCTCAGAGGTAGAGTGCTGCTGGGTTCAATCCCCTATGATACAAAAATAAATAAATTTACACCAAGTTTTTGTTTGTTTTTTTGGTGGTACTGGGGTTCTTGGAAACCCTTCTACCTCCGGGCTACACTCCCAAACCTATTTTATATATATATTTTTGTAAACAGGGGTCTCCTAAGCCAGCGCGCATGCGCGGCTGGCTTCGAACCTGCGCCATCCTCCTGTCTCCGCCTCCCAAGCGCGGGGATGACAAGCGTGCACCACCACGCCCGGCCTATACACCAAGTATTATTAAGAAGCAACATTATTTCCCTGTTCCCTAGAGAAAATGGCCACATTGTCTATTCTAATCTTAAGAACTCAATTTTTCTACCATAAACATTCCTTTTTTAATTGTTTTTCAAAGAAAATTAAAACCTTTTCTAGACCAGAAGGAGACATTTTAAAAACACGCAGTCAGATTTAAGAATTTCTGAGCCACTGTAACAGTCCGGTTACCTTGCAGCATGCATCTGTACGCGGACTCCGAGATGGCGTAGATGTGCGGCGGCATCTCGTGGCGCTTCTTCCCTCTGTACATTTCAATAATATTCTCAGAGTAGATTGGAAGGTTCTTGTAAGGATTTATGACCACACAGAAGAGTCCGGAATAAGTCTAGAATAAAAATAAAATTCAGTGTTAAAACAAACAGAAAAAAAAAAAATTACAGCGCTGCACTTAGCTAGTCAGGGTCCAATCAAGAGACAGAAACAACATAGGAATTTAAACAGATCTTTATCCTTCAAGTAATTAATCTACCTCCCAAATTCAATTTAGCCCATCAGAGTAATTTCCTACTATGAACCACAAAGACTTTGTTTTTCTCTGTGGTACTGGAGATTGAACCCAAGGCTGCTCTACCTTTGAGCTACACTCCAGCCTTGTATTTATATATATATATTTGTACTGGGGATGGAATTAAGGGGCAATTTACCTCCAAACTACATCCCCAGCCCTGTTTTGTTTTTCCTTTTTCCTTTTTTTTTTTTTTTTTTTTTTTTGCAGTACTGGGGATGGAACCCAGGGGCATTCTACCTCCAAGCAAAACCTCCAGCCCTATTTTTTATTCCTTATTTTTGAAACAGGGTCTCACTAAGTTGTGGAGAGTCTCGCTAAGTAGTTGAGGCTGGCTGCGAACCCACGATCCTCCTGTCTAAGCCTCCTACGTACTGGGATTACAAACGTGCGCCACCATGGGCCCAGATCATCCTACCCCCCCCCTTTTTTGGTGGTACTGGGGTTCCTGGAAACCCTTCTACCTCCGGGCTACACGCCCAGACCTATTTTATACTTTTTTAAAATTATTATTATTTGGAAACAGGGTCTCTTAAGCCAGCGCGGCTGGCCTCAAACCTGCGCAATCCTCCTGTCTCCGCTTCCCAAGCACGGGGATCACAAGCGTGCGCCACCACGCCCGGCCGACCCTACCCCTTTTTATTTCTTATTTTGAAACAGGTGCTCAGTAAATTGCAGAGGGTTTTGCTAAGTTGTTGACGTGGCCTCAAACACTTGATCCTCCTGTCTCAGCCTCCCAAGTACTGGGATTATAGGCATGCGCCACTGCATCCGTCCCATAGTTTATTGAAGGGCACTTTTCTGGATTTAGTTTCCTCAACAATAGAAATAATGTGTGCTTCAAGACTTCAAAAGGCTACAATATGGTTCCAATCGGGTATTATTTGCCTTTTACACCCATTCTCTCATAAGTGAACAAGCTATGTAAAGCTCATTAACGTCGGTTCAGATTCCTCACTCCAACTATCTTTGTTTATTTGTTTGTTTTGGTACTGGGGACTGAACCCAGGGGCATTCTACCTCTGAGCTATACCCCATCCTTATTTATTTTTTTATTTGGAAATAGGATCTCACTAAGTTGCGGGGTCCTCTCTAAAATGTGGAGGCTGGTGGCAAATCTGGGATCCTCCGGTCTCAGCCTCCCAAGGACCAGGATTACAAGTGTGCGTCCCACGCCCAGCCCATCTAACCTTTGAGAAGAGACCATTTGCCAATATCTAAGCATCAAAGAAGAGTATTCATAATGCTCTGAAAAGGCTGTTAATCCTTTTTCAAAGCAAGTATTTGTGTAAAACAGGATTTTTCTTCAAAGACGTCAACCAAAACAGCTATTACAACAAATGGAATGCAGAGGTACATAAGGGAATCCATCTGTTTTTTTGCTAAGATATTAAAAAGATTTACAAATATCTAAGTTTTTACTCTTCTTGTTTTTTTAAACATAAATTTTTAAAAACATACATTTTTAATTATTTTTATTTTTTTTGCGGGTCTGGGGATGGAACCCAGAGGCATTTGACCTCCGAGCTACACCCCCCGCCCAACTTTTTATTAATTTTGAAACAGGGTCTCACTGAGTTGCAGAGGGCCTCACTAAGTAGCTGAGGCTGTCTGCGAACCGTGATCCTCTGGTCTCAGCCTCCCAAATGCTGGGATTACTAGCGTGCGCCACCACGCCCAGCTTAAAAACATAAATTTTTAAAACAAATTTTTAGGTTAACTTATAGGTTTACTGTAATTTTATTTATCTATTTATTTATTCATTTATTTATTCATTTATTTATTTACTTACTTATTTGCAGTACTGGGGATGGAACCCAGGGGCATTCTACCTCCAAGCTATAACCCCAGCCCCATTTTTTTTTTTTTAATTCTTTATTTTGAAACAGGGTCTCACTGAGTTGCAGAGGGCCTCACTAAGTAGCTGAGGATGTCCACGAACCATGATCCTCCTGTCTTAGCCTCCTGAATGCTGGGATGACAAGCTTGCGCCGCCATCCCCAGTGACTAGAATTGTTTTTAAATAAAATAATAAAGATTCAAACTGTGTTTAATTTCTAACATAGTAAATATAAAGCACACATATTGGTGCCCTCAAAAACTGTGCATGTGTGTTATGTGTGCATGAGAGAGAGTGAAAGAGAGAAATAGTCAGACAGACTGGGTACTGAATGCAGAAACATTCTACCTCTTTCTCTGAGCTAAACCCCTAACCCTATTTTATTTTGAAACAGGGTCTCACTAAGTTGCTGAGGCAGGCTGTGAACCTGAGATCCTCCTGTCTCAGCCTCCCAAGTACTGGGATTACGGGCATCAAAAACTTTTAAGAAAGCTAGGTGCAGTGGCTCAGTCTTATAATCCCAGTACTTGGGAGGTTGAGATAGAAAGATTGAGTTCATAGCCAGACTCAACTACTTAATGGGGCCCTCCACAATTTTGTGAAATCCTGTTTCAAAATAAAGAATAAAAAAATAAGCCAGGTGTGGTGGCACACACTTTGCAATCCCAGCATTTGGGAGGCTGAGACAGGAGGATCATGGTTCAAGGATAGCCTCAGCTACTCAGTGAGGCCCTCTGCAACCTAGTGAGACTCTGTTTCAAAATAAAGAATAAAAAATAGGGCTGGGGGTGTCCTTGGAGGTAGAATCCCCCTGGGTTCCATCCCCAGTACTGCCGAAGGAAAAAAAAAAAAAGAAAGAAAAGAAAAAAATAGAGCTAGATGTGGTGACACAGGCTTGTAATCCCAGTACTTGGAAAGCTGAGACAGGAGGATTGCAGGTTCAAGGCCAGCCTCAGCTAGTTAGTGAGGTACCCCAAAACTTAGTGAGACCCTGTTTCAAAATAAAGAATAAAAAGGCTGGGCGTGGTGGCGCACGCTTGTAATCCCAGAGCTTGGGAGGCTGAGATAGGAGGATCACAGTTCACAGACAGCCTCAGCTACTTAGTGAGGCTCTCAGCAACTCAGTGAGACCCTGTTTCCAAATAAAATATGAAATAGGTCTGGAAGTATAGCCCGGAGATAGAAAGCCTCTGGGTTCCACCCCCAGGACCACAATAAATAAAATAAATACATAAATGAAATAAAGAATAAGCCGGGCATGGTGGCGCACTCTTGTAATCCCAGCACTTGGGAGGCTGAGACAGGAGGATCACGCAGGTTCGAAGCCAGCCTCAGCTACTCAGTGAGGCTCTCGGCAACTTAGTGAGACCCTGTTTCCAAATAAAGTATAAAGTAGGTCTGGGAGTATAGCCCGGAGGTAGAAAAGCCCCTGGGCTCCACCCCCAGTACCACCAAAAAAAAAAAAAAGAAGAAGGAGAAGGAAGAAGGAGGAGGGGGAGGAGGAGGAGGAGGAGAAGAAGAAGGAGGAGGAGAAGGAGAAGGAGGAGGAGGAGGAGGAGGAGGAGGAGGAGGAGGAGGAGGAGGAGGAGAAGGAGGAGAAGGAGAAGAAGAAGAAGAAGAGGAAGAAGAAGAAGAAGAAGAAGAAGAAGAAGAAGAAGAAGGAGGAGGAGGAGGAGGAGGAGGAGGAGGAGGAGGAGGAGGAGGAGGAGGAGGAGGAGGAGGAGGAGGAGGAGGAGGAGGAGAAGAAATAATAATAATAATAATAATAATAATAATAATAATAATAATAATAATAATAGGGCTGGGAGTGTAGCTTGGAGGTAAAACACCTCTGGGTTCCATCCCCAGTGCTGTAACTGGCCTAGGAAATAGAAACCTTTGCTGATCAGGTAAGTATAGCAATCATTATTCAGAATTTACACTGTAGACACTTAGGACTTTGGAGTTTTTAATTGTCCACAGACTGATTTCTGAGAATATTCTATAAAACTGATTCTATGAACTGTTGAAAAACAGGAGGGATGGAAACAGCTCCCAGACGTGAAGGCCTTTGGAAAGGCGCTCACAGTCACTCTGTGGCATATGGAAGAGACATTTTGTTTAAGGTGATCTGGTCAGACCAAACTCAGACAGCAAGAGGACACCACAAAGCTGGAGGACGGGGTACTCGGCTGCCGTGGGCCCACCTCCCCTGGGAACATGACGGGAGGCTCACTGACAGCCACGTTCATCAGGGCTGACACCTGTGGCAGCTGCTCCCAAAAAGCCCTCTGGAGACCACTCTACTTTGAATACTAGTTACCCACGCTAACACAAGAGAAAGGCCTGCTTAAAAATTCAAGGGATCCCATGTATTGATTTGCCTTTTAATTTGTTGTGCCTTTGGTGTCTTGTTGATAACGTGTTTATCTGTGCCTGTGTGTTGTAGTGTTGGACCTATGCCCTCTTCAAGGAGCTTCAAGGTCTCTGGTTTGATTTCCAAGTCTTTGATCCATCTTGAGTTGACTTTTGTGCAGGGTGAGAAAGTGGGATTAACTTCCAATTTTCTGCATATGGTTAACCAGTTTTGCCAACACCATTTGTTGAAGACACTGTCTTTTTTCCAGTGTATGTTTTTGGCCCCTTTGTCAAAAATCAATTGGCTGAAAAAGTGTGTGGACTTGTTTCTGGGTCTTCTATTCTGCTCCATTGGTCTATGTATCTGGTTTTTTTTGCCAGTACCATGCTGTTTTTATTACAATGGCTTTGTAGTATAGTTTAAAGTCAGGTATTGTGATTCTTCCTGCACAGTTTTTGTTGCTGACAACTACCTTGGTTATTCTGGGCTTTTTGTTATTTTATGCTAAGTGAGATTAGTCAGTCACAAAAAATAAGAAAGCAGATGCTTTCCCTAATATGTGAGAGTTAGGGAGAAATGGGTCATAGGAGGAACTCTAGATGAAAAAGGAAATCCTAAGGAGGAGCAAACAAGGCAACCTAAAGGAGGAGAAAGGAGGGGGGAAGAGGAAAATCTCTAAAACACACCATGTACTTAAACATATCGAAGTCAACCACTAAGCCGAGCAAGGGAGGGAGGGACGGGGAGGGGATGGGGTGGGAATTGGGTAGGGGTTAAATCAGCGATGTGTACGTGTATGTGCACACAAGTTTTTTACCCCAATATGTTGTATGAATATAATGCACCAATAAAAAAAATTTATAATAAAAAAAAATTCAAGGGACCATCTCTCTGGCTGCTCTTCCAGAATCTTGCAGGCTCCCAGCGGGATGCACTTCCTTCTTAGATTAAAGGCTTAGAAGGGGACAAAGGCAGAGGACATCTGCCAGGTCACCAATCCCCAGCCTGGGGAAGGCCGTCCATATCAGAGTAGAAAGATGGAATCGGTCCCTTGTTTGCCTGGGGCCAGATCCATGACTGTCCCCTCCTTCGGATGATCTTCCAAATCTTTAGATCCCTGGTATTCTGGGAAGTATGCATACACCTTGAGGAACGCGGCTTCCCCCAAGGCCTGCCAGACCGGCATCTATAGCACTTTTCCCCAAGGAAGCCTCTGGTCTAAACTAGTCTAGCCTCCCTCTGCTGCCCTCAGGACAAAGAGGCGGTGAGAGACAGTAAAGACACGCCAGTGCGAAAGGCGTACAGCGAGGTGTGGCCACAGACAGGGGCTGTGCACAGTCTGTCTCAGAAAGCTAGGGGAGTGGGCGTGGGGGCGCACGCTTGTCATCCCAGCATTCGAGAGGCTGAGACAGGAGGATCGGGGTTCGCGGCCAGCCTCAGCTACTTAGTGAGGCCCTTTGTAACTCAGTGAGACCCTGTTTCAAAATGAAGAATGAAAAATAGGGCTAGGGTGTAGCTCGGAGGTAGAATGCCCCTGGGTTCTATCCCCAGTACCAAAAAAAGAAAAAAAAAAAAAAGCCAGGGGAAAGGATTTTAAATGTTTTCACCATAAAGAAATAAAGAAATAGCATTTGACCAGAAAGATGTGTTTAACCTCAATGAATGCTCATGTCCTGAAATAGTACACGGTATCCCATCCATATACATAATTTTTGTATTTTTAGGTGTTATTATTGTTGTTGTTGTTGTTATTATTATTATATATTTATTATTATTATTATTATTATTATTATTTTGTGGTACTCGGGGTTGAAACCAGGGGTATTCTACCTACAAGTTAAACCCCCAGCTCTACTGTATGTATGTATGTATGTATGTATGTATGTATATATGTATGTATGTTTTGCAGTACTGGGGGTGGAACCCAGGGACAGTCTACCTCTGAGCAACACCCCCAGCCCTATTTTTTTTTAATTCTTTATTTTTATTTTGAAACAGGGTCTCGCTGAGTTGCAAAGGACCTTACTAAGCAGCTGTGGCTGTCCGCAAACCGCGATCCTCTTGTCTCAGCCTCCCACATGCTGGGATTACAAGTGTGCGCCACCACGCCTGGCTTTTAGTCTTTATTTGGAAGCAGGGTCTCACGAAGTTGCGCAAAGCCTAAGTAGCTGAGGCTGGCCACAAACCTGCTATCCTCCTGTCTCGGCTTCCCAAGTACTGGGATGATAAGCGTGCGCCACCACGCTCAGAAAAAAAAATTATTTAAAAAATACTTTATTAAGGGTGAAAAAAGAGAGTGTGTGTGTGTGGGGGGGGGGTACTAAGGATTGAACCCAGAGGCGTTCTACCTTCGAAGCTACACTCCCAGCCTGATTTTATTTCTTATTTGGAAATAGGGTCTCACTAGGTCGATGCGCGTCTCGCTGCCTGCTGAGGCTGTCCTCGAACCTGTGATCCTATGTCTCTGCTTCTCAAGTATTGGGATTACAAACATGTGCCGCCTTGCCCAGCTCTCAGTACTCTTTTATGGAGTTCAATTTACATAAATTAACAAATCATAACCAGACACCAAGGAATTTCTATACATATGATCTGACTTTTTCACTAAAAATTAGAATATAACCCATCACGAAGCTGTACATTCTACACTGCTTTCCTGACATGTTAAAAACTACAGATGGGCAAAAAAGAAAGACAAAAAGATAAGCAGAAAGAAAAAAGAAAGAGAAAACCTCCAAGAAAGTTAAGACACACAAATTGAGTTTAAGATTCATACCACAGACAGCACGTGAACTGACCCTAACGGACATGTTTAATCAGGGTTAACTCCAACGTGCATGTTCTGAGGACTGGATTGCAAAGGTGAGGAAGTCTTGCAAATGTGAATGCATCCTCAAAAAAAAAAAAAAAATTAAATAAGTTCCCCACAGTCACTAAAGAGAAACAGAAAAAATGCTTGAGTAAAAATGTTTAATAAACATGCCGGGCGTGGTGGCACACGCTTGTAATCCCCGCGCTTGGGAGGCTGAGACAGGAGGATCGCACGGGTTTGAAGCCAGCCTCAGCTACTTAGTGAGGCTCTCAGCAACTTAGTGAGACCCTGTTTCCAAATAAAGTATAAAATAGGTCTGGGAGTATAGCCTGGAAGTAATAAGCCTCTGGGTTCCGCCCCAGTACCACTAAAAAAAAAATTTAATAAACTGGTAAGCCAGGCATGATGGCACATAGCTGCAATCCCAGTACTTGAGAGCCTGGGACAGGAGAATCGAAGGCTGGAGGGCAGCCTTGGCTACTGTGCAAGACCCTGTTTGAAAATAAAAGGGCTGGCTTGCCAGGCGTGGTGGCGCAACTCAGTGAGACCCTGTTTCAAAATAAAAGAATAAGCTGGGCTTGGTGGTGCACGCTTGTAATCCTGGCGCTTGGGAAGCTGAGACAGGAGGTCTCAGGTTCGAAGCCAGCCTCAGCTACTTAGTGAGGCTCTCAGCAACTTAGTGAGACTGTTTCCAAATAAAATATAAAATGGGTCTGGAGAGTATAGCCCAGAAGTAGAAAGCCTCTGGGTTCCATCCCCAGTACCACCACCAAAAAAAAAAAAAAAAAGAAAAAGAAAAAGAAAAGGGCTGGGAGTGTAGCTTGGAAGTAGAATGCTCCTGGGTTCAATTCTCAATACAAAATATATATAAATCAAGCCGGGCGTGGTGCACGCTTGTAATCTCAGCAATTGGGAGGCTGAGACCTGAGGATCACAGTTCAAGGCCAGCCTCAGCTACTACTTAGTGAGGCCCTTTGAAACTCAGTGAGACCCTGTTTCAAAATAAAGAATAAAAAACAGGGCTGAGCCGGGCGTGGTGGCGCACGCTTGTAATCCCTGCGCTTGGGGAGGCAGAGACAGGAGGATCGCGCAGGTTCGAAGCCAGCCGCGCGTGCTGGCTTAGGAGACCCTGTTTCCAAACAAAAATGTAAAAAGTAGGTCTGGGAGTGTAGCCCGGAGGTAGAAGGGCTTCCAGGAACCCCAGTACCACCAAAAACAAAAAAAAAAAAAAAAAAAAAAACAGGGCTGAGGGTGCAGCTCGTAGATAGAATGTCCCTGGGTTCTATCCACAGTACAAAAAAAAATAAACATATATATATATATGAAAGTACTTGAAGACCTCATTTCCAGCTACAAGGAAAATTAGCTCAAATATTGGGCTCTTGCATAAACTGATCATTGAACTCATATGAACCCCTTTCACCTTCCTCCAGGGCTTGTAGTAGGAGGGAAATTTGCTATTAAATAATTTCTCTGGAGACCTTTAAGTTTGCGTTAAATCTCACTCGGCATATGAACAGGCACACACGATATCGAGCACCTTCGAGACGCATACTCTAGCTCTGAGGACAACAGATACACACGAAACCCAGCAGCCACAAAACAAGGCAAGAGACAGGGAAAGAGAGGGATCAAGGGGCTTTTTAAATGGCGGAGGAAGCTCTGGGCCAGGACACAAAGCACACCCCGGCACGCAACGGCCATCAACATCCTGTGAGAAGCTCTAAAACTGGATACAAAACTCAGGCCCAGATGCTCTTTGATGCTCTTCCGAATGACTGCTAGGTCCAAAGGAGGGATAAGGAATTCCTATTAAAACAGCAGGCGCGAAGGGCTCTGACAGTCACAGGATTAAACAAGGGTAGTTCCACTCGCAAAGCTGGAAATGAAGGCGCTGGGACAGCTCACTCGGGAGAGCGGTAGACACGGGCTGAAAATAGCCTATACCACGGGATGGCAGCGAAAAGCCTAGAAGGTCACCCTGAACAACGGAGATTTCCTCTGTAGGTGATGAGGTATCAGATTCAGGAAAGTGCTTTAGCAAAGCAGAAAGCTGGCGGGCACATGGAAAATCGATTGCGGGGACAGGAGGAGAGAAGCAGGAGGTGGACAAGGTGGAGACCGCGCCGCAGTGCTGGCGCCGGAGCAGCCCTGGACCAGAGAGGGGGCCGCGCAGACCCCGACCCCGGGTGGGTGGGTCACCCAGACGCTGGATGCAACTGGGCCTTGACTGCGCCCGCTCAGAAAAGCTCACATGGAAAAAAGCCAGTCAGGCCCAAGGCGAGGAGGATGCAACGTTCCCCAGCTTGATAGACTACGAAAGTTACGGGTGAAGAAAAAGATAATTTGCTTTCCAGGAAGCCTAATGAGCCCCTTTCCAGACTGAGCCAGCGAGCAGGGAGGGCAGAGGAAAATAGCAACTCGAATCAGAGAATGGAATCCAGAGAGCTTCAAAGACCTGAGCGAGAAGTATGTACGACCACACGGCTGCAGGCTTTGCCGGAGACGTAAACACCTGCGCACACACAGGGACGACCCGCAGCTTTACAGACACGCTGTGTGCTTCTCTCTATGCTGAGCGCTCTGCCCGGGCTGCCACCGCCTCTGTCTGGTGCCGGAAGATGTTACTCACCCTTTAAGGATCAGGCTTCTGTTTAAGGGGATATGGGAGGCACGGTGATGCACACCGATGATCCTAGTGCTTGGGAGGCTGAGACAAGGAGGACTGCGGGTTCAAGGCCAGCCTCAGCAACTTAGCGAAATTCTCAGCAATCTCATGTTCAAATTAAAAGGGCCTGGGAAGCCGGGCGTGGTGGCGCACGCTTGTGATCCCAGCATTCGGGCTGCAGAGATCAGAGGATGCCGGTTCACAGACAGCCTCAGCTACTTAGTGAGGCCCCTCGCAACTCAGTAAGACCCTGTCTCAAAAACAAAGAATAGCGCTGGGCGTGGCGGCGCACGCTTGTCATCCCCGCACTTGGGAGGCCGAGACAGGAGGATCGCGCAGGTTCGAAGCCAGCCTTGCTGGCTTAAGAGAGCCTGTTTCCAAATAAAAAAATTAAAAATAGGTCTGGAAGTGTAGCCCGGAGGTCGAAGGGTTTCCAGGAACCCAGTACCACCAAAAAAAAAAAAAAAAAAAAAGACTAAAAAATTAGGGCTGGGGGTGTCACTTAGCACTAGAATGCCCCTGGGTTCCATACCGCAAAAAATAAATAAAATAAAATAAAATAAAATAAAATAAAATAAAATAAAAGGGCTTGGGGTATAGCTGGAAGGTAGACTACCCCTGAGTTCAATCCCCACAAGGAGGAGAGGGACAGAAGGAGGGAGGGAGAGAAGGAAGGAAGGAAGGACAGACGGACAGAAGGAAGGATGGACTTGGATAGTGCTCAACAATGACTGCTCCAATTCTTGGGTGACTAGCAGAGGAGGACCCTCGTATGGCACAAACCAGGCTGGCACAACCTAAATGGACTCACTATACTCAGTGCTCAATCTCGGCTTCATAAAGTGAGCGCCAGCCTCGCGCTAGGTGTCTGCTGATCAGCCTGTCTAAGGCCTGGGTCCCATGGCCAGTCTATAGGAAGAACCGAGAAATCACAACCAACTAACTCCACAAGGCAGGACATCCTACAACACCACTTATCCATCTTCCCGAATAAAAAGTAGGAGCCGAGAGTAATCCTAGTACTTGGGAGGCTGGGAGAGGAGGATTGTAGGTTTGAGGACCGTCTCAGCCAGCAGTGAGACACCCGTCAACCTAGGGAGGACCCTGTTTCAAAATAAAAACAAAAGCTGAGCATGGTGGCACACAGCTCTAATCCCCGTACCTGGGAGGCTGAGACAGGAGGCTCGCAGGTTCAAGGACAGCCTCAGCAAGAAAGGAGACCCTCATCAACCTAGCGAGACCTTGTTTCCAAATAAGAAATAAAATCAGGCTGGGGGTGTATCTTGAAGGTAGAATGCCCCTGGGCTCAATCCCCAGTGCCACCAAAATAAAAGAGAAAAAAAGGAGGGGAAACAGATTAGAAGAGACATAATAACCAATTCACACACACACACACACCCCTATACACCTATTCTGGATCCTAAGTTGAAAAGATCAACAATTTATAAGATGTTTTTGAAACATAAGGGAATCTGCAAAGTCTAAATATTTGATGCTATGGAATTACTGTGATTGTTATTTAGACAGATAATAGGTACGAATCCTAAACACTCTTGCTGACCAGCAAGAAGCGAAGCAGAGCTTTCAGCTGCAAACAAGTCTAAGAAAACAAAATTAAAGAGTTTTGGCCACCCAGGAGGAGGTACAGGCTGGGACCAATAAACACCCCAATCCTGAGATCCTGAGGGCCACGCCCTAAAAATCTAGACTGTACCAGAAATAGACCAGCCCTCACACAGCCTGAGGCCTAGCTGGCCGGGACATCGACCCCTGACTGAACTAGATGACCTAGTTCCCCTTGGCCCAATTGCCTACCAAGAAAACCTTACAACAGGCGTAATGCCATCCAGAGCCCCAAATTATCCCCACAAGAACCAGGAATCGCGATGCAAGAAGTCATGAGTAACACCCATCACACGTCTAGAGCCCGAGTCTATTTTTATTGACTTGCATTATTGTCTCAGCTGTTAACATATTCCAGTAACTAAAAGACATGGTGGAGAATTCTGGCAGAGAACCGGAAACTATAAAAAGAAAATTCTAATGAAAATTCTAAAACTGAAAGATGCAGTCACTAAAATAGAGAATTCAATGGACGTGTTTTAAGAGCAAATCAGATACAGGTGAAGAAAGAATTAGGCCCCTGACACATTTGTCAGAAGAAAATAGCCAGACAGACACATGGGAAAACAAGAATGGAACCGTAGGGGACACGAGAGCCACGGGGGACAGGGCGGACAGGTCTGATGTACGAGGCATCTGAGTCCAAGAGGGAGGAAGATGGATGGTACCGAGCAGGGACAGAGAGGATGGAGCCAGGTGTGGTGATGCTCACCTGTAACCCCAAGACTCAGGAAGCTGAGACAGGAGGATCACAGGTTCAAGGATAGCCTCAGCCAATAGTGAGACTCTCATCGACCTAGCAAGACCCTGTTTCAAAATAAAAATAGGGCTGGGGGTGTAGCTTGGAGGGTGAAGGTCACTGGGTTCAATCCCCAGTACTAAAAAATAATTAATAAATAAATAATTTATTATTAAATAAATAATAAATGAAGGAATTTTCCAAAACCAACAGAAGGCATCACGCCACAGAGTCAAAAACATTACAAACCCCAAACTAAACATGTAAAAGTTTACCAAAGCACATCATAGTAAAACTATTAAAAAAATCAAAGACAAAAATAAAATTTGAGAAACAGCCAGTGGGATAAAGGGGTACAGATTACCTTCCAAGGAGCAAGAATAAAATTATAAACTGAATTTTCAAAAGAGAAAGACGGAAGGGGAAATTCAGTGCCAATATATCCCAAATCCAGCCAAAACAAATACAGGAATTTAAAACCCAAAGGAGAACCGGACACTTTCAGAAAAATAAAAGAGACCTTTCTGAAAGAAAGGTTAAACCAATGTGGTGGTGCATGCCTATAATCAGAGTACCTGGGAGGCTGAGAAGAGAGTTTCCTGATTCAAGGATAGCCTTGGCAACATAAGCAAGGCTCTCAACAACTTAGACCCTGTTTCAAAATAAAATAAATAAATAAATAAAGCTGGGCATGGTGGCATATGCCTGTAAACCCAATACTTCGGAGGCTGAGACAGGAGGATCTCAGGATTGAGGACAGCCTCAGCAAGTAGTGAGACTCTCAGTAGCCCAACAAGACTGTTTCAGAACAAAACAAAACAAAAAATTTTTAAAGAGCTGGCAGAATGTCCTTGGGTTGAATCGCTTAGTACCACAAGAATGAATGAATGAACAAAGAAAGAAAGAAAAATAGAAAGAAAAGTAAAAGTTAGATGTAAGGAAAAGAAAGCAATAGAAAATGTAAATGGATAAAATTAAATGAATATTAACTACCAAAAGTAATGAGCATCTTGAGGGTTTTAAAATACAAAGTAAACAACCATAGCGTGTAAATTAGAAGACAGCAAAGGGTGTTCCGTGTTCTCAGGCTCCTTATTTTTTGAACTCTCCATCATCTTTAATACCAAGGACACAAAGTTAGAATAGGCAACTACTTAGAACAGCTGAGCGAGTAGCAGAAATGTGTAGCTTCTGATAAAAAGAATAATAAAAGTCGCTTAATTTATAAAAGGCTAGCCGGGCGTGGTGGCGCACGCTTGTAATCCCAGCGCCTGGGAGGCAGAGACAGGAGGATCGCGCAGGTTCAATGCCAGCCTCGCTGGCTTAAGAGACCCTGTTTCCAAATAAAATATAAAATAGGTCTGGGAGTGTAGCCCGGAGGTAGAAGGGTTCCATCCCCAGTACCACAAAAATAAATAAATAAATAAATAAATAAAATAAAACTATAGCAAATTTCATTTGTGGGGGGTTACTAGGGATTGGATCCAGGGGAATTCTTCCTCTGAGCTATACTCTCGACGTTTTTTATTTTTTATTTTGAGACAGGGTCTTGCTAAGTTGCTGAGGGCCTTGCTTCACTGCTGAGGCTGTCCTCAAATCTGTGACCTCCTGTCTCAGCCTCTCAAGTCCTGGGATTACAGGCATGTACCACCATGCCCAGCAGCAAATATCACTCTTAATGGTTGACCTTCCTCTGAGATCAGGAAAGCATGCTTCCTGTAAGTCCCAGACAGTGCAATAAAGTAAGAAAAAGAATAAGAACTGGATAAAAAAAAAATCTTGTCTGCAGATAATATGAATGTGTTTGTAGACATCCTAAAGAATCTTTGGCTAAACTATTATAACCAATAAGTAAACTTCATAAAGTCACTGAATATAAAGTCAATATAAACTTTAACTGTAAAACCACTATTTCTACAAATTAAGTACATATTATATACACATCACACGGACAAAATCTGAAACACCATTTAAATAGTATTCGGGAAAAACAAATATCTAAAGATAAGTCTAACAAAAGATGTACACTGTTTCTACTAAGAAAACTATAAAACAATATTGAAAAATTGTTTCAAACAATATTGAGAAAATAGGTGAGTATAAGCAAAAATTAAAGATTAATTATTATAAAGATCTAATTTCACCCTCAAATTGATAGAATCAGTAAAATTACAACAAAAATTCCAACAGGGTATTTTGTGTGTATGTATGTATGTATAAAAAAATGATATAATACAATGACAAAGAAAACAGTTCAGAAGATTTGGACACTAGCCGGGCGTGGTGGCGCACGCTTGTAATCCCCGCGCTTGGGAGGCTGAGACAGGAGGATCGCGCAGGTTCGAAGCCAGCTTCAGCTACTTAGTGAGACCCTGTTTCCAAATAAAGTATAAAATAGGTCTGGGAGTATAGCCCGGAGGTAGAAAGCCCCTGGGTTCCACCCCCAGTACCACCAAAAAAAAAAAAAAAAAAGATTAAGATGAGTCAAAGGGATGGTATTTGTGCGTGCGTACGTGCGTGTGTGTGTGTGTGTGTGTGTGTGTGTGTGTGTGTGTAGGTAGAGTAAAGCAAGAGCAAAGCCTGGGCTCAATCCCCAGCACTGGAAAAATAAACAGAAACAGATGCATAAAGAATGAGAAGCTAGCAGTGGATTATTGCACTATTTCTCACTGGTCTTTTAAACCTTACCCACATGTTTCTAGGTCTTGTTTGTTAAAAGTCTAGTCTGAAGACCTTGTTTTCTGCTGGGACTCTGACTAAATCAGGCTAGAAAGCTAAACAGGCCCATCCCCTGACCCAGGAATTCTACTGCTAGCCATACACCAGACACAGAAAGGCTTGCCTGTTGTACCAGGTACACAGAGAAGGCCATTGATGGAAGGCAATACTCATACTAGTACCAAAACTGGGAAAAAACCAATGTACGAAGCTCATTGAGAGTTATATTGGGTCAAAAATCTTAAAATCGAAGCCGGGCGTGGTGGTGTAATCCCAGCATTCGGGAGGCTGAGACGGGCCGGGTCGCAGTTTGCGGACAGCCTCAGCTACTTAGTGAGGCATTCCGTAACTTAGTGAGACCCTGTTTCAAAATAAAAGAATAAAAAATAGGGCATGGGTGTAGTTCGGAGGTCAAATGTCTCTGGGTTCCATCCCCAGACCCGGAAAAAAAAAAAAAAAAAATCATACGATGGAATACTACATTCCAGCGAACTAAGCCCGGTGCAGAGGCGCATACCTGTAATTCCGGTACTTGGGAGGTTAGGACAGGAGGATCACTGGTCCAGCATATGGTAACTTAGTAAGACCCTATTTCAAAATAAAAAAATGAAAAGGGCTAGGGATGTAGATGAGCAGTAGAACGCCACTGGGTTCAACCCCCAGGACCATCAAAAACAAAAGAAGAAAAAACTATTTAGCTTTTTTTTTTTTTTTTAATTTCAGAGCTTTTGACATAAGAAACTGAGGGCCCCAAGACGTCTCATTTTATATATATTGCATAATGTATGTAGACGCTGAGTCTCATAAATGTGCATTTATTCATTTTAAACAACAATAAACACATAATATGTACTAACAAAAATTTCTTTCTTTTTTTTTTGTGGTATTGGGGAAACCCAGGGGGCATTCTATCTCCAAGCTATACCCCAAGCCCTAGTTTTTTTGTTTGTTTGTTTTTTGTTTTTGCAGTACTGAGGATAGAACCCAGGGGCATTGTACCTCCGAGCTACACCCCCAGCCCTGGTTTTCATTCTTTATTTTGAAACAGGGTCTCACTGAGTTCAAAGGGCCTCACTAAGTAACTGAGGCTGGTCGCGACCCTGCGATCCTCCTGTCTCAGCCTCCCCAAATGCTGGGATGACACGTGTATGTCATCATGCCCGGCTCAGACTATGCTTTATATTGAAAGAGGGTCTCACTAAGTTGCAGAGGGCCTCACTGAATTGTTACCTTCCACCTGCTATCTAGACCTGCAATCCTCCTGACTCAGCCTCCCAAATACTGGGCTTACAAGTATGCGCCACCACGACCGGCCCCGTGTGTGATTTTTAACTTCATGCGAACCTCATTTGGAAAACAATGACTGGCTCACTGAATTACACAAGTCCTCCAAATGATGGCATTTCACTATGACAGCAAAATAAAAAAATCAACATACATTATTATCAGCATCTATCACATCAGAAAGTTTATGTTGTTGTTGTTGTTGTTGTTGTTTTTTGGTGGTACTGGGGTTCCTGGAAACCCTTCTCTGGGCTACACTCTGGCCCACACTTGTAATCCCCGCGCTTGGGAGGCTGAAACAGGAGGATCGCGCAGGTTCGACGCCAGCCACGCTGGCTTAGGAGACCCTGTTTCCAAATAAAAATATAAAAATAGGTCTGGGAGTGTAGCCCGGAGGTAGAAGGGCTTCCAGGAACCCCAGTACCACCAAAAAAATAAATTAAATAAATAAATAAATAAATAAATAAATAAATTTGGAAATAGGGTCTCTCTTAAACCAGCAAGCCTAGCTCTGAACCAGCGCCATCCTCCTGTCTCCGCCTCCCAAGCGCGGGGATTACAAGCGTGCGCCACCACGCCCGGCAGAAAGGTTTTAAAGTATCCACAACCTGTCAAGTTCACAGTGGTAGATGCAAGTTTCCCACAATTCTAATTTTCATGTAAAAACTCCAATTTTACTGTTGATAACAAATACAATCAGTTGTTTTCCTTAAAGCAACAAGCTCACTTTCTTTGCAAGAAAATGTCTGCAAAACTTTCTTTGCAAGAAAATGTCTGCAAAATGCCTCTGTTTGTGTGTGACCATAGCTTGTCCATCAGCCATTCTATCAAATAAAAATGGTGTTCTAGCTGGGCGTGGTGGCGCACGCTTGTAATCCCCGCGCTTGGGAGGCTGAGACAGGAGGATCACACGGGTTCGAAGCCAGCCTCAGCTACTTAGTGAGGCTCTCAGCAACTTAGTGAGACCCTGTTTCCAAATAAAGTATAAAAATAGGCCTGCGTGTATAGCCCGGAGGTAGAAAGCCCCTGGGTTCCATCCCCAGTAACTAACACACACACACACACACACACACACACACACGCACGCACGCACGCACGCTAGTAAAAAGGGCAAATAACATCTTCATATTATTAAGAAAACAGTTTTGACCTCTCAGATCCCTTGAAAAGGTCTTGGGGCTCCCTAGAGGACACACACATACCATACTTTGAAAGTAATGGATTACACTAACACAAAATAATACGGAACTATAAACGGATCTTGGAAATGGAATACTAAACAAAACAAAAACACCTATCGACACAAAAGACTACATACTACGAGATCCACTTATAAAAATTTCAAAAACAGGCCAAACTAAACTATACTGTTTAAGGATGGTTATTTAGTGAGTAAAACACACAGGGTGATTTTAACACACTTCTCTCAGTAACTGATAGCTCACGCCTACGAAAATTAGCAAGGCTATAAAATTATCAAAGATTTAGACAACACAGTTCAAAGGCTTAAATCTAACTGCCAAATATGGAACCCTTCGCTAACAGAATACACATTCTTTACAAACACACGTAGCCAACAAAAATTGGTAATATACTACCCAAATCAAGTGTAAACAAAACAAGGACTGAGCCGGGCGTGGTGGCGCACGCTTGTAATCCCAGTACTTGGGAGGTTGAGACGGGAGGATCGCAGGTTCACAGGCAGCCTCAGCTACTCAGTGAGGCTCTCTGCAACTTAGTGAGACCCTGTGTATAAATAAAGAATAAAAAATAAGGCTGGGGGCATGGTTCAAAGGTAGAATGCCCCTGGGTTCAATATTCAGTACCGCAAAAAAAAAAAGACTGATATTATAAGTATAATATGTTTTGTGATGAAGTTACTTTAAAAATAAATAATTTTAAAAACAAATAAATAATTTAAAAAACTGACACTTATAATGTGAATTTTTTTTCTTTCTTTTTTTTTTTCAGTACTAGGTATGGAATCTGGGGCGCTTAACCATTGAGCTACATCCCCAGCCCTTTTCTGAATGTTTAACAGGGTTTCACTAAATTGCCCAGGCTGGCCTTGAATTTACAATCTTGCCTGACCCTCCCAAATAGCTGGGATTACAGCAAAGTAGACTTTTAAATGGTTCCCAGGTCGAGGAAAAAAAATCATAATAAAAATTAGAAAATATTTAGAACTGAGTATTAAAAATGCTACATGAAGCTGAGCGTGGTGGCATACACTTGTGATCCTAGTACTTGGGAGGCTGAGACAGGAGGATCGCAGGTTCAAGGACAGTCTCAGCAAGTAATGAGACCTTCATCAACTTATGCAGACCATTTCAAAATAGAAATAAAAGCCGGGCGGGCTGGCACGTTTGTAATCCCCGCGCTTGAGAGGTGGAGACAGGAGGATCGCGCAGATTCGAAGCCAGCCTCGCTGGCTGTTTCCAAATAAAATATAAAATAGGTCTGGGAGTGTAGCCCGGAGGTAGAAGGGTTCCATCCTCAGTACCACCAAAAAATAAAATAAAATAAAATAGGACTGGAGGTGTAGTTCAGAGGTCGAATGCCCCTGGGTTTAATTTCCAGTGCCACAAAAAATAAAATAAAAATAAAATAAATAAAATAAAAATGCTAAATGTGACGTGAGCTGAAACAGTATTAGAAGACACAGTTTTAAATGGTTTTTATCAGCAAGGTGACTATTAATGAGCTGAGGATTTGGAGATCAGGAAGAATAAATTCACAGAAAATAGTCAAATGTGGTGGCGCACGCTTGTCATCCTAGCACTTGGGAGGCTGAGACAGGAGGATCGCGGTCCGCAGACTGCCTCAGCTACTTAGTGAGGCCCTTTGCAACTCGTGAGACCCTGTTTCAAAATAAAGACGAAAAATAGGGCTGAGGGTAGAGCTCGAAGCTAGAATGCCCCTGGGTTCCATCACCAGTACTAAAAAAAAAAAAAGTTACTGAAAGAACAGTTACAAACAAAATACACTGTTCTTCCTTTTATTCTTTGTCTCTCCCCATCAAAATCTCCTTCCCCTTTCCCTCTATCTCCCTCCCCCCTCCTGCTTGCAGCTCCCTAGGGTGTCCGGTGTGAGGAGGAATCTGGCTCCTTTTCACACCGCCGCCCTCCATGCTCTGTGGGTGAGCACACCCTCCAGCCCTGCACCACGTTACCATCTGGCCACAGTCTCTGAGATTTCAGGTTCTCTCACTCCCCCGCCCCCATAACCCTGTCCTTCAACGGTGGCATTAAAAGCTCCAGCCCCCTCCTGCCCAGACCCCATTCCTACTGAGCCTGCTGCCAGAAACCAGCAGCGAGCTACCTTCTCTCTGTGCTAGCCATGGAGACGCAGGTCCCCCATCCTCACGGGCCTCGAGCCACAGCACTGGGCAGACTACAAGGTGGCCTCCCCACGCTGGGCCTCAGCTGGATTCCCAAGCTTCTTCCGTGTCCTTGGCTTCACCCTTTTCTAACATCTTTCCACTCCCTTCAAACCACTCCTCCAGCCTCCGGCCCTGCTGCCTCCTCCTCTCTTCTTTTGCAAGCTACCTCACAGAGGAAAGAAGTAAGGGAGAGGAGGAGGCTGGACGGGAAAAGCCACAGCCCAGGCCGAGCCAGCCGCTGGTTTCTGGGTCCGCCCTGGCTGGCTCCCTCTGCATCATACTCCTCTTTGCTGCCTCAACTAAGGCCCTCCACAGATCCGCTGT
This sequence comes from Muscardinus avellanarius, assembly GCF_963383645.1. Lineage (NCBI taxonomy): Eukaryota > Metazoa > Chordata > Mammalia > Rodentia > Gliridae > Muscardinus > Muscardinus avellanarius. The sequence goes on along the minus strand of NC_137802.1, from coordinate 14,739,105 downwards.
GGGGCCCTCCTCCTCTTACACTCTCCCGCATCCCTATTTTATTTCCTTAGGGGACATATCAAAAAGGCGGGAGCCGGGCCCGACGGGCTCACCATCCAACCTCAGCACCGAAACATAGTAGATGCTTAGTCAATATCCTAGGTACCCTAGTTCCTGTAAGAACACTTGTTCTCATGGATGAAGTTTTGTTTTGTTTTGTTTGCAGGTCTGGGGATGGAACCCAGGGGCATTCGACCTCCGAGCTACACTCCCTGCCCTATTTTTTTTTATTCTTTATTTTGCAACCGGGTCTCACTGAGTTGCGGAGGGCCTCACTAAGTAGCTGAGGTTGTCCGCGAACCGGTCTCGGCCTCCCGAATGCTGGGATTACAAGCGAGCGCCACCACGCCCGGATGGATGAAGTTTTGAATTACTCATGAGCTTCGGTAGCATGCTTCTTGCAAAAAATTCAAGTACCATTTTCCAATCTCAGACTACTTCCGATCTCAGACTGTTACTGAGTCCTGAGTCATTTTCTACTTGTCTTCATTCCAAGTCTAATCCAGGCTACCTTCTTCAAATCATTGCCGCCTCCGTCTACCACCCCCTCCAACCTGTTTTGCCATTCTAGGGCCCCTTTAGTATGTGGCTTCACTTTTCCTCTCTATCTATCCCCTATTGAGGGAGGTGTGTGTGTGTGTGTGTGTGTGTGTGTGTGTGTGTGTGTGTGTGTGTGTTATTGGGAACTGAACCCAGGGCATCTACCTCTTGAGCTATACCCTCAACCCTATTTAACTTTTTGTTTTGAAACAGAGTCTCACTAAATTGCTGAATTACTGAGGCTGGCCTCAAACCTGTGATCCTGTCTCAGCCTCCCGAGCACTAGGATTACACACATGTGCCACCATACCTGGATCCTTTTTTTTTTTTTTGGTGGTACTGGGGTTCCTGGAAGCCCTCCTACCTCCGGGCTACACTCCCAGACCTATTTTTACATTTTTATTTGGAAACAGGGTCTTAGAACCTGCGCGATCCTCCTGTCTCTGCCTCCCAAGTGCAGGGATTACAAGCGTGCGCCACCATGCCCGGCTCTTTTTTTTTTTTTTTTTTTTTCCTTTTCAGTACTGGGGATGGAAGCCAGGGGCATTTGACCTCTAAGCTACATCCCCAAACCTATTTTTTATTCCTTATTTTGAAACCGGGGTCTCACCGAGTTGCAAAGGGCCTCACTAAGTAGCTGAGGCTGTCTGTGAACCGCGATCCTCCGGTCTCAGCCTCCCGAATGCTGGGATTACAAGTGTGTGCCACCACGCCCAGCTGCTCCTTATTATTTTTAAAACTTCTATACAGTTTGGATCTTGACTACCTCCCAAAGGCCCCTGTGTAAAAGGCTTGGTTCGTGGCGAGCCTCAGCTACTTAGTGAGGCCCTCCGCAACTCAGTGAGACCCTGTTTCAAAATAAAGAATAAAAAAATCGGGCAGGGGGTGTAGCTCAGAGGTCGAATACCCCTGGGTTCCATCCCCAGACCCGCAAAAAAAATAAATAAATAAATAAATAAATAAATAAAAGGCTTGGTCCCCAGCCTGTGACACTATTGGAAGGTTTCAGGGCCTCTTGGAAAGAAGTTAGTCCACTAGGGGAGTGCCCTGGAGGGGACACTGGGACCCTGTCCATCTCCCTCTCCCTTCCCCCATGCACTGAGGTCAACAGGTCTCCCTCCAAGACGCACTGGGACAAACACAGACTGCAGTGGCAAGCCGAAATAGACCCTTCACAGATACGTCGGGCAATCTGTCACAGTAATGGGAATCTGACCGAAACACACGGTTAACATGTGCAACATACTTCTCCGCTGCTACCCACAGGCCAACCACAGAGCAATGGCAGCCTCCGTCTCACCCTCAACTGCTTCCTCTTAAAAACCTCACCCTCATCTCTCCTGCTTCCCTGTTCCCAAATGACGCTCTTCTTGCTCACCACGGAAACCTCTAGCCTGAAGTCCCCCCGCTCTCTCCGCCCGGATAGAGACTTGTTTTCCTATCATGCTGCTGCCTACATCCTCCTCCTAATCCAATCCTCCTTATTGTTTTTCTTCGGGTACTGGGGACTGAACCCAAGGGTTATTCTATCCCCGAGCTACACCCCAGCTTCATTTTTTATCTTTTGTTTTGAAACAGGGTCTCACTAGGTCGCGAAGGGCCTCACTAAATAGCTGAGGCTGTCTGCAAACCATGATCCTCCCGTCTCAGCCTCCCGAGTACTGGGATTATGAGTGTGTCTCATCGTGCCCGGCTTAACTCTAATTATCATCTTCAACTCCCTGGACTGTCGTCCGTCCGTCCTTCCTTCCTTCCTTCCTTCCTTTCCTCCCTCCCTCCCTCCTCCCTTCCTTCTTTCCCTTCCATCCTTCCCTCCTTTCTTTTACTGGGGATAGAACTCAGGGGTATTCTTCCTTTAAGCTATACCACCAACCTGCTGGGCATGGTGGTGCACGCTTGTAATCCCCGCGCTTGGGAGGCGGAGATGGGAGGATCGCGCAGGCTTGAAGCCAGCCGAGCTGGCTTAAGAGACCCTGTTTCCAAATATAAAAAAGTAAAAAAGAGGTCTGGGAGTGTAGCCTGGAGGGAGAAGGGCTTCCAGGAACCCCAATACCACCAAATAATAAATAAATAAATAAATAAATAAATAAATAAATAAATAAATAAATACTAAAAAAATAAAAAGCTATACCACCAACCCTATTTTATATATATATCTCTGAGGGTCTTCCTAAGTTGCTGAGGCTGGCCTCAAATCTGAAATCCTCCTGTCTCAGCCTCCCAGTACTGGGATCACAGGTGTATACCACCATGCCCGGCTACATGTTTAGACTTAAGGGCGAGCGAGACTTGGGTAAGTAAGAGGCAATTATTCCATCTTTAATAGCGACAGTCAAGCTAAAATCAGAGCGTGAGTATGTCCCATCCTCACTAGAACACGGTAAGATGTATAACGTACACGCATCCCCACCGCCGCGTCCCATGACCCTTTGGAAGAAATACTCACGTAGATAAGTCCTGAGTAGTAGCGGTCCTTCAGGTTATGTAAGACAGAAGCTTCGTTCAGGCACGTCAGCTCGGCCATGTCCTCCACCTTGGAAAACTTGGGTGGGTTCATCTTCTGAATGTCATCCTTGTTGACCATCGCCTTCTTGCCGTTCTCCGCCAGCTCCACCATGACCTCATCCCCCCGTTCCTCCTTGATGCTAGCCGCCTCGAAGCCATGGCGCTCGGATGGGATCCACACTAACTTCTTGGCCGTCCAGTCCGCTTGGGTGGCAGGGTTGTAGATGACAGCCCTGTCCACGAAGAGATACCTCTCCGGATCCTCCAGTCCAGTTCTCTGGGCCATTGTAAACAGAAGGATCCAAGAGCAATTGCCTCTAAGAGAAGAGGAGAGAAGGGCAAAGTTAGGTGCTTGCAAAATGTAAAATAATTTGTGAGATTTACTTTTTAAATTATCTTACAGCCGGGCATGATGGCGCACGCTTGTCATCCCAGCATTCGGGAGGCTGAGACAGGAGGATCGCGGTTCACGGACAGCCTCAGCTACTTAGTGAGGCCCTTTGCAATTCAGTGAGACCCTGTTTCAAAATAAAGAATAAAAAGCCGGGCGTGGTGGCGCACGTTTGTAATCCCCGCGCTTGGGAGACGGAGACAGAAGGATCGCGCAGGTTTGAAGCCATCTGCGCTAGCTTAAGAGACCCTGTTTCCAAATAAAAAAAAGTATAAAAATAGATCTGGGAGTGTAACCTGGAGGTAGAAGGGTTTCCAGGAACCCCAGTACCACAAAGAAAGAAAAAAAGAAAGAAAGAAAGAAAGAAAGAAAGAAAGAAAGAAAAAGAAAGAAAGGAGAGAAAGAAGAAAAAATAGGGCTGAGGGTGTGGCTCAGAGGTAGAATGCCCCTGGTTCCATTCCCAGTACCATAAAAATAAATAAATAAGCCGGGCGTGGTGGCGCACGCTTGTAATCCCCGCACTTGGGAGGCAGAGACAGGAGGATCGCACAGGTTCGAAGCCAGCCGCGCGCGCTGGCTTAGGAGACTCTGTTTCCAAATAAAAATGTAAAAATAGGTCTGGGAGTGTAGCCCAGAGGTAGGAGGGCTTCCAGGAACCCCAGTACCACCAAAAATAAAAAATAAAAAAATAAAAAAAAAATAATCTTATAAACTGGGTTTGGTGGTGCATGCTTGTAATTCCAGTGCTTGGGAAGCTGAGACAAGAGGATTGCAGGTTCAAAACCAGCCTCCGTGGCTTGCTGAGGCTCTCAGCAACTCAGTGAGACCCTGTATCCAAATTAAATCTAAAACAGGGCTCGGGGTGTAGCTCCAAGGTAGAAGGCCCCTGGGTTCCATCTCTAGTACTACACAAAAAAATTATCTCATACTTTTTGTACACTTTCAAGTACAAAGGCCTGTGATTCTAGTACTTGGGATGCAAGAATCACAGGTTCAAATCCGGCCTTATTTATTTATTTATTTTTGGTACTGGGGATGGAACCCAGGGGCATTCTACCTCTGAGCTTCACCCCTAACCCTATTGTTTTATTCTTTATTTTGAAACAGGACCTCACTAAGTTACAGAGGGCCTCACTAAGTAGCTGAGGGCGGATGTGAACCTGAAATTCTCCTGTCTCAGCCTCCCAAGTACTGGGATTACAAGCGTGCGCCAGCATGCCCAGCTCAGCCTCGGCAATTTAGAGAAACCTTGTTTCAAAATAAAAAAAATAAGCCGGGCATGGTGTTACACGCTTGTAATCCCAGTACTCGGGAGGCTGAGACAGGAGGCACTGGTTCAAGGCCAGCCTCCGCTATTCAGTGAGGTCCTCTTCAACGTAGTGAGACCCTGTTTCAAAATAAAGAATTAAAAATAGAAATGGGACCGGGCATGGTGGCGCAGGCTTGTAATCCCAGCGCTTGGGAGGCTGAGGCAGGAGGATCGCACAGGTTCGAAGCCAGCCTCAGCTACTTAGTGAGGCTCTCAGCAACTTAGTGACACCCTGTTTCCACATAAAATATAAAACAGGTCTGGGAATATAGCCCGGAGGTAGAAAGCCCCTGGGTTCCATGCCCAGTACCACCAAAAAAAAAAAAAAAAAAAAAAAAAAAAAAATTAGGGATACATATGTAGTTCGGAGGTAGAATGCCCCTGGGTTCAATCTTTAGTCCCGCAAAAATAAATAAATAAATAAATAAATAAATAAATAAATAACAAATAAAAAGGGTTGGGGGATTCACTCCAAGCTAAAATGTCCCTGGGTTCAATCCCCAGCACCAAAATATAAACAAGTAAATAAATCTAGATTAATTAATTAAATAACACTTTCAGTAAACATGAAGCATATACTCTGAGTCCAGGAGCTGGGGAAGCCCTCTTCCCAGCCACAGTAACTGAGTTTCCAAGGTAAATTTCAGGGGTGACCACTAATTATGACCCTGGTGATTGGCCACTCAAGATTGGCCCTCAGTTACCAAGTGCCGAGAAGCAGGCCGGAGAAGAAGGTGACACTCCAGGGCGACCTTTTTCTTTTCCTCCCCATCTCCTTTTACCCTCACCACAAATTAAGCAGGGAGTTAAGACGGGAAAGGAGAAAGAAGAAAAAGGAAACAGATGCATAATAAAAGGTCCATGGAGTGGTGCTGGCTTTAGTGAGACCACAGGGATATAGTGCCAGAGTAAGCAGCGGATCCAAACACGCCTCTCGCCGGGCGTGGTGGCGCACGCTTGTAATCCCCACGCTTGGGAGGCGGAGACAGGAGGATGGCGCAGGTTCAAAGCCAGATGTGCTGGCTTGAGAGACCCTGTTTCCAAATAAAAAAGTATAAAAATAGGTCTGGGAGTGTAACCCAGAGGTAGAAGGGTTTCCAGGAACCCCAGTACCACACAAAAAATAAAATCATCATCACCATCATCATCACCATCATCATCATCACCATCACCACCACCATCATCATCACCATCACCATCATCACCATCATCACCACCACCATCATCACCACCATCATCATCACCACCATCATCACCATCATCACCACCACCATCATCACCATCACCATCATCACCATCATCACCACCATCATCACCACCATCACCACCACCATCATCATCACCATCATCACCATCATCACCACCACCATCATCATCACCACCATCACCACCACCATCATCATCACCACCATCATCACCATCATCACCATCACCATCATCACCATCATCACCACCACCATCATCATCACCACCATCACCACCACCATCATCATCATCACCATCATCACCATCATCACCATCACCATCATCATCATCACCATCACACCTCTCAGTCTTTGAGTCTTTGAGCAGACTCAGTTCTCCCTTACAATGCCCCCTAATCAAGACCCCTGTCGCTTTTCCACGGCCCATATGGTTTTTACTTTTTATTATTTTTATTATTTATTTTTTTTTTATTTTTTGCAGTACTGAGGTTGGAATCCAGAGGATTCTACCTCTGAGCTACAACCCCCAGTCCTATTTTTTATTGTTTTTATTTCAAAACGGTCTCACTAAGCTGCAGAGGGCCTCACTAAGTAGCTGAGGCTGCCTGACCTGGGATCCTCCTGTCTCAGCCTCCCAAGTACTGGGATTACAAGCGTGTAATCCCGGCTATTTATTTATTTACTTACTATTTATTTATACTATATTATACTATTTATTTATTTACTTACTTACTTACTTATTTATTGGGTGGTACTAGAACTTTAACCCAGGGACATTTCACCTCTGAGCTATACCCTCAACCCCTTTTATTCTTTTTTTTTTTTTTTTTTTTTTTTGGTGGTACTGGGGGTGGAACCCAGAGGCTTTCTACTCCCAGACCTATTTTATATTTTATTTGGAAACAGGGTCTCACTAAGTTGCTGAGAGCCTCACTAAGTAGCTGAGGCTGGCTTCGAACCTGTGCGATCCTCCTGTCTCAGCCTCCCAAGCGCGGGGATTACAAGCGTGCGCCACCACACCCGACTTTATTCTTTATTTTGAGACAGGGGCTCACTAAATTGCCCTATACTGGACTTGAACCTGCGATCTTCTGTCTTCAGCATCCCAAGGACTGGGACTACTGGCCCGGCCCCCTATGTGGTCGTAATGTGATCAAATGGATCAAAGACAAGCGCTCTGGCTTAGCAGAGTGCATACCAAAGACAAGTACAGTGGGTACCAAAGACAAGCGCACCTTGGCTCCACACCACGACCTTCTGAGCACGCGGTGATGCCCGCGCAGGTCTCCGCTCCCATCCTGAAGGTGTCTTCTCTTCCATCCCAACACCCCATCACCGATCAGGACTAGCTCCCCCGCCCTGATCTCTACCCTCCAGACCGACTCCAATGCGGCCATGTCTTTTCTTCCTAGAAGCAAACATAATGTTCCAGATCTGGTCTGACCAATGCAGAAGAAAAAGGAATCGTTCACAACTTCAGCCTCACAGAGGGAAGGACTGGTCCCCAGACTTTACCATGAGCAAGCATGGCTCAAAACCTAATTGGTTCCACATATAAATAAAATTTTAAAAAATAAAAATATTCCACATATAAATTTTAAAAAATAAAAAATAAAAAAATATAAAAAAATTTAAAAACCTAATTGGTTGACTTGGCACCCACTGACTGCGGGCTCCTACGAAGCCACTTGTGAGGGTTCTGCGCTTCTGGGATCATCCCACAGGGCTTTATGTCCATGATTCACCTTTCTGATACGACACGTCACCATCTTTTTGGAATCTGATCCTATTCCAAACTCATTGTGGCTCTTACTCCAAATTCCAGGTTATTGCCAAGTTCATGGGCAGGGCTTCCACAGCCGCATCCCCATCGACACAAGGACCCACGGGCGCCCACTGTCACTCTAGTGAATCTCAACCTCGCTCCTCCCCGCCTGCCCGCCAGGTGCTGGGGCTCTCTGTAGGCAAGAGGAGGCACACAAGGCATCCCTTACAGGTTGCAAGGGGAATCATAGTCATCAAAGTTAATAGGTTAGCCGGGCGTGGTGGCGCACATGCTTGTAATCCCAGCATTTGGGAGGCTGAGACTCAGGATCGTGGTTCGCGGCCAGCCTCAGCTACTTAGTGAGGCCCTCTGCAACTCAGTGAGACCCTGTTTCAAAATAAAGAATAAAAAATAGGACTGGGGGTGTAGCTTGGAGGTTGAATGCCCCTGGGTTCCATCCCCCATACCACATACACACAAAAAGTTAATAGGTTTTAGCTGGGCGTGGTGGCGCACACTTGCAATCCCCGCGCTTGGGAGGCTGAGACAGGAGGATCACATAGGTTCAAAGCCAGCCTCAGCTACTTAGTGAGGCTCTCAGCAACTTAGTGAGACCCTGTTTCCAAATAAAATATAAAATAGGTCTGGGAGTATAGCCCGGTACCACCCCCAGTACCACAAAAAAAAAAAAAAGGTAGTAGGGTGTGTGTGTGTGTGTGTGTGTGTGTGTGTGTGTGTACTGGGGATTGAACCCAGGGGCATTCCACCTCTGACCTATACATCAGACCCCCCACCTTTTTTCTGGTGATTCTGGGGATTGAACTCAGGGCTGTCTACTTCCAAGCTATACATACTCCCAGCCCTTTTTATTTTGAAACAAGGTCTTGCTAAATTAGCATGCGTAAAACTTGAACCTGCGATCCTCCTGTCCCGGCCTCCCAAACCCTAAGATGACAGATATGAGTCGCTACATCCAGCCCAAAGTTAAAAGGTTCTTAACCACGAGTCCACAGATGAATTCCAAGCTCCATGGAATCTGCGTATCAAGCTGGGCGTGGTGGCGCACATTTATAATCCCAGTACTTGGGAGGCTGAGACACGAGTATCACAGGTTCAAAGCCAGCCTCAGAAACTTAGGCTCTCAGAAACCTGGTGAGGCCTTGTTTCCAAATAAAGAAATAAAATGGGCCGGGGACATAGCTTGGAGATAGAATGCCTCCAAGGCCCTCTGCAACTTGGTGAGACCCTATTTCAAACTAAAAAATAAAACAGGGCTAGGGGTATAGGTTAGAGTTAGAGTGCCTCTGGGTTCAATCCCCAGTACCAGAAATAAAATAAAATAAAATAAAATAAAATAAAATAAAATAAAATAAAATAAAATAAGCTGGGCATGGCGGCACATACTTTCAATCCCAGTACTTGGAAGGCTGAGACAGAAGGATCGCAGGTTCACAACCAAATCCCCAGTACCAAAAAAAAAAAAAAAAAAAAAAATCTGTGTATCACCATCCTGCATATTACACTGTACGTATTGTGCACACAGTCTGTTGTCTTAAAAATACCCTTCATTTTCTTTAGATTCTCAAAGAATTTTCTAAAAGACAGTCACTAGCCAGGCATGGTGGCGCACACACATCTGGAATCCCCATCCTTAGGAGGCTGAGATAGGATGTTAGATTTGAGGAGAGCCTCGGTTATTTAGTGAAACTCAACAACCTATCATGACCCTGTCTCAACAACAAAAAAATAAAACAGGCTGGGGGTGTAGCTTGGTAGCAAAATGTCCCTGGGTTCAATTCCCAGTACCACACACACACACACACACACACACACACACACAAAAAAAAAAAAAAAAGATTAACCACTGACAGTGGACACAGGTACTAGCCCTTTAACCCCTAAAGACTTACTAGAACCAATGAGCTATGATTCTTGAGAAAGTCTTCGTTACAATGTAATGCATTACACACACCCCTGCTCTGGAGGACTGGTCTCAGATTTTGGTACCAGGAAGGCTTATTAACACACACAGGGTATGGAGACTGGCTTAGGAGACCCTGTTTCCAAATTTAAAAAAAAAATGTAAATATAGGTCTGGGAGTATAGCCTGGAGGTAGAAGGGCTTCCAGGAACCCCAGTACCACCAAATACATACATACATACATACATACTAATGTTCTGAACTCATTCATAACATGATTTAAATAAAGAATGAGCTGAGCTGGGCGTGGTGATGCATACCTGTATTAAGGAGGTTAAGACAGGAGGATCACAGGTTTGAGACCAATAACTTATTAAGGCCCTCTGCAATTTGGTGAGACCCTATTTCAAACTGAAAAAATAAACAGGGCTAGGGGTGTAGCTCAGAGGTAGAGTGCCCTAGGTTCAATTCCCAGTACCAAAAAAAAAAAAAAAAAAAAGTAAGCCAGGCATGGTGGCGCACGCTTGTAATCACAGCACTTGGGAGGCTGAGACAGGAGGATCATGGTTCACGGACAGCCTCAGCTATTTAGTGAGGGCCTTCGCAACTCAGTGAAACCCTGTTTCAAAATAAAGAATAAAAAATAGGGTTGGGGGTGCAACTCAGAGGTAGAAAGCCCCTGGGTTCCTCCCCAGTACTGTGAAAAAAAAAAATTCAACTACATAACAAAAAATGATAATAATTTACTCTTATATTCTGAGTTAATATAAATTCTATATTCTATATTAGGAAGCTATCTTGCTGTCATTTGGCATGCATGCATTTCTTTAATTTACCTTGGGTATGATTTATATGCGTAAATCTAGTACATGGCTATAAATTAAAATAAATTAAGAGGTCATGAGCCAGGCGTGGTAGGGCACCCTTGCAATCCCAGGATTCAGCATTCAGGAGGCTGAGACCGGAGGATCGCGGCTCACCGAGAGCCTCGGCTACTCAGTGAGGCCCTCTGCAATTCAGTGAGACCCTGTTTCAAAATAAAGAATAAAAAATAGGGCTGGGGGTGGAGCTCAGGGGTAGAATGCCCCTAGATTCCATCCCCAGAACCGCAAAAAAAAAAAAAAAAAGTTATTAGTAAAGGAGGCCTAGAAAAAATAAAATCATACTTAAATTATTTTATCAAATTTATCAGGACTTTTTCTAGACCCAGAAATGCTTATAAGAAAGAAAAAATAACAATAGCTGGAGAGGTAGCTCAGTGGTGAAGCGTCTCCCTAGCATAAGCAAGGTCCTGGGTACACCAAAAAAGAATAAAATGGCTTCTGAAATCAGATTTCTTTAAATAAATAAGAAAACAATAGATCACAAAAATTTAATCCCAACATGATCCGAACTTCATGGCAGAAAATTACACATACACAATTTTTGGTTGTTGTTTTTTCAGTACTGGAGATGGAACCCAGGGGCATTCTACCTCCAAGCTACATTTCCAGCCCTAATTTTTTTTTGAGGGGTGGGGCTGGGGATGGAACCCAGGGGTATTCTACCTCTGAGCTAGATCCCCAGCCCTATTTTTTATTCATTATTTTGAAACAGGGTCTCACTAAGTTACTGAGGGCTTCGCTAAGTTAGCTGAGGCTGTCCGCGAACCGCGAACCTCTGGTCGCATCCTCCTGAATGCTGGGATTACAAGTGTGCGCCACCATGCCTGGCTCCAGCCCTATTTTTTAATCCTTTATTTTGAAACAAGGGCTCACTAAGTTGCAGAAGGCTTCACTAAGTAGCTGAGGCTCGCCATGAACCTGCAATCCTCCTGTCTCAGCCTCCCGAATACTGGGAATACAAACATGTGCCACCACATCCAGCTCATACACATCTTTTTTTTTTTTTTTTTTAAGGAATAAATAAACCAGGCATGCCTGTAATCCCAGTGCTTAGGAGGTTTAAGACAGGATAGGATTGCAGGTTCGAGGACGGCCTCAGCTACTTAGTGAGGCTCTAAGCAACTTAGTGAGACCCTGTTTCAAAATAATAAATAAAATAGGGCTGGGGGAGTAGCTCAGAAGTAGAATCAGAGCCGGGCGTGGTGGCGCACGCTTGTAATCCCTATGCTTGGGAGGCAGAAACAGGAGGATCACGCAGGTTAGAAGCCAGCCGCACGCACTGGCTTGGGAGACCCTGTTTCCAAATAAAAATATAAAATAGGTCTGGGAGTGTAGCCCGGAGGTAGAAGGGCTTCCAGGAAAAACCCAGTACCACCAAAAAAAAAAAAAAAAGAAGAAGAAGTAGAATCAGTAAAATGTCCCTGAGTTCAATCCCCAATACCAAAAAAAAAAAAAGAAAGAAAAAGATAAATAAAAAAAGGATAAATATTTATTGGGTCTTCACTGGGTAGTAGGATTACAAATTACTTTTGCTCTTTCAGATTTTTGCACAGGTGAACAGGGTGCGGACAGTCGCCTATTCCTTGCTGAATCGTGAGCACTTAGCCTCGTCCCTGCTCTGTACCAATGGGTCAATGTTTCGGGAATGACCCTCCTTCTCCTAATTACCTTCAACTTCTCCACAACCACAAACCTGCTATTCCTTCCACTCCTGACCCAAATGCTCCCCTTTCAGAAGTCCTTTTCAGGTCAATCTGGCAATTTAATCCTCTCCTTCTCCTAACATTTTGTACTGTCCTTCTGGCAGTCTCCTGGCCGCAGGCGGCACTGCACGGAAGGGCCTAGCATTGTTTAATAGATAGAGTCCACAGGTCCAGAGAAGATGTCCCATTCCGTTTAATTCTCCACTTGTCATTGTTAAATATATTGTCTTTCTAAACTCCTTTGTACATTTGGTATCTGACCTGGTGTTTAATAATGTACCACTCCCCAATGATTTGCCTTACTCAAAGGTTAACACCATAATTTTTTTTTTGGGGGGGGAATACTGGGGATGGAACCCAGGAGCATTCTACCTCCGAGCTCCACCTCCAGCCCTATTTTCTATTTTTTATTTTGAAACAGGGTCCCAATGAGTTGCAGAGGGCCTCACTAAGTAACTGAGGCTGTCCGCGAACCGTGATCCTCCCGTCTCAGCCTCCTAAATGCTGGGATTACAAGCATGCGCCACCACCAAGCCCAGATAAGACCATCATTATTTTTATTATTATTATTATTATTATTATTATTATTATTATTATTATTTTGGTACTGTTGAGGCATTTTATCTCTAAGCTACATCCCCAGCCCAATTTTATTTCTTATTTGAAAACAGGATCTCACTAGGTTCCTGAGAGCTCACCAAGTGGCCAAAGCTGGCTTTGAACTTGCAATCCTCTTGTCTCAGCCTCCCAAGTACTGGGATTACAAGCATGTGCTACCAAGCCTGGCTCATAATTTTTAAAATAGCAAAAACTGTTGTTATATATCCCTATTTATTTATTTATTTACTTGTTTATTTATTGCATGGGACTGGGGATTGAACCCAGCAGCATTCTACCTCTGAGCTACACTTCCCCCAGTCTTTTTGTGTGTCTGTGTGTGGCAGTGGGGATTGAGCCCAGGGGCATTCTACCTCCAAGCTATTCATTTCCTCCATTTCCTACTTTATTTCTGTTTTGAAACAGGGTATCACTAAGTTGATGAGAGGCTGTCCTCAGAACCTGTAATTCTCCTATCTCAGCCTCCCAACTACTGGAATTACAAGAATGTGCCACCATGCCCATACCTTTTTTTTTTTAAACAGGGTCTTAGTAGGTTAGGATGCTGAGGCTGGCCTCAAACCTAACATCCTGTCTCAGCCTCCCAAGTACTGGAATTACAGGCATGCACCCACTACACCTTACTTATATATCCTTAATTAGGTCCAGGTACTATTCTAAGTAGTTTCTATAGATCAACTGTTATTCTCGACACCACCATAAAGTAGGTACCATTAAAATTTCCAATTCAAGCTGGGTGTGATGGCACACACTTGTAATCCCAGTACTTGAGAGGCTGAGACAGGAGGATTGCACAAGTTCGAAGCCAGCCTCAGCTACTTAGAGAGGCTCTCAGCAACTTAGTGAGACCCTGTTTCCAAATAAAGTATAAGATAGGTCTGGGAGGATAGCTTGGAGGTGGAAAAGCCCCTGGGTTCTATCCCCAGTACCACACACACAAAAAAAAGAAAAATTAAATTCATAGATGAGGGCTTAGAGTTACACCAATTTTTGAGGTCCACTAATTTTTTGAGGTCCACCAATTTGAGGAAAGCCAATAACCCACCCAAGGTCACATAGCTACCTAGTAACAGAGCTGGGATTAAGACCAGAGTTCAAGCCTAGAATACAGGCTACAAGGATGGAAGGCAAGGTGGGGAAAATCTTGAAGAACATGTAATATACTATATATTATCTATCTACCAAAGAGAAACCCACCAATTATGACTTAAAGACTACAGGCTTGGCCAGTACACACTGGCACAATCTGGCAAAAGCTTTATATTTTATGGGGGGAAAAATACACTTAGGTTGGAAAGGAACAAATGGGCACCTCTTTGTAAGACACATGAAGATAATCTGGAGGTTTATCTTGTCATTGGCAATAACGGTCTAATTTTAATTAAATCATTTGTCTGTGTATGAATTAGCCCCCTATGGAGCCGAAGTTCCCATCCCCTCGGTGGGTTTAGACATACACCCCTGGGGCTCCATCCCCTGGGGTTCATTTTTTTACTTCCAATGACATGCCACCCGGTTAACTTCTCAACCATCCTCGGGGATCACCATGGGCGTGGACAGAGGAAAACAACTCAATTTTATGAATTGCTTGTATAGAGAAAAGCAAACAAAACTCATGGATAAGTTATCACGGATGAACATCCCTCTAAACAGAGTCAGAGAACCGCCCCACTTTGTGGAATGCCAGCAAGCTACTGTTTGAGGTCACTCGAGAGCCTCTTCATTTAGCTAACCTCTACTTAAACAAATGATCACAAACGCACACTAAAGGCGAAAGGCCACCATCACTATTTATGACCTGCACTAGCACTCAATTAGCGTCTTCACACCGTGTTAAATATTTCCGAAACTTGGATCCCAAACCAGGAATTTAAATTCCCTACGTGTGATAACAATGTCCTTGCAGCACTGAAGCATACAGTCTTCTCTCCTATAACGTGCCCTTCAGAGTTTCCTCCATCTCACCATCCACCCAGTCTCTCCATTGTAATGATTCCCCTAAGGAGCCCACAGAAGCTGCCCCGCTCTCCCGGGCCACATTTTTTTTTTTTCTGCAAAAGCTTGTGCTATATCGCACAATTACACCATATGCTTTCTCCCGATAAGGAAGGGGAGGAAAGAGCTGAATTTAAGATGCAGAAGTGAAGGAGATGCATAAAATGGCCACTTTTCCAGAACCCGAGACACAACGGGGCATCCTTTAAACATCAAAAGCTGGGGGGGGACTACAAGAACGATTAATAGAGGCAGATCGATGAAGGAGATAAAACAATGAATAGATTATAAAGTTTTCCGGAGTAAGATACTATTGAGAATAATTAAACTCGACTCAAAGGATCTTCAGTTTCAATGTTAAAAAAAAACAACACACACACACACACACACACACACGTAAAATCTCTGCAAAGTATTATATTTAATATTATAATATTCAGCGAAAACAGCAGTCTTTGTTTCATCTGCGGTCTACATCTACCCGCCTGCTTTTCCCCTACCCCACCCCAGCCACCCCACCCCCTTCCATCCACCGCAGTGATCTTGAAGGGAGCTGCAGAGGCCCGAAGACACAGAGATAACGGGTAGCCAGCGCCGGCCACGTTACCCAAACCTCGCCAGCCCGGGTCGGACCCGCCGAGCCGCCACCCTCCTCCCCAAGGCCCCAGTTCCCGGGCAGGCCTGGCTGGGGGCCTCCGGGGTCCCCGGGCCGCACCCGCCCACCGCAGGCCCACAAAGCCCCCGCCAAAGCCAGGACTCCGCAGCTCCGACCCCATTCCAGTCCGATTTTAAGAGATCGGGGTGCGACCCCCCACCCCCAACTACCAAAAGGCCAGGAAGGGACTCAGCGGCCGGCCATTCCCAGATCACTTACACAATAAAGGCTGACCCTCCCCCCGACCGCCCTGCTGCAGCGCGCCCCCGCCACATTTCCCGCCTCGCTCCCCCCAAACCACCGGGGCCTCGCCGGGCGCCCACCCCCGGCACCCACGGGCCGCAGGGACCGCGGCACGGCCTCCCCTCGCGTCCTCCGGACCCGGTGCACGCAGGGCGCGACCCTCCCCTCTCCCGCCCGCGCCCCCTCCGGAGCCCCTCTCCCGCCGCGCGCTCCCCGGCCGCGCAGAGCCTCTGCCTCGGGACCCCCGCCCCGCAGCGCCCCGCCCTCCAGGAGCCCCTCTGCAGCGCCCCGGGGTCCTGCCCGGCCTAGCCCACCCAGCAGCCCACCCAGGACCCTTCCCGCCCCGCGCCCCCCGCCACCGCGATCACGCCCCAAGACTCAGTCCTCTCCTGGGAGAGCCAGACAGACCCAAAGGGCACCGCGGGACCCCCGGCAGGGACCTGCACCCCAACTCCACGCCGCCAGGGACCCCACGCACCGAGGACCTGGTCCCCACATCCCCGCCCCCAGATCCCCATCCTCAGCCCCCCAGGGGTCGCCCTCCCGAGCGCCCGGGCCCCGGGCCCGGCTGGGGTCTCCGGACGACCTCATTCCCGCTCCTCCAGGGGTCTCCCCATCGCCACCCGCCGGGGTCCCGCAGCCCGCCCCCCGCCTCGCCCGGGTCCCCGCTCGCCCGAGTCCAGGTCCCCGCAGCGCAAGCCCTCCGGCCCGGAGCCCCTCTGCCCGCCCCGGCTCCCGTCCCGCGCTCCGGGGCCCCCCGCCCCGGCCTCCCAGCCCGGGATCCTTCCCTCCCGCCACACGCCGGCCGCCGACTCGGACCCCGGCAGCCGCACCTCTCACCTTCAGCCGAAGATGGTGGCGCCGGCGCACGTCCCCAGCCGCGACCACAGATCCGGCGTCTCAGTCCCAAACCCACCGCTGCCTCCGCCGGGCTCCTTTAGCACTGCTGCTCGCGGCTGCCCCACCCACCCCCACCCTCATTGGGTCAGCTCCACGCCCATCACCGCCGCCCCCAGACCCACTGGTCGGTTTGCGCGCCCATCTCCAAGGGAAGACGTTAGCAACCCGAACGCAGCTACCTTCCCGAGGCCGGCTCCCTCCACCCACCTGGGATGATGCTCATTGGCTCCCGCTCCCGGCCCAGACTCCCAGAGCCCTAAGCTCATAGGCTGGCCCTCCTGCCCATCAGAGATTCCGGGAGGTGCGGCCGGGACGGCGGCAGGCGATTGGCTGGCTCGGGTGGAGATGGACAGCTGAGGCTGGCGGAGCGCCCAGCGATCCCGCGAGGCAGCGAGTGCGGACTCTGCGGCGGCCGGCGAGCTGCGCTGGCCCGGGCAGCACCGCCCGCGGGGTGGGTGGGTGGGTGGGGGGCGGCAGGAGCCCTCCACTCCAACGCGACGCCCCTCGATCTAGCGTCGGGCCGCCTCTGCAGCCAACTCGAGCGCCTGGCAGCCTCCTCCGCTCGCGGCAGACCGAGTGTCCGGCGGCCGGACTGGCTTCCACCGCGGAGCCGCGGGCCGCGGGCACTGCCTGCAGGGGCGGGCCCGATGGCGGTCCAGAGGCCTGACGTCACTCCCTGGGTTGCAGGGAGGGGGCCTCTGCGGCTCACCTGCAGTGGGGGTGGGGGAGGGGGCCCCCGGGGAGGGGCACAGCTCCGCCCATGCGCAAGGGCCCTACCTGGACCGCGCTGCAGTCCACGCTGCCAGCACCACTGGGACCCCGGACCTTTTGCAGACGCTGCCCGGGCCGGCCGAGCGCCATGCACCTTCATCTGCGGCGGCAATTTTGGTATTAATGAAGGGAGGGGCCTCTGCCCAGCCATCAGGCTGGGCTGGCCGTGGCAGAAGACTTGGGGAAAAAGACTTCATTCACCTTACCCATTCATTCGTCCATTCATTTATCAAAAAGAGCGCCCTATATGAGAGAGGGGCCACGAGGATGTTTCCGGATTCCCGCATTGCTGTTCTGTCTCCTAGGGCCTGGGAGGTGTTCAAGGCCCTTAGGAATCTGCTGAGACCGAGGGAGAGGAAGGGGCTCCAAAATTAGGCAAGGAAACCGGAAAATCGAAGTTAATAAGTATTTAATAAAATGCCTGCAGAGTCTTCTCAACCACAACACGACTCTTAATTATATGAGCACAAATATAATAAAGTCTAAATCACAAAACAAAGTGAATCATTTACTTCTTACAAAAACAATGCTATCGAGATCTTCTTCCCCCCCCCAAAAAAAAAATAAAATTGAAGTAAAATATAGTTAATAGCGAATATAGGGGTGCCTGTGAATACATTTGACATGTCTAGGGAACTTCCAGTCTGGTAAAAAGTGAATAAAGCAAAAAAACAAAACACAAAGCAGGAAGTGATGGGGGGTGGAACTCAGAGAAAGCTAGTACTGAACCCTTCCTGGGGAAGTCGGGATCAGGCTCTTTGTCCTGGAGCATCTGGTCCCCACCCCCATCGGATCCCCCATGTCCAGGTGCTCTGCGACTCGGCCCTGTTAAGAGTTCTGTCTTTTTTAGTGTACTCTGCACGTGGAATACAAGTTAACCATACAACTTTTGTGAATGATAGCCTTCTTCTGGAGTTTTATATGTGTTTACAAAAGACCTAAGACTCCATTTGGGAGGCCTGACTCTCAACTTCTGTCAGCCAGTCTTTTCAGAATACAATATTCTATGCTTGGAGTAGCTACATGAAAATAGCCCTCTAAACCACCAGGTTCATGGTTTCTCGTCCTTTTAAAACTTCCTCGTAATTTTAAAACAAACTCCGTGGACTATCAGAAGAGGAGGTCAAAGCCAAGCTTGGTGGCCCACACTTGTAATCCCAGCATTTGGGAGGCTGAGACAGGAGGACTGCAGTTTGCGGACAGCCACAGCTACTTAGTGAGGCCCTCTGAAATTCAGTGAGACCCTGTTTCAAAATAAAGAATAAAAAAAATAGGAATAAATAAAAAAATAAAAAATAAAGAATAAAAAATAAAGAATAAAAAAATAAAATAAAGTATAAAAAAATAGGTGGTGGAACTCAGAGGTAGAATGCCCCTGAATTCCATCCCCAGTACCACAAAAACAAAAAAGGAGGAGAAGGAGGAGGAGGAGGAGGAGGAGGAGAAGAAGGAGGAGGAAAAGGAGAAGAAGGAGAAGAAGGAAGAAAAGGAGGAGGAGGAGGAGGAGGAGGAGGAGGAGAAGGAGGAGGAGGAGAAGGAGGAGGAAGAGGAGAAGGAGGAGGAGGAGGAAGAGGAGGAGAAGGAGGAGGAGGAGGAGAAGTAGTCAAGAAGTTTACCAGTCTCAAAGATGGGGATTGAAGGTAGGGGCATTCTACCCCCAACTACGCCCCCAACCCTATTTTGTATTTTTTTGAAAACAGAGTCTTTGCTAATTTGTTGAAGCTAGCCACAAATCTGCCATCCTCCTGTCTCAGCCTCCCAAGTACTAGAATTACAGGTTTGAGGAGACATCAATAATAAAGAGAATGTCCCCAGTGTATCTCTAGCGCCGGTGTCTTCCTAGCACTTGGGCCCCACATTTTCCACTGTGTGCTGGACTTCTGTACCTGGAATGGGAGGGCGGTTGCAAAAGCAGTAAGTCCCAAACCGAAATATAGGGGCCCAAAACCCTTTTCCACCTGTCTCCAGCCAAACACCCAAGCTCTCTCTTCTCATTTCCTTTACCTGTTAATGACACCAGTCTTAAAACTTCTTATTTATTTATTTATTTATTTATTTATTTATTTATTTAGTAGTCCTGGGGATGGAACCCAGGGGCATTCTACCTCCGAATTACACCCCCAGTCCTATTTTTTATTCTTTATTTTGAAACAGGGTCTCACTGAGTTGCAGAGGGCCTCACTAAGTAGCTGAGGCTGTTTGCGAACCTTGATCCTCGGGTCTCAGCCTCCCGAATGCTGGGATTACAAGGGTGCACCATAACGCCCAGCTCCTAACAAATTTCTTGACCTCATCTCTAAAATAAAGATACAAATCTGTACCTTAAGGATAAATAGATTGAAAATTGCCTTATTCTAGTGTACAAGTTTATTAGAAAAAGGTGAGAAATTCTTCTAATCTTCCTCCATAGTAATTTTTTTTTTTTTTTTGTACTGGGGCTTAAACTCAGGGGAATTCTACCTTGAGCTAATCCCCTAGCCCTTTTTATTTTGAAACCATGTCTCAGTGAGGCTCACCTCAAACTTGCCATCCTCCTGTTTTAACCTCCCAAGTCCAGGGATTACAGGCGTCTCCCAGTGTGCCCGGCTCTCCATTGTAATTCTTGCTGGCAGTCCAGGCAGCTTTTACCCCCACCCCCCCATCCCAAGCAAAAGTTCACAAACCATTGTTGTGCAGGGTCTAGGTCAAAAGTCCAAACTTGTTCCCTCAGGGCAGTTCCAGCCCATAAACTTGTTTTCTTCCATCTGTGCAAAACTGATGTGCAGCTTTTTTTTTTTTTTAATTTGAATGAATTCCAACATTTAAAAATTCAGAGTTACCCGACTTCATTAGCCATTAGGGAAATGCAAATCAGAGCTATAAGGAGGTTCGCACTTCACACCCACCAGAATGACTATAATCAAAAAGCGGAGAAAGCAAATGTTGGTGAGGAGGCAGAAAACAGGAACCCTCAGTTGTTACCGGTAAAAATAGAAAATAGTGCAGCTGTGTTGGAAAATAGGCAGGTTCTTAAGAAGTTAAACATCTTGTTTAGCCAGGCGTGGTGGCGCACACTTGTGATCCCAGCATTCGGGAGGCTGAGACTGGAGGATTGCGTAGGTTCGAAGCCAGCCTCAGCTACTTAGGCCCTTTGCAACTAAGCAAGACCCTATTTCAAAATAAAGAATAACGCCGGGCGTGGTGGCGCACGCTTGTAATCCCCGCTCTTGGGAGGCGGAGACAGGAGGATCGCGCAGGTTCCGCTGGCGTAAGAGACCCTGTTTCAAAAATATAAAATAGGTCTGGGAGTGTAGCCCGGACGTAGAAGGGCTTCCAGGAACCTCAGTACCACCTAAAATAAAATAAAGAATAATAAAATAGGGCTGAGGGTGTCGCTCAGAGGTAGAATGCCCCTGGGTTCCATCCCCAGTAATGCAATAAAAAAAAACAAACATATTGTTTGCTTTTGATCATAATCTTAAAAGTTAAATATAAAATTACAAGCCAAGCATGGTGGTGCACGCTTGTAATTTCAGTATTTGGGAGGCTGAGACCAGAGGATTGAAGGCTCATGGCCAGTCTCGGCTACTAAGCGAGGCCCTCTGTAACTTAGTGAGACTCTGTTTCAAAATAAAGAATAAAAAATAGGGATAGCCCAGCATGGTGGCACATGCTTGTAATCCCAGTACTTGGGAGACTGAGACAGGAGGATCACAGGTTCCAAGCCAGCCTCATCAACAGCTTAATGAGGCTCTTAGCAAGTATAATATAGCTCTGAAGGTGTACCAAGGAGATAGAAGGCCCCTGGGTTCCATCCTCAGTACCATACATACACACACACACACACACACACACACACACACACACATATAAAATAGGGCTGGGGGGTATAGCTTGGTGGTGGAATGCCCCTGGGTTCCATTCCTAGTAACGCAATAAATAAATAAATTAAATTAAATTAAATAAATTACCCTATGATTCCACCAGTAATCCCTTGGGTACTTATCCAAACAAGAGGAAAGAAAACTTATGTGGACACAAAGATTTGCACAGAAATGTCTGTGGAAGCGTTATTTATAATAGCCAGAAGACGGAAATAGCCTAAGTGGTCATCTGCTGATGAATGGATGACCGAAGTGGTAAGTTCATAAAATGGAATGCCATTCAGCAATAATAAGAAACAAATGATGAGCCGGGCATGGCAGCACCCACTTGTAATCCCAGCACTTAGGAGGCTGAGACCTGGAAGATTGCGGTTCGTGGACAGCCTCAGCTACTTAGCGAGGCCCTCTGCAACTCAGTGAGACCCGGTTTCAAAATAAAGAATAAAAAATAGGGCAGGGGGTGTACCTCAGAGGTCGAATGTCCCTGGGTTCCATCCCCTGACCTCCCACACACACACACACACACACAGAATAGAGCTGGGCGTGGTGGCGCACACTTGTAATCCCTGCATTTGGGAGGCTGAGACAGGAGTATCACACATGTTTGAAGCCAGGCTCAGCTACTTAGTGAGGCCCTTTGCAACTCAGTGAGACCTTGTTTCAAACTAAAGAATAAGGGCGGGGGTGTAGCTCAGAGGTCGATTGCCCCTGGCTTCCATCCATAGTACTGCAAAATAATAATAATAATAATAAACCAGGTGTGGTGGCGCACGCTTGTAATCCCAGCATTCGGGAGGCTGAGACCGGAGGATCGCGGTTCGTGGACAGCCTCAGCTACTGAGTGAGGCCCTCTGCAACTCACTGAGACCCTGTTTCAAAATAAAGAATAAAAAATAGGGCAGGGGGTGTAGCTTGGAGGTCGAATGCCCCTGGGCTCCATCCTCAGTACCACACACACACATCATCCCATCTACATAAAATATGGCCAAAGGCAGAGTTACAGAGACAGAAAGGTTGGTCGTTGCCCAGGGCGACAGCTGGGCGGGGCGGAGGGACCACACAAGCACTGACTCAATGTACAGACACGAGGGCTCTAACTGGGGCGGTGGAAATGTTCTAAAACCGAGTTATGGTGATGGTTGCACAACTTGGTAAATTGGATTTTTTTAAAAAACACGTTGAATTGTACAGTTTGCATTATATAAGTATGCAAATATACCTTAATAAGGTTATTTTTAAAAATAAAAGGGAAAAGAGTAATCACATGAGAACCCAAGTGGCCTTTAAAAACTGGGAGATCTGGAAATTCAACGCGCACTGTTGGTGCCTCAAGTGCGGCTCAGCTTTGACAGTGCGCGTACACCCAGGACGCCCCAGGGGCCAGCACGCTCCTCCGCTGTCTTATAGCTGACCAGGGCACAGTGGAGCACGCCCGCCATCCTAGCAGCTCAGGAGGCTGATACGGGAGGACCGATAGTGCAAAGTCAGCCTAAACAATTTAATTAAGATCCTATCTTTATTCTTTTAGTTTTTGTGCTACTGGGGATGGAACCTAGAAGCCTTTTACTTCTGGGCTACACTTCTAGACCTATTTTACTTTTTTTTTTTTTTTTTTTGGTGGTACTGGAACCCAGAGGCTTTCTACCTCCGAGCTATACTCCCAGACCTATTTTATATTTTTTTCTTTGGAAACAGGGTCTCACTAAGTTGCTGAGAGCCTCACTGAGTAGCTGAGGCTGGCTTCGAACCTGTGAGATCCTCCTGTCTCAGCCTCCCAAGTGCTGAGATTACAAGCATGAGCCACCACGCCCAGCTCTACCTATTTTATTGTTTATGTGGAAACAGAGTCTCGCTAGTGAGGCTAAGAGCCTCGCTAAATTGCTGAGGCTGGCCTTAAACCTGCAATCCTCCTATCTCAGCCTCCCAAGTACTGGGATTAGAAGCATGCACCACCACACCCAGTTAAGATCCTATCTTTAGAAAAAAAAATTTTTTTTGGTACTGGGGATTGAATTTAGGACATTCTACCTCTGAGCTAACACCCCTATACCTCTTTGTTTTCAAATAGGGTCTTGCTAAATTGCTGAGGCTAGCCTCTAACCCGCATCCTCCTATCTCATCTTCTGAGGTTACTAGCATGCACCACTAGACCTGTTTTTTTTTTAATTTTTTTATTTTATTGGTGCATTGTAATCATACATCACATTGGAATACAAGACTTGAGAGGATATACAAGCACACATCATTCTCAATTAGCCCTCATCCAGCCCCCATCCCATTCCCTCCCCCTCCCTCAATCCCATGCTTGTTTGGTGATTAACTTGATACATTTGTTTATGCACCTCCTGAGTTTTAAAGAGGCTCCATCCTCCCCTATCCCATACCCTCTGATTGGTCACCTTAATTGCTTCACTATAGGGCCCTTTCTATACCTCGACCTCTTCCTGTTACCCCTTTCCTCCTAGTTATTGCTGATTAGGGGAAGCATCTGGTTTTTATTTTCTGCGATATTTCTCTGTGCATGCCGGGTTGCAAGTACCGATCCCACACTTGAAGTGGCCTGGCTACCCGGTGGACTGATCCAGACCTCGCTGGCTCAGGCAGTGGCCTTGCCTCATGGGAGGCCCCAATTCTGGCCTTGCTGGCCCCTACATCGGCCTAACCCCTTGGCAGGCTCTGATCCCGGCCTCGGAGGCCCCAGCACCGGCCTTGCCTCACGGCAGGCTCCAATCCCGGCCTCACTGGCCCCTACACCCGGTTTTTTAAATACATTTAAAAACAAAAAAAGGGCTGAGAAAGCTGGGTGCAATGTTGTGTACCTGTAATCCCAGTACTAAGGAAGCTAAGGCAGGAGAATTGTAGGTTTGAGGCCAGCCTCAGCAACCCATAGAAACCCTGTTTCAAAATATAGCTGGGGAAGGCCCGGTGCCGGGCGGGAGGCCGAGCCGCGGGTACCGAGGAACTCAGTGCTATGCCGCGCCGGGCCGTGGTGTGCTTAGAACAGCAGATCCTGCACTGCGCGGTGAGGCTGTGGGACTCCACTCTTGGAAGGGAGAAAAAATTCATTGCTACTGAGTGCCTAATCCCACAACCTCTTCAAACCACACATACGGTCTTCTTTTAGAAAGAAAGAAAGAAAGAAAGAAAGAAAGAAAGAAAGAAAGAAAGAAAGAAAGAAAGAAAGAAAAGAAAGGACAAAACATTGAAGAGGGGTCAAGATGGCCGTGGCAGCAGCTAGAATTCTGGAGATGCAGACAAAACATACCCAACCGACCTGGAACTTTTGGAAAAATTCCCTGCGAAGGGAACTGCTTCTTCCTTACATGCTTAAGAATCCTGGACATCATCTGTAAGGAGGGAGCTCAGTGGAGACCTAGGAGCAAGGTAGTGTTGGCAGCGCCAGCTGCAGTGGTGGTGGAGGCTTGTATTTGGGAGAAGCAGAGGTCTGATCCAACCCACCCTGATCTTCTGAAGAAATTGCCCCAAAGGTGGAATGCTAGCATTGTGCATGCTCAGGAATACTGGACAACATGCAGTGAGGGAAAAGAGTTTGGGAAATAATTGAGATAGTGGAGACAGTGGCAACGGCAGCGGCCAGTACTTAGGAAAGGCAGAGATCTGATGCAACACACCTGGATTGTTTTGAAGAAATAACCCCAGAGGCAAAATGCTAACACTGCGCATGCTTTGGAACTTGGGACAACATGCTGTGTGAAGAGGGTGATCAGATTGAAGCCTGCCGAGGGGTGAGGCCAGTGCCGGGGCCAGTGAGGCCGGGATCGGAGCCTGCTGTAAGGCAAGGCCAAGGCAGGGGCCTCCGAGGCCGGGATTGGAGCCTGCCGAGGGGTTAGGCTGGTGCCATGACCAGCAAGGCTGGGATCGCGGCCTACCATAAAGCAAGGCCGGAGCTGAGGCCTCTGAAGCCAGGATCAGAGCCTGCTGAAGGGTGAGGCCAGTGCCGGGGCCAGCCTGGTCAGGATTGGGGCCTGCTGTGAGGCAACTCTGGTGCTGGGGCCTCCGAGGTCAGGATTGGAGCCTGCTGAGGGGTGAGACTGATGCCAGGGCCACCAAGGCCAGGATTGGAGCCTGCTGTAAGGCAAGGCTGTTTCTGGGGCCTCCGAGGCCGGGACCAGAGCCTGCCAAGGGGTTAGGCATGTGCCGGGATCAGCGAGGCTAGGATTGGAGCCTGCCGTGAGTCAAGGCCAGTGCTGGGGCCTCTGAGATTGGGATCGAAGCCTGCTGAGGGGTGAGGCTGGTGCCGGGGCCAGCGAGGCCAGGATCGGGGCCTGCTGTGAGGCAAGGCCAGTGCTGGAGCCAGCGAGGCCGGCATCAGAGTCTGCCAGGTAGCCAGGCCAGTGCCAGGGCCATCAAGAGTGGGATCGGAGACGGGCGTGGTGGCGCACGCTTGTAATCCCAGCATTTGGGAGGCTGAGACCTGGAGGATCACGGTTCGCGGACAGCCTCAGCTACTTAGTGAGGCCCTCTGCAACTCAGTGAGACCCGGTTTCAAAATAAAGAATAAAAAGTAGGGCAGGGGGTGTAGCTCGGAGGCCAAATGCCCCTGGGTTCCATCCCCAAACCCGCAAAAAAAAAAGAAAAAAAAAAAAAAGAGTGGGATCGGAATTTGCAAAGTGGCATACACAGAGAAATATCACAGAAAATAAAAAACCAGATGCTTTCCTTAATATGCGAAAACTAGGAAGAAATGGGTAATAGGAGATCTAGTTGGAGAAAGGGCCCTATAGAGGAGCAATTAAGGTGACCAATCAGAGGGGATGGGATGGGAGAGGATGGAATCTCTTTAAAACTCATGATGTAGGTAAACAAATGTATCAAAGTTAATCACCAAATCAAGCATGGGATCCAGGGAGGGGGAGGGAATGGGATGGAGATTGGATAAAGGCTAATTGGATGATGTATGCTTGTATATCCTTACAAGCCTTGTATTCCATTGTGATGTATGACTACAATGCACCAATAAAAATATATATTTAAAAAATATATATATATAGCTGGGCATGGTGGCGCACACTTGTAATCCCAGCGCTTGGGAGACTGAGACAGGAGGATCGCACAGGTTCGAAGCCAGCCTCAGCTACTTAGTGAGGCTCTCAGCAACTTAGTGAGAACCTGCTTCAAAATAAAGTATAAAATATGACTGGGAGTATAGCCTGGAAATAGAAAAACCCCTGTATTTCACACTCAGTACCACCAAAAAAAAAAAAAAAAGAGCACTTGTCTAGCATGCACATGACACTTGGTTTTATCCCCAGTACTGTTAAAAAACAAAACAAAGCCAGCCGTTGTGGTGCATGCTTATAATCCCAGCATTCAGGAGGCTGAGACAGGGGATCGCAGTTCACAGACAGCCTCAGCCACTTAGTGAGGCCCTTTGCAACTCAGTGAGACCCTGTTTCAAAAAAGAATAAAAAAATAGGGCTGAGAGTATAGCTTGGAGGTAGAAAGCTCCTGGGTTCAATACCCAATTCTGCAAAAAAAAAAAAAAAAAAAAAAAAATTCCCCCAGTGTCTTTGAGATAATAGTGTGATTTTTCTTGCTTTTATGTAGAATTAATAATTTTTATGTAGTATTGGGGATGGAACCCAGGGGCATTCTACCTCTGAGCTACACCCCTAGCCTTATTTTTTATTCTTTATTTTGAAACAGGGTCTCACTGAGTTGCAGAGGGCCTCACTAAGTAGCTGAGACTATCCGCAAATGGCGATCCTCTTGTTTCAGCCTCCTGAATGCTGGGATTACAAGCATGCACCACCATGCCTGGCTGCAAATAGGCAAATACTTCTAATAGAACAAGGGTTCTCGAGCTGGAGTCCATGGACACTCAAGGGGTTTTAGGGGCTCTGAAATTACGCGCAAAATTTCTTGTGTGCCCTTTTTTTTCCCCCCTGGGGAGAATATCTACAGCTTTGGGCAGGTTTCCATAGAGACCTCTGGTCCCAAAAGGTTGCAAGAAAGCAATATAACACAGCAAGTGCCACATCATGGAAACACAGCCCCATCCAAAGACCCAGAATGGCGGGGCGAAGGTTGGGCGTAGAATTCCAGAAAGTCCTCTTAAAGTAGTGTTAAGCAGGGCGTGGTGGTGTATGCCTGCAATCCCAGTGCTTGGGAGGCCGAGACAAGAGAATTGCAGGTTCAAAGCCAGTCTCAGTGACTTAACCATGTTGTGTGTGTGCATGGGGGCAGGGGGTGCGACACTGGGAATTCAAGCCAGAGGCGTTCGACCACGGAGCTGCGTTCCCAGCCCCATTTTTTTAATCCTTCATTTTTATTTATTTATTTATTTTGGTGGTACTGGGGATGGAACTCTTCTACCTCCGGGCTACACTCCCATACCTATTTTATATTTGTATTTGGAAACAAGGTCTCTTAAGCCAGTGAGGGGCTTCGAACCTGCCCGATCCTCCTGTCTCCGCCTCCCAAACGCGGAGATTACAAGCGTGCGCCACCACGCCCGGCTTAATTCTTCGTTTTGAAACAGGCTCTCACTAAGTTGCAGAGGTCTCACTAAGTAGCGGAGGCTGGACACAAACCTGCAATCCTCCTATCTCATCCTCCTATCTCAGCCTTCCAAGTACTGGGATTACAAGCGTGTGCCACCACACCCAGCTAACCCAGGGGCATTCTACCTCCGAGATAAACCCTCAGCCCTATTTTATTTTTATTTTGAAATGGGATCTCACTAAGTTGCAGAGGGCCTCACTAAACTGCTGAGGCTGGCTGCAAACCTGCGAGCCTCCTGTCTCAGCCTCCCAATACTAGAATTACAATGGTGTGTCACCATGCCCAGCTCAGTCTCAGCAATTTAGTGAAGCTGTCAGCAACTTAGCAAGACCCTATTTCTTTTCCTTCTTCTTCTCCTCCTCCTCCTCCTCCTCCTCCTCCTCCTCCTCCTCCTCCTCCTCCTCCTCCTCCTTTGCTGTACTGGGGATGGAACCCAGGGGCATTCTATCTCTGGGCCACACTCCCAGCCCTATTTTTATTCTTTATTTTGAAACAGGGGCTCACTGAGTTGCAAAGACCCTCACTAAATAGCTGAGGCTGGACACGAACCGCGATCCTCCCATCTCAGCCTCCCAAATGCTGGGATTACAACCATGCACAACCACGTTCGGCTCAGCAAAACCCTATTTCTAATTAAAAAAAGGGGGGGACTGGGATGTAGCTCAGAAGTAGTATGCCTACAGGTTCAATCCCTCATACAAAAAATAAATAAAGTAATATAATGATATAATGTTGAAGATATAATCTTTTTTTTTTTTTGGCACTGGGGGTGGAACCCAGAGGCTTTCTACTTCTGAGCTATACTTCCAGACCCATTTTATATTTTATTTGGAAACAGGGTCTCACCAAGTTGCTGAGAGCCTCACTAAGTAGCTGAGGCTGGCTTTGAACCTGTGGGATCCTCCTGTCTCAGCCTCCCAAGCGCGGGGATTACAAGCATGCGCCACCACGCCCGGCTGAAGATATAATTTTAAGATTAGGATGTGAAGCAGACATGGACAGGAGGAAAATTCTTTCAGTGAAATTGGAAGTATGAGCCCAGCATGGTGGTGCACACCTGTAATCCCAGTACTTGGGAGACTGAGACAGGAGGATTACAAGTTTGAGGTCAGCCTCAGCAATTTAGCAAGACTCACAGCAAACCACAAGACTCTGCTTAAAAAAAAAAAATCTAAAAAAGGGCTGGGGGAGCCAGGCATGGAGGCAGACACTTGTAATCCCTGTACTTGGGAGGCTGAGACCGGAGATCGCAGATTCATGGCCAGCCTCAGCTACTTAGGCTCTTCACAACTTAGTGAGACCCTGTTTCAAAATAAAGAACTAAAAATCTGGCTGACGGTGTAGCTCAGAGTTAGAATGCCCTTTGGTTCAATCCCTGGTACCACAAAAAATAAAATAAAATAAAACAAAATAAAAGGCTGGGGGTATGAAGGTATAGCTCAGAGGCAGAATGCCCCTGGGTTTAATCCCCAGTGCCACAAATAAAAAGTGGTAGTAAGGTACTGAATGGAGGAGGTAGGTAGAAGGTAGACAGACCATACCTGTTCATTAAGAAGCCGAATTTAGGTTTTAGGCAGAGGAGAAAGGCAAATTGTGGGCGAATTTTAACCTGGGGAGTGATATGAGCAGGTTTTAGATTGATCATTCTATTTTATTTTATTCTTTTTTATTATTTATTTTATTTAATTCTTTGCGGGTCTGGGGATGGAACCCAGGGGGCATTCTACCTCCGAGCTACAGCCCCAGCCCTACTTTTCATTCTCTATTTTGAAACAGGGTCTCACTGAGTTGCAGAGGGCCTCACTAAGTAGTAGCTGAGGCTGTCCGCGAACCGCGATCCTCCTGTCTCAGCCTCCCAGATGCTGGGATTACAAGAGTGCGCCACCACGCCTGGCTTAGAAGGATCACTCTGGTCCTAAGGCAGAGAGCAGATTGAAGGCAGGTAGAGGGACACTAGTTACCAAGGTGCCGAGCCAATCTTAGGCGAGGCGGCCAGCAGGCTGGAAAGACAAGGTCAGCTGGCAGGGGGACCGCCGCTGCGAGGCTTACGGGAGATATTTCAAGTGCCAAGCGATGTGTCAAGATGCTACCATAGTGCACGAGGATATTTATAGAGCACAATACAGAACATATTACAAGTGGATGCCCTTCCTCCTTCCCCTCCTGGCCTGCGGGACTAAACACAGTCCTTCCCCGACCCTGCACACGTCGTCGTCATAAACATTCCTACAAAAGGTCCTTAGATTTTTTTTCTTCTTCAACCATTTAAGACAAGCACTGTCCATCAATGTTATTTATTTATTTATTTATTTATTTATTTATTTATTTATTTATTTATTGTGGGTCTGGGGATGGAACCCAGGAGCATTTGGCCTCCGAGCTCCACCCCCAGCCCTATTTTTTTCATTCTTTATTTTGAAACAGGGTCTCACTGAGTTGCAAAGGGCCTCACTAAGTAGCTGAGGCTGTCTGCGAACCATGATCCTCCTGTCTCAGCCTCCCAAATGCTGGGATTACAAGCGTGCGCCACCACGCCCGGCTTTTATTCTTTATTTTGAAACAGGGTCTCGCTAAGCTCTGGAGGGAATCGCTACGTAGCTGAGCTTGGCTGCGAACCTGCAATCCTCCTGTCTCAGCCTCCCAAGTACTGGGATTACAAACATGCACCACCATACCCGGCTCCTAGTAACCGCATTTTAAAAGGAAAAAAAAAAAAAAACATAGTTTGTATTCATTTAATCATATGTAACCAAACATAGAGGATATTACATTCCAATGTGTACTCCATTACAGATCACGAACAGAGCCAGGTGTGGTGGTGCACACCTGTAATCCCAGTAATTGGGAGGCTGAGACAGGAGGATCGAAGGTTTGAGGCCCCCAGCAATGTGCTGACATTATTTCAAAATACAAACTAAAAAAAGGATCGGGAGTATATTTCAGAGGTAGAATGTCCATGGGTTCCATCCACTGCATGTGGGTGCACGTGCGCACACACACATACATATACGTGCACACACATGCACCCACACATACACACACATACCCGCACCCACACACACATTTGTTAATAGGTTGTTTCACATGCTTCTTCTCACGCCAAGTGTTCAAAACTCAATGTGTATTTTAACTTGTATCTCGTGATGATCTAAATTACCATGTTTTAGGTGCTCAACAGAGACGCATAGCTGGTGGTCACTACCAGATAGGACAGTGTGATGCTAGCCCATAAACTTCAGTCAGGCAGGGCCAGTTTGTATCCCCAGGAACTAGCCGAGCACCTTTCAAAGTATGTGTCACATCGTAGATGGTCAATAAACAATTGGTGCATGGAAGACGGGAGGCAGCCGGGCGTGGTGGCTCACACCTGCAATCCCAGGATTCGAGGGGCTGAGACAGGGAGCTCTCAGGCCCGAGGGCAGCCTCAATGAGTAGTGAGACGCTCATCAACCTAGTGAGAGCTTGTCTCAAGATAAGAATAAAATAGGACTGGGGGTGTAGCATGAAGGTAGACTCAATTCCCAGCACTACAAAATAATAAACAAACAAACAAACAAATAAATAAATAGAGCCGGGTATGGTGGCGCACGCTTGTAGTCCTACTACTTGGGAGGCTGAGACAGGAGGATCCGGGTTCACGGCCAGCCTCAGGTGCTTAGTGAGGCCCTCTGCAACCCAGTGAGACCCTGTTTCAAAAAAAAGAATAAAAGCCGGGCGTGGTGGCACACGCTTGTAATCCCCGCGCTTGGGAGGCGGAGACAGGAGGATCGCGCAGGTTCGAAGCCAGCCTCTCTGGCTTAAGAGACCCTGTTTGCAAATGAAAATATAAAAAATAAGTGTCTGGGAGTGTGACCCGGAGGTAGAAGGGTTTCCAGGAGCCCCAATACCACCAAAAAATAAATAATAATAATAAAAAAATTTAAAAAAGGGCATCCCCAAACCCGCAAAAAAAAAAAAAAAAAAGAATAAAAAATTGGACTGGGGGTGTAGCTGGGTTCCATCCCCAGCACCACAATAAATAAATAAATAAATAAATAAATAAATAAATAAATGGAGGCAGATAGGATGGATGGACGATAAGATCCCTTCCAGCTTTGGGGAAGAGGTGTCATTTTTAGCTGCGACTGAGGGGAGAAAGCAGGATGGCGACAGCTAAGAGGGGTGGGCTGCAAGAGAAAGGGTGACAGGAGCCTTGGTGTGGGCAGAGGAAGGGAGAAGTTTTATAAGGAAATGGTGGGAGGAGAGGGTTCAGCTAGAGGATGGCATGCAGGCCACACCAAAGGAGGTGGGAAATGATCCTGGAGGCTCTGAAATCTACCCCCAGGGAACACTCAAGCTTCCAGCCACTTTCCTTCAATCAGGAATGGAGGATATCCAGGTGTGGTGGCGCACGCTGGTAATCCCAGCATTCGGGAGGCTGAGCCAGGAGGATCTGGGTTCCTGGCCAGCCTCAGCTACTTAGTGAGGCCCTTTGCAACGCAGTGAGACCCTGTTTCAAAATAAAAGAATAAGCTGGCTTGGTGGCGCACGCTTGTAATCCCGGCGCTTGGGAGGCTGAGACAGGAGGATCGCACAGGTTCGAAGCCAGCCTCAGCTACTTAGTGAGGCTCTCAGCAACTCAGTGAGACCCTGTTTACAAATAAATTATAAAATAGGTCTGGGAGTATAGCCGGGAGGTAGAAAAGCCCCTGGGTTTCACCCTCAGTAACATAAAATAAAATAAAATAATAAAAAATAGGGCTGGGTGCCGGGGTCCAGCCCTAGCGGGAGTCGGGGGTCGTGTGTTGGAGAGAGGAGTCGAGGTTGCAAGAGAGAAGACTCTGACACACGAGACCAGATTCAAGCTTCTCTAACTTTCTTCAGGACTTGCTACAATCTTTATACTTTCTTTTTTGGCAGGATAGACAAAACCACAGTCATGTAAGCAGAAAACTTTAAGGACAGAAGAAGTCTTTAACAGACTTCAGGGCAGGGTGCCAGACATTTAATAAATCATAAAAAGTGTGTTTTGCCTCCTATCCCAAGGTCAGCTTGAACTTAATCTTATATGTTGGCCCAAACTAAGGTCAGCTTGAACTTAATCTTTGGCCCAAACTTTATCCTTGGGGGAAAAAAAAGATCTTTGCTGATTGAGTCTCTCACATGTCGCTGCCCATCTATTTTAGTTATAATGCTTATACATAAAATTCCAATTATAAAGCCGGGCATGGTGGCGCACGCTTGTCATCCCAGCATTCGGGAGGCTGAGACCTGGAGGATCGCGGTTCGCGGACAGCCTCAGCTACTTAGCGAGGCCCTCTGCAACTCAGTGAGACCCGGTTTCAAAATAAAGAATAAAAAAAAAAAAAAAATAGGGCAGGAGGTGTAGCTCGGAGGTCGAATGCCTCTGGGTTCCATCCCCAGACCCGCAAAAAAAAAAAAAAAAAAAAAAAATCCAATTATTAATCTAAATAATCATAAAATATTTTTTTGAAGGAGATGCTGATCATGTTTATGGGGGACTTAGGCTTTTGCAAGTCCCCTGGCCGAGCTTTTGCTCAAGGCCTGCACGAGATGCCGTAGCAGTTGGGGTATAATTCCATGCCCAGTACCACAAGAAAAAAAAGAATGGAGCAGTGCCGGACATTGTGGCACATGCTTGTAATTCCAGTACTCAGGAGCCTGAGACAGGAGGATTACAGGTTCATGAGGCCCTGTATTTAAAAAAAAAATATGGCTGAGGGTATTGCTCAAAGATATAATGACCCTAGGTTAAATTCCCAGTACCATACAAAATATGTGTGTGTGTGTTTTTAAGGACTATAACAAAAATAGCAAAGTTGGTTGTGCTGGCACATGCTTGTAATCTCAGAATTTGGAAGCCTGAGACAGGAGGATCGCAGGTTCAAGGTCATTCTCTGCAACTTAGCTCAGCAATGTATGAGACCCTGCTTCCAAATAAGACTTGAAATATTGCCAGGAGTATAATTCAGATATAGAAAGATATAGAATCCTGGGTTCAGTTCTCACTAACACACACACACACACACACACACACACACACACACACGCATGCACACACGCACACATGCAAAATAATAACCAGATATGGTGGTGTACACCTGTAACTCCAATACCTGGGAGGCTGAGACAGGAGGATCACAGGTTTTATTTTTTTATTTTTTTTTTTGCGGGTCTGGGGATGGAACCCAGGGGCATTCGACCTCCGAGCTACAGCCCCTGCCCTATTTTTTTATTCTTTATTTTGAAACCGGGTCTCACTGAGTTGCAGAGGGCCTCACTAAATAGCTGAGGCTGTCTGCAAACTGCGATCCTCCGGTCTCAGCCTCCCGAATGCTGGGATTATAAGCGTGCACCACCATGCCCGGCTAGGATCACAGGTTCAAGGCCAGCCTCAGCAACTTAGTGAGACCCTGTGACCCTGTGTCCAAATAAAAAATAAAAAAGTCAGGGAGATATAACTTAGAGGTAGAATTCCTTGGATTCAATCCCCTGAAACACACACACACACACACACACACACACCCCAAATAGAAAAAAAGTGATAACAATTTCTGGTTGTGATGTTAGCCAATAAGAAACAATAAGAAAGTTTATTAGAGGGTCCAGATTGTCATCATTCTGCTGGTGGTGGCTGGCAGAAGAGGGACAGAAACTGGAAACAAGTAACCTAAGAAGTCTGAGGTCTGCTCAATCCATCCACCCACCCATCCATTCATCCATCCATCCATCCATCCATCCATCCATGCTACTATCATTCTTATCACCATCTCTCTTCTTCTTTCCTTCCTTCCTTTCTTTGGTGTGTATACTGAGGATTGAGCCCAGGTGCATTCTACCTCCAAGCTACACCCCCAGCCCTATTTTATTTTTATTTTGAAAGCATCTCACTGAGCTGGGGCGTGGTGGCGCACGCTTGTAATCCCAGCATTCGGGAGGCTGAGACAGGAGGACCACGGTTTGCAGACAGCCTCAGCTACTTAGTGAGGCCCTCTGCAACTCAGTGAGACCCTGTTTCAAAATAAAGAATAAAAAATAGGGCTGGGGGTGTAGCTCGGAGGCAGAATGCACCTGGGTTCCATCCCCAGTACTGCAGAGAAAGAAAGAAAGAAAGAAAGAAAGAAAGAAAGAAAGAAAGAAAGAAAGAAAGAAAGAGGAGGAGGAGGAAAGGAAGGAAGGAAGGAAGGAAGGAAGGAAGGCAGGTAGGCAGGCAGGCTCACTGGGTTGATGAGAGTCTCACTACTTGCTGAGGCTGTCCTCGAACCTGCAATCCTCCCGTCTCAGCCTCCCAAGTACTGGGATTACAAGTGTGTGCCACCACACCCAGCATCTCGCCATCTTTCTAAGCACCAAGCATTTATTGAATGTCTACTATGAGACAAACACTTTGACAAGTACGGAGCTCGTTCCTGGGGACACAGGCTTGTCCTGTCTGGCAGCCGTTTACAATTTTTAGTCTAATTTACAGTCTACTATCTGGTCAGTGGATCAACGGTGAGAATTGAAAACAGGGTTGTTGCTGTCTCTTTCGGTTCTGGAGGGAAGAAGCTGAGCGCCGAGCACTGGTGCTGCGGGCCCAGGTTTGAAGTCGAGCCTGGTTGCGATGCTGCATTGTGGCCCCTCATCTCCAAAGAGCCAGGCCTGGCTTGTCTTTCTTCCCGACATTTCTACTCACCAAGCATTAGAGGAAACCAACAATTTGCCCTACATATGCTGAGAAAAGATATAATTCTTCAGGGGGAAAGCATGTGTTCATCTCATTAGAGGTTGTTCGGAAAACCCCAATCAGTTTTTTTTTTGTTTTTGTTTTTGTTTTTGTTTTTGTTTTTTTTTTTTGCGGTACTGGGGATGGAACCCAGGGGCATTCTACCTCTGAGCTACACCGCAGCCCTATTTTTTATTCTTTATTTTGAAACAGGGTCTTACTGAGTTACAAAGGGCCTCACTAAGTAGTTGAGGCTGTTCGTGAACCACGATCCTCCTGTCTCAGCCTCCTGAATGCTGGGATTACAAAACTGCGCCACTATGCCCAATTTATTCCTTATTTGTTTCTTTGTTTATTTATTGTAGTACTGGGGATGGAACCCAGGGGCGTTCTACCTCCGAGCTACACCCCCAGCCCTATTTTTTTTCTTTTTTGTGGTATTGGGAATGGAACCCTTCTATCTCCGTGCTACACTTCCAGATCTTTTATTTATTTATTTATTTATTTATTTATTTATTTATTTATTTATTTATGGGTCTGGGGATGGAACCCAGGGGCATTTGACCTCCGAGCTACACCCCCTGCCCTATTTTTTATCCTTTATTTTGAAACCGGGTCTCACTGAGTTGCAAAGGGCCTCACTAAGTAGCTGAGGTTGTCCGCGTACCGTGATCCTCCAGGTCTCAGCCTCCTGAATGCTGGGATTATAAGTGTGCGCCACCACGCTCGGCTTATATTTTTTATATTTTATTTGGAAACAGGGTCTCTTAAGCCAGCGAGGCTGGCTTCGTACCTGCGTGATCCTCCTGTCTACACCTCTCGAGTGCGGGGATTACAAGCGTGCGCCACCACGCTCGGCAACCCAGCTCTACTTTTTATACTTTCTTTTGAAACAGGGTCTCACTGAGTTGCAAAAGTCCTCACCAAGTAGCTGAGGCTGATCACAAACTATGATCCTCCTGTCCCAGCCTCCCAAATGCTGAAATTACAAGCGTGCACCACCACGCCTGACTGCCAATCAGTCATTCTTGAAAAACTAAAAAAAAAAAAAATGGCCAGGTATGGTGGTGCACCCTGCAATCCCAGTACTTGGGAGGCTGAGAAAGGAGGATCGCAGGTTCACGGCCAGGCTCAGCTACTTAGTGAGGCCCTCTACAACTTAGTGAGACCCTGTTTACAAATTAAGAATAAAAAAATAGGGCTGGGGGTGTAGCTTGGAAGTAGAATGCCCCTGCGTTCCATCCCCAATACCAAAAATAAGTAAGTAAGTAAATAAATAAATAAATAAATAAATAAATAAATAAATAATAAAAAGGGCTGGGGTGTAGCTTAGAGGCAGAATGCACCTGGGTTCAATCTCTAGTACCTTCCCACCTACCACACACACACACATAACGTTTCAGAGTTGTGCCGTTTTGGGCACACTATTCCTAGTGTGTGGCCCTTGCTCTGCCTCTAAATGTTTTCATAAAAGATTTCCCAATTTCATTCTATTGAAAATATTGACAGTTGTGAGCCCTCTAATAGTGACGCCATTTCTCACGCCTGCTGTATGAAAGTTGGCTGGCAGGCAGGAAGACAGAGGCTCTGCCTGGGAACCCAGATTCCTCAAAGGGGCCCAACTCTCCTTCAGATGGACACGTGAGAACCACGAACTCTAGACCTCTAGTGATGGAAGCGGCCAGAGCAGCCAGTTATGGGATTACACGGTCCTCGGTTCACAGACGAAGCCCAGACCCGGAGGCCTGCCCATGGTCACACAGCAACCCAGGACAGAGCCAGCACTCCGCCCTGAGCCGCACCCCACCCCACTCACGGCTATCTGTGTCGGTGTGATCGCCGCAGCAGTTTTATGGTGTGCCTGCTGTGTCCAGCGTGCGGCGCTACGGACTGGGGAAAGTGCCTACTGTGTCCAGTGCGCCTACTGTGTCCAGTGTGCGGTGCTACGGACTGGGAAAAGCGCCTACTGTGTCCAGTGCGCCGTGCTATGGACTGGGGAAAGCGCCTACTGTGTCCAGTGTGCCTACTGTGTCCAGTGCACCGTGCTACAGACTGGGGAAAGCGCCTACTGTGTCCAGTGCGCCGTGCTACGGACTGGGGAAGCGCCTACTGTGTCCAGTGCACCTACTGTGTCCAGTGCGCTGTGCTACGAACTGGGGAAAGCGCCTACTGTGTCCAGTGCGCCTACTGTGTCCAGTGCACCTACTGTGTCCAGTGCGCCTGCTGTGTCCAGCGTGCCGTGCTAGGACTGGGGAAAGAAGGAGCAGCTGGGGATGCAGCTCAGTGGTAGAGATCTTGCCCGGCATGCATGAGGCTCTGGGTCCGTCTCCAACACTGGGAAAAAAAAAAAGACCCAGATACAGAAACAGCATCTCGGTAGTCGCTAGCATCCAGGCGATGGTGTCGTGTTGTGTTGTCAACTGTGGCTACCCGGCTTTGGCAGAGTGTGGAGGAATGAGGGAGAAGAACTCGGGGAAGCGGGGCCTGAGTTTAATTAGCAGGCAAAGCGTGGAGGAAGGACACAGGGGGTCATGAGCGTGGGAGCCAGGTCGACGATCCTGCGGAGATTTATTTATTTTATTTGGCTTTGGTTTTGGTTTCGTTTGGTACTGGGGATTGAACCCAGCCAGGGACATTCTACTTCCCAGCTACACTCTCAGCCCTAGTCTTTGATCTTTCACTTTGAAAGAAGGCCTCACTAAGTTGTGGAGGGCCTCACTAAGTTGCTGAGGCTGGCTAGGAGCCTGCGATCCTCCTGTCTCAGCCTCACCCAAGTACTGGGATTACAGGCATGCACCTGATTCCTCTGCTCGTTTTCCCCTCAAAGTGTCTACTGATCACAGAGACCTCCAGTTACCTTCTATTCCCCCAAATGCCTTCCAGCTTGTAAAAACATCTAACAGCTTTTCCAGGTCCCCACCAGAGATGGGGAGGCTCTTGGCCAATGCTCTAAAGCAGGTAATATCCAGATGACATCCACGGCAGTGGGCTAACCAAGAGCTCTGGAGGCAGGCGGTCTGAGATCACCACATTCAGGGCCTGGAGCGAGTTACTTAGCTTGTCTAGGGCTCTATTTCCTCCACGTCACAGTCGCACAATGCAAAGGAACCAGGGTGCACGCAGTGGTGAGCGCGGCGCTCGGCACACAGGTAAGGCCTCGGAAATCACAGCTGCTGGGGTCCTCATAACTTTCTGTCTCTGTGTCCCTGGTCCCTAGGCTCCTGAGTCAACAGGAAGTTGGCTGAGAAACAGAAGAACTCCCCCGTTAACATACCTGGTGTCCAGATCTATTAAAAGTTTCCCCATCTCTCTTCGTAAGCACATCTACATCTTGCATTTCAGGGAAAAATTTCAAGGCGCTAAATTAGGAATGGAAAAGTTGCCTCGGACCAAAGGTATGTGCAAACACATGTTCGCAAATGAGGTCAAGCTTTCAAAATACCCCTCCTCTGGCAGATGAGTCAGCCCCGTGCAGTGGTCTTACTATTTACCCCAAATGACAGCACATCCTCTCGGCCGCTGATAAGAGCCTTTGCCAGGAGTTATACTGGAGGGAATTACTCATTGGAAAATGTGGCCGCTTGGCCCAGTCTGAGATCTGAACTTGGACTTCCAAGGATTTCACCCAAAATATGCTGAATTTCTCAGTTATAATCATCAGAGAAACGCAGCCAAGGAATCTGTGCGCCAGACCGGCACTGGATCCTGCTAGACAAGCGTGGGTCTGTCCAGGCAGGGGATGGTCATGGCTCTCAGCCCAAGAGCACGAGCTCTGGGCTTGTCTGACTCTCATGGTCTTTATTATCACTACCAAAGAAATACCTTGCCATTTGGTTAGTTTGTAGTCATCCTTTTTTTCTTTTTCTTTTTTCTTTTTTGGTATATATGTGGGATTGAAGGGGCATTCTACCTCCAAGCTTCACCCCCACCTTTTTTTTTCTATTTATTTATTTATTTATTTATTTATTTATTTATTTATTTATTTATTTATTTATTTGCTTGCAGTGCTGGGGATGGAACCCAGGGGCATTCTACCTTCAAGCTACAGCCCCAACCCTATTATTAAATTCTTTATTTTGAAACAGGGTCTCACTGAGTTGAAGAGGGCCTCACTAAGTAGCTGAGGCTGTCCGTGAACCACGATCCTCCTGTCTCAGCCTCCCGAATGCTAGGATTACAAGCCTGCGCCACCACGCCTGGCCCATTTTATTTTTTGATTTTGATTTTTTTTGTGTGTGGCACTGGAGATTGAAACAAAGTATGTTCTACCTCTTGGCTATACCCCCAGCCCTTCTTGTTTTATTTTGAATCAGGTCCTTGTCAGATTGCTGAGGGAGGCCTTGAAACGTCGATCCTCCTGTCTCAGCCTCCCGAGTACTGGGATTACAGATGTGCACCCAACTCCCTATCATTCATTCATTCATTCATTCATTCGTTTAGTGGTACTGAGGATTGAATTCAGGAGCATTCTACCTCTGAGCTATACCCTCAGCCCTTTTTAATTTTTTTTTTTAAATGGGGTTTCACTAAGTTGCTGAGGCTGGCCATAAACCTGTGATCCTTCCTGTTTCAGCCTCCCAAGTACCGGGATTACAGTGTGTGCCACTGAGCCCTATTTTGTTTTTTATTTTGAAATAGGATCTAAGTCTACCATGTATTGCCCTTGAATCTGTGAGCCTCCTGTCTCAGCCTCCCAAGTGCTGGGATTACAAGCGTGCACCACCATGCCCGGCTAGAAGCATACTCTTGAACCAGCTTTCCCAACTCCCACCAGGAGCAAGATTCCTACCTTCCAACTTTCTTCCATATGTTTCAATTTGTTCCTCAAGCTCCAACTTGGATTCACCTCCACCTTTATAATACCTTCTGGGCACCCTCAGAAGGTGGATCAATCTTTTTCTCTGAATTAATTTTTAATTTTTTTTTATTTTTTACAGTACTGGGGATGGAACCCAGGGGCATTCTACCTCTGAGCGACACCCCCAGCCCTATTTTTGATTCTTTATTTTGAAGCAGGGTCTCACTGAGTTGCAAAGGGGCTCGTTAAGTAGCTGAGGCTGCCCGCAAATTTCAATCCTCTGGTCTCAGCCTCCCAAATGCTGGGATTATAAGCGTGTGCCACCATGCTTGAATTTCTCTGAATTTCTTGGGTATTATCTGGCCATTAATTCTGTACTGCCAGTGTGGTGGGACATGCCTGTAATCCCAGTACTTGGAAGGCTGAGGCAGGAGGATGGCAGGTTTGCAGCCAACCTCAGAAACTTAGAGAGGCCCTCAGCAATGTAGCAAGACCCAAATAAAAAATAAAAATAGAGCTAGGGGTGTAGCTCAAAGGTAGAATGTCTTTAGGTTCAACCACGGGTACTCCTCGCCCAAAAATATCTATATTCCTTTTATATCTCTCTTTTTTATTGTTTCATAAAATTATTTTTTAATTTTTAATTTTTAATATTTTTGTGGTACTGGGGGTAGAACCCAGAGGTATTCTGCCTCTGAGCTACACCCCTAGCCCTATTTTTTATTATTTATTTATTTATTATTTTTTGGTGGTATTGGGGTTCCTGGAAGCCCTTATACCTCTGGGCTACACTCCCAGACCTATTTTTTATATTTTTATTTTTGGAAACAGGGTCTCTTAAGCCAGCGTGGCTGGCTTCGAACCTGTGCGATCCTCCTGTCTCCT
The DNA here is from genome assembly GCF_963383645.1 of Muscardinus avellanarius. Lineage (NCBI taxonomy): Eukaryota > Metazoa > Chordata > Mammalia > Rodentia > Gliridae > Muscardinus > Muscardinus avellanarius. The sequence continues at coordinate 14,697,885 of NC_137802.1, read as the reverse complement.
CCTCCCAAGCGCGGGGATTACAAGTGTGCGCCACCACGCCCGGCTTATTCTTTATTTTTGAAACAGGGTCTCACTGAGTTGAGGAAGGCCTCACCAAGTAGCTGAGGCTGGCTGCAAACCCTCCCATCTCAGCCTCCCAAATGCTAGGATTACAAGCATGTAACACCACGCCTAGCATGTTTCATGAGATTATTATGTCTCTTTTTTATTAAGTTGTTTAAGCTCCTTTGGCGACATGAATGATCCCTAATATTCTATTAAATTCCCCAAACCTCCCAATCCAGAGTGTAGTACAAAGAAAGACAGGCATTCACAGACATCCCTGCATATGAGGAGCTTCTAAAAAAGAGGAAAAGCCGGGCGTGGTGGCGCACGCTTGTAATCCCAACATTCGGGAGGCTGAGACAGGAGGATCGCGGTTTATGGACAGCCTCAGCTACATAGTGAGGCCCTCCGCAACTCAGTGAGACCCTGTTTCAAAATAAAAAATAAAAAATAGGGCAGGGGGTGTACCTTGGAGGTCAAATGCCCCTGGGTTCCATCCCCAGACCCACAAAAAAAAAAAAAAAAAGAATAAACTGGGCGTGGTGGCGCACGCTTGTAATCCCAGCATTCAGGAGGCTGAGACTGGAGGATCGTGGTTCATGAACAGCCTCAGCTACTGTAAGTGAGGTCTTCCACAGCTTAGTGAGGCCCTGTTTCGAAAATAAAGAATAAAGCCGGGCGTGGTGGCGCACGCTTGTAATCCCAGCATTCGGGAGGCTGAGACCGGAGGATCGCGGTTCACGGACAGCCTCAGCTACATAGTGAGGCCCTCCGCAACTCAGTGAGACCCTGTTTCAAAATAAAGAATAAAAAATAGGGCAGGGGGTGTAGCTCGGAGGTTGAATGCCCCTGGGTTCCATCCCCACACCCGCAAAAGAAAAGAAAAGAAAAGAAAAGAAAGAAAGAAAGAAAGAATAAAAAAATGGAGCTGGAGGTATAGCTCGGAGGTAGAGTGTCCTTGGGTTTCATCCTCAGTACCACAAAAAAAAAAAAAAAAAATAGGGCTGGGGGTTGTAGCTCAGAGATAGAATGTCCCTGGGTACCATCCCCAGTAGCACAAAAATAAATAATAAATAAGTAAAATAAAAATAAAGGATAAAAAGACACAGTAGTACCACAGAGAAATGGGCTAGAACTATGAATAGATAATCCACAGAAAAAGAAATGTAAAGCGTCCTAATCACACTCCCCAAAACGCTTCACTCATCCTAAAAACAATAAAACATTAAAACTAAACGGGTACCATTTCTAACCTATCAGATGGGCCAGTCCCCAAAAGGTTTACAACATACTCTTGGCGAGGCAGTAGAGAAACAGGCCCGTCCTACCTTACGAGGAAACTGTATGTCGTTTTGCAAGAATCGAGTGCATTTGCGCCAGGAGGAAGGATTCGACAAGGTAGTTTACTGAGCCTTGGTCTTTCCTTACTCAAATCCTCCCCAAACCTCAGGGCCGTGTCCATTTCAACCTGGGCAGCAGCACACCCTGCTCAGGTCCACGACGTTCAATAGTCGCTGCCATTTCCTAGACACAGCGCAAGAGTTGCTTTTCCTGGGGCTCGGTCAGTGTTAGCGATGGGAGAGGATGTTTAGGGCCCTAGGTTTCACCTAACACTCGTGGGCTTTTTAATAAAGGAAGGAAGGAAGAAAGGAAGGAAGAAAGGAAGGAAGGAAGGAAGGAAGGAGAAAATATATCATGACCCTTTTTTATTCCACCCTTTTGGTGGGAGCAGTGTTATTCTGAGACTGTTATACGTATACTGTAGGCTAAAGTCAATGAGTAATTTTTTCTAACGTCAAGAACAGAATCTTCAGGTTAGGATACAGCAAGTATATTTGCAAGACAGACGAGGTTACTAAAAATTCTGTAGAAGCCGGGCGTGGTGGCGGACGCTTGTCATCCCCGCGCTTGGGTGGCTGAGACAGGAGGATCGCGCGGGTTCGAAGCCAGCCTCAGCTACTTAGTGAGGCTCTCAGCAACTTCGTGAGACCCTGTTTCCAAATAAAGAATTAAAAAAATAGGGCAGCGGATGTAGCTTGGAGGTAAAATGCCCCTGGGTTCCATCCCCAGACCCACACACACACAAAAAAAAAAGAATAAAAACTAGGGATGGGGGTGTAGCTTGGAGGTAGAATGCCCCTGGGTTTCATCCCCAGTACCTCAAAATAAATAAATATGAAAATAATATTGAGCTGAGGGTATAGCTCGGAAGTAGAATGCCCTGAGGCTCAATCCTCAGTCTCTGTCTCTGTCTCTGTCTCTGTCTCTGTCTCTGTCTCTCTCTCTCTCTCTCTCTCTCTCTCTCACACACACACACACACACACACACACACACACACACACACACACCACATCCCTAAATACACAAATAAATGTCTTTGTTCTGTCCACTGAAAGGTCACGCCTAAGGCAGCAAGCACTGCAAATATGGTTTCACACCCATGAAACCAGGGCTCCCGGAGAAACGGCTAAATCCAAGTCAGAGGCAAGAGATGAGTCTGGCATATCTCAGTCACAACAGAGAGCACAGAAACAAAGTATCAGAAATGACAGCTGTGACAAGAAGACTCAGGAGCTGACCCAAAGAGGCTCCCCCTGGCCACAGGCGGAGACACAAGCTTAGTATCAGGATGATAATCATGGCAATACACTGAAACATAATAACTGTTTAAGTACATGAGTTCATAATGATAAAAAGAAAAAAATAACCTTAAAGAGGGCAAGGCAGCCAGGTGTGGTGATGCACGCCTGTAATCCCAGTACTTGAGAGGCTGGAATGGGAGGATTGCAGGTTCAAGGCCAACCTCAGAGATTTAGTGAGTCACTCCACAACTTAGTGAGAGTCTGTTTCAAAATACAAAAAATAAAATAGGGCTGGGATGTGGTCCAGAGGTAGAATGTCTCTGGGTTAATCCTAAGTACCACAAAGAAAAAGGAAAAGGAAGAAAAAGAAAGAGGAGGAGGAGAAGAAGAGGAGGAGGAGGAGGAGGAGGAGGAGGAGGAGGAGGAGGAGGAGGAGGAGGAGGAGAATTAAAGAAACAGGGTCTTGCTAAATTGCTGAGGGTCTGGCTAAATTGCCAAGGTTGGCCACCTCTCTCAGCCTCCCAAATTCTGGGATTGCAGTCATGAACCACCATGTCCAGCTTTATGCCAGATATTTTGTATTCCTATTTACAGATATAGATCACCCCTGAGTGTCCCCATGGCCCAGCCATGGGACTCACCTGATCCAGGAGCTGTTGGGAGAGTTACAAGCATGCCGTCCTTGTAGCCTCTTGGAAAGCCAGCATGTGGTTCATGTTGGCTGTGTTCACCATTGTCTCTGTTATGGGTGATAAGTTGGGTCCCTCCCCCACATGATCTCGCAGCGGAACCCCGCAAGCCAGAAACGGTTGCAAGACTCCAGATACCTGGAGACTCCAAACATCGCGAGACTCAGGATGTCACGAGAGAATCGGCATGCCTATAAAACGACGGTGCCTCTGATCCCCCACGTGACTCCGCCCGCTGATCAGGACTCTGTGCACCTCTCCAGAGGCGTGGCCATCGGTCTCTTCCCCCACGCCGGCTGACTCTCCGGAGGGTGCCGGTCCGAATAAAACAGCGGTCTCTGATAACCCGGTTGGTGTTTTTACCTCCCTCCTACACCCCCAACTCTATTTTCAACCTAACAGTGGGATGTTCCGAAAGTTAGATCCCTAAGTGGCGTGGTGGCACACACTTGTAATCCCACAGGAGGCTGGCAGGTTCACAGCTAGCTTCAGCTACTTCGTGAGGCTCTCAGCAACTTAGTGAGAACCTGTTTCAAAATAAAGAATAAAAAATAGGGCTGGGGATGTAGCTCGGAGGTAGAAGGCCCCTGGGTTCCATCCCAATACCACAAACAATAAAATAAAATAAAAACAAAATAAAAAATAAAATAGGGCTAGGGGTGTAGCTTGGAGGTAGAATGCCCTGGGTTCCATTCCTAGTAACACACACACACACACACACACACACACACACACACACACACACACAAAAGAAAGTTGTATCCTGGAGCCCAAAAAGCCGGAAGTCACTTATTACTGAGACATAAACTTTCCTACCCTGATTGGTACAGTATCCTCCCGTGCCTTACGGTATGCACATACAATACAAATATATACTCATAATTATTTTTTTCCAAAAAGAAGTTATACTTTACCTATTACTTTACAACTTTCTTCTTCTTCTTCTTCTTCTTCTTCTTCTTCTTCTTCTTCTTCTTCTTCTTCTTCTCCTTCTCCTTCTCCTTCTCCTCCCCTCCCCTTCCCCCTCCCCTCCCTCCCCTCCTCCTTTTCAGTACTGGGGATTGAACCCAGGGGCCTTCTACCTCCAGGCTATATCCCCAGCTCTATTTTTTTTTTTTTTTGTGGTGGTACTGGGGTTCCTGGAAGCCCTTCTACCTCTGGTCTTTACTCCCAGACCTATTTTTTTATATTTTCTTTATTTGGAAACAGGGTCTCTTAAGCCAGCGAGGCTGGCTCCGAAGCAGCGCGATCCTCCTGTCTCTGCCTCCCAAGCGCGAGAATTACAAGCGTGCCCACCACACCGGGCTCTTTTTTTTTTTTTTTTTTTTTTGGTACTGGGGACGGAACCCAGGGGCATTCTACCTCCCAGCGACACCCCCAGATTTATTTTTTAAATTCTTTATTTTGAAACAAGGTCTCATTGAGTTGTAAAGGGCTTCACTAAATATATGATGCTGGCTTCAAACCTGTGCAATCCTCCTGTGTCAGCCTCCCAAATGCTGGGATTGCAAGCTTGCGCCACCACCACGCCCAGCTTGCCTGCCTTCCTTCCTTTCTTTCTTTCTTTCTTTCTTTCTTTCTTTCTTTCTTTCATTTATTTTTGCCGGTCTGGAGATGGAACCCAGGGGCATTATACCTCCAAGCTACACTCCCTGCCCTATTTTTTATTCCTTATTTTGATACAGGGTCTCACTAAGTTGCGGAGGACCTCACTAAGTTGCTGAGGCTGTCCTTGAACCTATGATTCTCCTGTCTCAGCCTCCCAATACTGGGATTACAAGTGTGCATCGCCACAACTCTTTTTTTCTTCTTTCTTTCTCTTTCTTTCTTTCTTTCTTTCTTTCTTTCTTTCTTTCTTTCTTTCTTTTTGTGGTACTGGAGATGAAAACCAGGGGCATTCTACCTCTGAGCTACACCCTTAGCCCAATTTTTTTATTCTTTACTTTGAAACCGGGTCTCACTGAGTTGCAAAGGGTCTCACTAAGTAGCTGAGGCCGTCCGCGAACTGTGATCATCTAATCTCAGCCTCCCAAATGCTGGGATTACAAGCGTGCGCCACCACGCCCGGCTTTTATTCTTTATTTGGAAACAGGGTCTCACTGAGTTGCAGAGGGCCTCACCAAGTAGCTGAGGCCGTCTGTGAACCGTGATCCTCCTGTCTCCGCCTCCCAAATGCTGGGATTACAAGTGTGGGCCACCACGCCTGGCCCAACTTTTTTTTTTTTTTTTTTAAGCTCAATAATGTAAAGTGAGAATTTGAATCTTTGACATAAAGGTAATCTGCATTTCCAGACGCCCCCAGACTATTTCCTAAAGCCTGACCATTCCGTTTCTTGAAACTGAGGGTCAGTGGAGAGCGTATCCAGCCAAACTGAATGGGGAAAGGAAGCGGAGGGTGAATTCCCACACTAGAACTTTCCTCATAGTGGCACTTTTTTTTTTTTTTTTTTTTTTTTTTTTTTTTTTTGCAGCGAGCTGTGGATCTGCACGAATCCACGTGCTTTTCCTGCCCAAGGAAGGCAGGAAATCCATGAGGTTGTTCAAATGTCTGTTTTTCTCTTTGTAATCTCGCAGGCCCTGTCTGTGGTCAGGAGCAAAATCCAGGATTTCCTCCCTCGCTTGCAGCTGGAGAGCCCTTACTGTGGTTGATTTTGAGAACTGCGCGCTTAGCTTTTTGGCGATGCTAAGTGCGTGGATTCGAGTCGGGCTTGGGGCGCCCTGCACGATGGCACCGGGGTGCTGGACCTCAGCGCTATCTTCCTGCCTCAGAGTTCACAGAGGCAATTTTTTTTTGGGGGGGGGATGGTACTGGGGTTCCTGAGAGCCCTTCTACCTTAGAGCTACACTCCCAGACCTATTTTTATATTTTTATTTGGAAACAGGGTCTCTTAAGCCAGCGCGGCTGGCTTCGAACCTGCGCCATCCTCCGGTCTCTGCCTCCCCAGCGCGGGGATTACAAGCGTGCGCGCCGCCACGCCCGGCGCACAGAGGCCATTTTGATCTGTTTGGCTCACTAGGGTGAGTCAAAACATTGCCCGACGTGTAAATGGCTCAACCAATATTCTACAAAGTAATGACTCCAAGCGGCTGCCCAGCCTTGGGACGTCTACCTTTATGATTTATCTTCCATCCAGCACCCTCGGTCCGTTTCCATCAGGATCAGCTGAGGTAGATGAAATTGAAGATGCTTCCACTGAGGAGAGGGCACGTGTTCCCACCCTGGAATCTAGGGAGGGGCTTTGTGACTTGAACTGCAAATGTAACAGAAAGGATGCGGTGCCAATCTCCAGCCCAGAACTCAAAAGAGATGGGCAATTTCCTTCCTCCCTTCCTTCCTTCCTTCCTTCCTTCCTTCCTTCCTTCCTTCCTTTTTTTTATTTTTGTGGTACTGGGGGCTAGAACCCAGAGGCATTCTGCCTCCGGGCTACACCCCCAGCCCTATTTTATAATTTATTAGGAAACAGGGTCTGACTAAGTTGTTGAGAGCCTCACTCAGTAGCTGAGGCTGCCTTCGAACCTGTGCGATCCTCCTGTCTCAGCCTCCTGAGCGCTGGGATTCCAAGCGTGCGCCACCACGCCCGGTGTGCAATTTTCTTTCTACCTCTGAGCTATACTCCCAGCCTTTTTTCTTTTTTATTTGAATACAGGGTCTTGGCACACGCTTGTAATCCTAGTGCTTGGGAGGCTAAGATAGCAGGATCGCACAGGTTCGAAGCCAGCCTCAGCTGCTTAGTGAGGCTCTCAGCAACTTAGTGAGACCCTGTTTCCAAATAAAGTATAAAATAGGTCTAGGAGTATAGCCTGGAGGTAGAAAAGCCCCTAGGTTCCACCCCCAGTACAACCAAAAGTAAGAAAGAAAGAAAGAAAGAAAGAGAGAGAGAGAGAGAGAGAGAGAGAGAGAGAGAGAGAGAGAGAAAGAAAGAAAGAAAGAAAGAAAGAAAGAAAGAAAACAGGGTCTCCTACATTGCTGAGGCTGTCCTTGAACTTGTGATCCTCCAGTCTCAGCCTCTCAAGTACCATGCCCGGCTGGCAGTTTTAATTCTTACTTCTCAGAACCCTTACTTTTAGAGCCCTGGACTATGGGAGAGGCCCTGAAACTAGAAAGAGGGAAAACGGTCCACCTGAGCTCAGTCTTCCAGGTATTTCTTCCGAGAAGCCGTGCTTGCGAAGGAAGTGATCTTGGATCCTGCAGATCATCCCAGCCACCAGCCCAGGACCACTGAGTGACCCAGGCCAGGTCTGCAGAACAGAAGGATCACCCAGCTGATCCCCACACAAATTCCCGACCTGTGCAATCCTTAGCTATAATGACAGCGTTGTGGCTGGGCATGGTGGTGCACGCCTGTATTCCGGTATTTGGGAGGCTGAGAAAGGAGGATCGTGGGCAATCTCTGCAACTTAGCAGGACCCTCAACAACTTAGTAAGATAGAGGCTGTTTCAAAATGAAAATCAAGAGCTGAGCGTGGTGGTGCACGCTTGTATTCCAGTATTCTGTATTCCAGTATTTGGGAGGCTGAGACGGGAGGATTGCAGGTTTGCGGCCAGCCTCAGTGACTTAGTGAGGTCTTCTGCAACTTAGTGAGACCCTGTTTCCAAATAAAGAATAAAAAAAATAGGGCTGGGGGTATACCTTGGAGGTAAAATGCCCCTGGGTTCAATCCCCAGTATTGCAAAAGGAAAACAAAAATAGATAATCAGCATAATAAGACAACATGGAAGCTGTATAATAGAACTCTAAGCCAAGAATCCTGGGGCACTTAGAAAAGTTTCTAGCAGAGTTTCCCTTGTCCTTGTCGGATTCTGTCCTGAACAAATGGAGAAAACAGGCACGTTGAGCCATTGGGTTTTGAGGTGAGACGTCATATAACAATTAATAACTGGAATGTTGCTCTGAGTCCATAAATAACCCAGATGCGGGCCTAACTTCTCGCCTGGAAAACCGATCCTGCCAACCTCCCTCCCCAAGGCTCAGATTAGTCTTCGTGAGGAAACCCTGTGCGACTTCTACTTAAAAACGTCACCACGCGACAGAGTTCAGCCTGTCTCTCGGCTGCTGCCCTGAGCTCTGCCCCGGGGCCCAGCGTCCTGAGCGCGCCCTGTCCCTCCCTCGCCCGGCTCTGCTCCAGCCGGCTTCAGCTGTGGCTGGACCCCTGAACTCCTTGATTTTTGCTTGTTTGTTTGTTATTGTTTGGTTTTGTTTATACCAGAGATTGAACCCTGAGACATTCTACCTCTGAGCTACGCTCCTAGTCTATTTATTTATTTATTTATTTATTTATTTATTTATTTATTTATTTATTTATGGTATTATAGAAGGAACCCAGGGGACATTCTACCTCTGAGCTCTACCTCTAGCCCTATTTTATCTTTCTTTTTCTTTCTTTTTTTTTTTTTTAAACAGGGTTTCCCTGAGTTCGGAAGAGCCTCACTAAGCCTGTCCTCGAACCTGCGATCCTCCTATCTCAGTCTTCCAAGTACTGGGTTACAGCATGCACTACCATGTTGGACTTATATTTTATTTTATTTTTTTTTTGTGGTACTGGGGATGGAACCCAGGGGCATTCTACCTCCAAGCTACACCCCCAGCCCTATTTATTATTCTTTATTTTGAAACAGGGTCTTACAAGTGTGCACCATCATGACCAGCTTATTTTTTAATTAATTAATTAATTTTTTGTGGTGATAAGGATTGAACCCAGAGTCATTCTATCTCCGAGCTATACCTCCAGTCCAATGTATTTATTTATTTATTTATTTATTCATTCATTCATTCATTCATTCATTCATTCATGTATTCACTTATTTATTTTGTGGTACTAGAGATGGAACCCAGGTGCATCCTACCTCCGAGCTACACCCCCAGCTCTAAATTTTATTTTTTATTTTGAAACTCGGTCTCACTGAGTTGCAGAGAGCCTCACTAATTAGCTGAGGCTGTCCATGAACCGCGATCCTCCGGTCTCATCCTCCCGAATGCTGGGATTACAAGCGTGCGCCACCACGCCCGGCTTTTATTCTTTATTTTGAAACAGGGTCTCACTAGGTTGCGAAGGGCCTCAATAGCTGAGGCTGGTCACTAACTACGATCCTCCTGTTTCAGCCTCCCAAATGCTGGGATCACAAGTGTGGGTCGTCACACCCGGCTTGTTTTTTTAATTTTGAAACAGGGTCCCACTACGCTGATGAGAGTCTCACTGTTGGCTGAGGCTGTCCCTGAAGCTGCGGTCCTCCTGTCTCAGCCTCCCAAGTACTGGCATTAATGGCATGTGCCACCTATCCAGCTCATTTATTTATTTTTAAACTTATTACTGAAATGAGTGAACAAAACCCCCGGCTCTTATACGTCCTTAACAAATATTTATTATAGCTGGGCGTGGTGGCACCTGCCCGTAATCCCAGTACTTGGGAGGCCGAGACAGGAGGATCGCAGGTTTGAAGTCAGCCTCAGCCATTTAGTGAGACTCTTAGCAACTTAGTGAGACTCTGCCGAAAATTTTAAAAAATCAAAAGAAATGAGGGTGTAGTTTGGAGGTAGAATGCCCCTGGGTTCAATCCCCAATACAGTATTTGTTGGACACATAGGCGGATAAATGAGTAACTGGGGCCCGGTTTCACTTCTTTCTGACCACAACCCGGCAATAATCATGTAACAGGCAAATACCTTGATAAACATTGGCTTACCTTTCTCATCTGTACTTTGGTGGAAATAACAATAACCACAGTATCTGTCTTGTCTCTCCGACATGGCTGTTTTTAAGCTCAAATGGGGTGTGAAGACAGGAAGCATTAACTATAAGGTATCCACATGGAACTGAATAAAGCCCATCTTCTCCCAAGGTGGCTGATGACTCAGTATTTACCATAGCAGGCCAAGAGTTCAGAGGAAGATTCGGGGTGGTCCCCACTGCCATGACCCGGATGGATAGCAGGTGTATGGGGAAGGTTCAGAGCGACTCAAAGGTACCACGGATTCTTCCTCCTTCCTCCTTCCTCCTTCCTCTTTCCTCCTTCCTCCTTCCTCTTTCCTCCTTCCTCCTTCCTTCCTTATTTATTTATTTATTTATTTATTTATTTATTTATTGGTGGTACTGGGGATTGAAGCCAGAGGCATTCTACCTTCTTCTGCCTGGCCCTTTTTATTTTTTTATTTTTATTTTTTATTTTTGGTGGTACTGGGGATGGAACCCTTCTCCGGGCTACACTCCCTGATCTATTTTTTATATTTTTATTTGGAAACAGGGTCTCTTAAGCCAGCCGAGGCAGGCTTCGAACCTGCGCGATCCTCCTGTCTCCGCCTCCCAAGCGCGGGGATTACAAGCGTGCGCCACCACGCCCGGCGCCCCTTTTTATTTTTTTATTTTGAACCAGGGTCTTGCTGAATTGCCAAGGATCTCACTAAGTGGCTGAGGCTGGCCTCGAACTTGTGATCTTCTTGTCTCAGCCTCCCAAGTACTGGGATTATAGGCATACACCACCACACCCAGCCTAGCCTCTTCTTTTTTCTTAACCAAAGGCTTGAGGGTAAGAGGAGAAAATAAAACCCCACAGCCTTCTGTCCCAGTTCCTTGGGGGGTGGCAGGCACGGGGGCCATCTTAACTGCCCGGGGTTTAAGGCTGAGGTGCCTCTGCCCGGCAGCCCTGTGGAAGCTGGACCCTGGCTGTAGAGGAGAGAAATCCTCCTCACAGCAGCTGCAGCAGAGAAGGGAACGCTTCGGCCCACAGGGATTCCGGGGTGTCTGGGAAGCCGCCTTTGCAGGCCCGGCCACGGGCATTGGCTGGAGCCCTGTCCGGAGCCTCTGGGTCTCTCTCGGCTTTCTCAGCTCTGTTTCCTCCTTCCCTTCTGTCTCCATCTTCTCAGAGGCAAGTTCTCCCATGCGGTGGCACAGATGGTCCCTAGCAGGCTCACGCTTACATCCTACCAGTTTAGCACCCCCCTTCCCGGGGGAAAACAGCACTTCTCTTTCCCAATAGTTCCAGAAAAATTCTAGGATTAGGACTTGCTGGACACACAGGGGGACCTTTCGCTCCCAGCCAATCGCTGTGGCTAAGGGATAGACTCTCCTGAACGTCCAGTCCTGGAGACCCCAGGAGCTGGAGCTGGAGGGGGTAGTAGTGGGCATTATCCTAAAGAAAGGGTACTGCTTTCACCAAAGTAATGGAGGACAGAAGATGGATAGCTACACAGGGATAAAACAGCGGATCCCACTCCACAGGTTCTGAAAGGAGATACCAAGCCCTGCACAAAAAGAGCATCTTTCCTCAAGCCTGGTACTGGGTACCTGTTCTTTACTGGACCCTCTAAAGAGGCCTGTCCCAGGCAGGTCACAAGGTATCCAGGACCCATAAGAGCTCCGCTCCAGTGGTACCACCCTTTTCTCTATCTCTGCTCCTTATCCAGGTCATCTTTAATTTGCCCTTCCTCACTGTATTAGTCAGGTCTGTGTTACTGTAACAAAGTGCATGATGCAGGCTAACTTTATCAAGAAAAGAGGTTTATTTAACTTATAGTTGTGGGTTCAAATGTATGGTGCAGGCTCTGGCAAGGGCCTCTGGCCAAGGGACAGTTCGTGTGTGTGCGCACGTGTGTGTGTATTGCCGGGGCTGAAACCCAGGGACATCCTACTGCTGAGCTACACCCTCAGCTCTAATTTATTTTTTATTTGGAAACAGGGTCTCACAAAGTTGCTGAGAGCCTTGTGAAGTTGCCAAGGCTGGCTTCAAACTTGCAATCTGCCTGTCTCAGCCTTCCAAGTACGAAGATTACAGGCATGTACCATCACACCCGGCTAAGAACCATATCCTGAAACAAGAATCCAGAGAGAGAGACTGGGGTCCCACAAGCTCTCCCAGGAGCATGCCCCCAATTAACCTAAGGATGTTCTATTAATCTCGTGTGTGTGTGTGTGTGTGTGTGTGTGTGTGTGTGTGTGTGCGCGCGCACGCTCGTGTAAGACTGGGGATGGAACCCAGGGGTGTTCTGTTCTATCTCTGAGTTACACTCTGAGCCCTATTTTATTTTTTATTTTGAAACAGGAACTTGCTAAATTGCTGAGAGCCCTTCTAAGTTAACTGAGGCTGTCCTCACCCCTGAGACCCTCCTTTCTCAGTCTTCCAAGCACTAGGATTCCAGGTGTGTGCCACCACACCTGGCCAAGCCCTGCCTCTTAAAGGTCCCACCTCCCAATATCACCATACCAAAGACTAAGCTCCCAAACACAGAACTTTGGGGAACAAACACTGTCCAAACCCCAGCACTCACCACTACACCTGGCTCTCCTCTTCCTTGGTCATGAAACAGAGTTTTCTTTTTTATTTATTTATTTATTTATTTATTTATTTATTTTATTATTGGTGCATTGTAATCATACATGACATTGGAATACAAGACTTGAGAGGATATACAAGCATACATCATCCAATTAGCCCTCATCCAATCCTCATCCCATTCCTTCCCCCTCCCTTGATCCCATGCTTGATTGGTGATTATCTTTGATACATTTGTTTACGTACCTCCTGAGTTTTAAAGAGGTTCTATCCTCCCCCATCCCATCCCCTCTGATTGGTCACCTTAATTGCTTCTCTCTAGGGCCCTTTCTACAACTTGACCTCCTCCTGTTACCCTTTTCCTCCTAGATTTTGCTAGTTAGGGGAAGCATCTGGTTTTTACTTTCTGTGATATTTCTCTGTGCATGCCGCATTGCAAGTTCCAATCCCACTCTTGACGTCCCCAGTCTGGCCACAAGAAGGACTCTGATCCCGACCTCGCTGGCTCCAGTACCGGCCTTGCCTCATGGGAGGCCCTGATCCTGGCATCACTGGCCCCCACACCAGCTTAACCTCTCAGCTGGCTCCGATCCCGGCCTCGGAGGCCCCAGCACCAGCCTTGCCTCACGGCAGGCTCCCATCCCAGCCTTGCTGACCCCGGCACCGGCCTAACCCCTTGGCATGCTCCGATCCAGGCCTCGGAGGCCCCAGCACCGGCCTTCCCTCACAGCAGGCTCCGATCCTGGCCTCGCTGGCCCCGGGACCGGCCTAACCCCTCGGCAGGCTCCAATCCCGGCCTCGGAGGTCTCAGTAGCAGCCTTGCCTCAGAAACGTGAGAGTTTTCTACTGCTTTTCCCTGACCAACTCCAGGTACCACCACCATGCAGCTGTGTCTTTGGGCTGCTAGTGGCCATCGGCCAGAGAACACTAAAGAGACAGAACCCTGATGATATTGTGTGAGCCCCTGAAGCCAGCCATACCTGAAGCCAGCTACCCCTCTATTGTGGGTTGAAGTCTGTCTCCTGAAAACATATGCTGAAGTCCTAACCCTTAGTATCAGTGAGTATGACTTAATTTGGACAGAGATTTCTAGTGGATATAATCAAGTTAAGATGCTGCTGCATTAGATGAAGGTGGGTCCTAATCTAACATGACAGGTGTCCTTATAAGAAGAGGAGAAGAGGCAGGGCATGGTGGCACGTGCCTATAATCCCAGTACATAGGAGGCTGAGACTGGAGGATCACCGGTTCGAGGCCAGCCTTAGCAACTTAACAAGACTCTCAACAACTTAGCGAGACCCTGTTTCAAAACAAAAAGTAAAAAGGGCTGGGGGTGTAGCTCAGCGGCAGAATGCCCCTGGGTTCAATCTCCAGCACTATAAGAAAAATAAAGAAAAGTCTTTGACCAGACGCTGCACCCAGATAACGCCGATCCCAATACTCAGAGGAAACAGAACTGCTGGCCCGGAGCCCAGGCTCGTTTCTCCACAGTGGAAGCATTTGACAGAGTGGAGCTATTACCGTCTGCCTCCAGACAAGCAAGTTAAGAATAACTCTGCAGAGGCTGCGCTCTGCAGGCCTAGACATCTTGAAATAGCTGAGATGCGTTCGCCCAGCGCCCTGATGCCTGTCTTTTACGGAGAAGCTTGCAGAGATGGGGCCAGGAAAGCACGGCATTTATCCCTCTTTATTAGAATGTTCCAACGGGACTCCAAATCAGGCTTTGAGGGGCAGATTCCAACTACTTTTTTTTATTAAAAATTTTTTTTTCTGTACCAGGGATGGAACCCAAGGGCATTCTACCTCTGAGCTACACCCCCAGACCAATCTTTCTTTCTTTCTTCTTTCTTTCTTTCTTTCTCCTTCCTTCTTTCCTCTCTCTCTTTCTTTCTTTCTTTCTTTCTTTCTTTCTTTCTTTCTTTCTTTCTTTCTTTCTTTCTTTCTTTCTTGGTGTGGAACCCAGAGGCTTTCTACCTCCAGGCTATACTCCCAGACTTATTTTATATTTTATTTGGAAACAGGGTCTCACTAAGTTGCTGAGAGCCTCACTAAGTAGCTGAGGCTGGCTTCGAACCTGTGCGATCCTCCTGTCTCAGCCTCCCAAGCGCGGGGATTACAAGTGTGCCCCACCATGCCCGGCTCTTATTCTTTATTTTGAAACAGGGTTTTACTGAGTTGCACAGGGCCTCAGATACTTAGTGAGGCTCTCAGCAACTTAGGGAGACCCTGTTTCCAAATAATATATAAAATAGGTTTGGGAGTGTAGCCTGGAGGTAGAAAGCCCCTGGGTTCCATCCCCAGTACCACAAAGAGAGAGAGAGAGAGAGAGAGAGAGAGAGAGAGAGAGAGAGAGAGAATTAAAAGAAAATAGAGCTGGGGGTATAACTCGGAGGTAGAATGGCCCTGTGTTCAATCCCCAGTACCACGCACACACACACACGCACACACACACACTATATATATATATATATATATATATATATATATATATATATATATGCTGAATGAAATCAACCAGACTATGACCCTCCCCCAAAAGAGAACATGATCTATGATGCCATGTATATAAAACCAAACCAATCAGTAGTGCCAGAAAGCCGAGAGGTGTTGCCCAAGGATGGGGAATAATGGTGGACACAGGAGTGCTAATCCTAAGTGGTTGGCCAGATGGTGTAGTGCCTGGACCAGGGTTTTTCTGTGGTGTTTTGGTGGTTTTGCCAAATTGGACAGCTCCTGATGTATGGGGCTATTTTTATTCTGTTGTGTTTTGTTTTGGTATTGGGGATGGAACCCAGGGGCATTCTACCTTTGAGCTATACCTCCTAGCCATTTAAAAAATTTTTTTTTAAATTTTGAAACAAGGACTCACTAAGTAACCAAGGCTGGCCTCAAACCTGGGATCCTCCTAGCTCAGCCTCCCAAGTACTAGAATTACAGGTGTGCACCACCAAACCTGGATGTAGGGGCTGTTTTGAACCAGGAGCTGAGATCAATTGGGCTTTTTGGAAAAACTACCAAACAAATTCAGTTGGAAATAGAAAAAGATGTATTATTAATAGCCGTGTGTGTGTGTGAGTGTGTGTGTGTGTGTGTGTGTGTGTGTGTGTGTGTGTGATGTGTGTTAATGGGGATTGAACCCAGGGGCGTTCTATATCTGAGCTACACCCCCAGCTCTCTATTTATGTTTATTTTGTGTTTAATTAATTAATTAATTTATTTATTTTGCAGGTCTGGGGATGGAACCCAGAGGCATTTGACCTCCAAGTTACAACCCCTGCCCAATTTTTTTATTCTTTATTTTGAAACAGGGTCTCACTAAATTGCGGAGGCCTCACTAAGAGGCTGTCCACGAACCACGATCCTCCGGTCTCAGCCTCCCGAATGCTGGGATCACAAGCGTGCGCCACCATGCCCAGCTTCAGCCTCAGCAATTTATTTTTTACTTTTTAAAAATATTTTTATTGGTGCATTGCAGTCAAACATCACAATAGAATACAAGACTTGTGAGGGTTTCCAAGCAACATCATCCAACTGGCCCTTATCCAATCCCCATCCCACTCCCTCCCCACCCTCAATCCCACACTTGATTTAGTGATTAACTTTGATATATTTGTTTATATACACCATGTGTTGTAAAGAGATTCCACCTTCCCCCATCCCATGCTCTCTGATTGGTCACCTTAATTGCTCCTCCATAGGGCCCCTTCTTCAATCAGATTTCCTATTACTCATTTCTTCCTAGTTTTTGCATATTAGGGAAAGCATCTGATTTTTTGTTTGTTTTCTGTGATATTTCTCTGTGTATGCCTCATTGCAAGTTCTGATCCTACTCTTGAAGGCCCTGGCACTGGCCTGGCTGCTCGGCAGACTCTAATCCCACCTTCGCTGGCTCCAGTACTGGCCTTGCCTCATGGCAGGCTCCATCCTGGCCTTGGAGGCCCCAGCACAGGCCTAGACTTAAGGCAAGCTCCTATCCTGGCCTCGTTGGCTCCAGCTATGGCCTCACCACATGGCAGGCACCGATTCCGGCCTTGCTGGCCCCAGGACCGGCCTCGCCACAAGGCAGGCTCCGATCCCGGCCTTGTTGGCCCCGGCACCAGCCTAACCCCTTGGCAGGCTCTGATCCTGGCCTCGGAGGCCCCAGCACTGGCCTTGCCTCAGGGCAGGTTCCGATCCCAGCCTCACTGGCCCTGACACCGGCCTCGCCCCTCGGCAGGCTCCAATCCTGGCCTCTGACAGCCTCAGCTATTTAACAAGACCATGTTTCAAAAAAAAAAAAAAATAAGAGCCAGGTGTGGTGACACACATGGCCAGCCTCAGGATTTTAGGGAGGCCTTCCAAAACTTAGTGAGACCCTGTTTCAAATAAAGAATAAAACAGGGCTGCAGGCGTATCTCAGAGATAAAATGCCCCTGGGTTCAATCTCTAGTAACACACACACACACAGAGAAAAAATTAAAAAAAATAAAGAAATAAAACCAGGCATGGTGGCATATACTTGTAATCCCAGCTTTGGGGATGCTGAGACAGGAGGATCGCGGTTCGCGGACAGCCTCAGCTACTTAGTGAGGCCTTTTGCAACTCAGTGAGATCTTGTTTCAAAATAAAAAATAAGCTGGGTATGGTGGCGCACACTTGTAATCCCAGCACTTGGGAGGCTGAGACAGGAGGATCGCACAGGTTCGAAGCCAGCCTTAGCAACTTAGTGAGACCCCATTGCCAAATAAAATATAAAATAGGTCTGGGAGTGTATCCCGGAGATAGAAAGCCCACGGGTTCTACCCCCAGTACCACCAAAAGGGCTGGGTGTATAGCTTGGACATAGAATGTCCCTGGATTCCATCCCCAGTATTGCAAATAAATAAGTAAATAAATAAATAAATAAATAAAAAGGGATGGGGGTATACCTCAGAGGTAGAATGCTTCTGGGTACAGAAAGAAAGAGAAAGAGAAAGTCATGAACCTTGGCTGTGGTAAGCCACTGAGACGCCGCCCTATTTGTTTTTGCAGAACGGCTCACCCTCAGCTAATAAATGTCCTCAACCCTGTTTCACACAGGAGGAAGCGAGGCTCCCAGAGACGGCGCGACTTGTCCACGGTCACCTGACCAGGCTGCGGGAGGGCCAGGATGCACAGCCAGCCCGTGCGCTTGGTCACTTTGGATTACTACCTTGGAAAGCAACCTTATTATTTTCCTTTGATTTTCCTTTGCAATCCCTGTAGCTGACAATAGGCCCCTTTATTTCTTCATTTCTCCTGGAGGGAATGACTTTGACTCTCAGGAGGAAGAGGAGGCAGACATAATAAATGGGTCCTGTAGACCGCTCCCGTGGGAAAGCCCACTCCTCACCTAGACAAAGAAGGCACAGGTATTTCTGCAGGGCTTTGCCCTCAGCAGGGGCTCAGAGGTCTCCCCACCTCCCCAAGCACCCCCAGCAGGCTTGCCTGTTAGGGAAACTACAGAGAACTTTGAGGTAACAGGGAAAAGAGGGTGGAGGGTCCTCACGCTGTCTTCTTAGGGTTGCCATATAAAATACAAGGTGCCTAGTTAAATCTGAATTTCAGATAAGCATTAGGTAGGCCCCATGCAAAATTTGGATTCATGCAGGGTTTTTGTTTTTTTTTCCCCGGTACTGGGGATGGAACTCAGGGACATTGTACTTCTGAGCTACACCCCCAGCCCTAGTTTTTATTCTTTATTTTGAAACAGGGTCTCACTAAGTTGCAGAGGGCCTCGCCAAATTGCTGGTTCTGGCCTTGAACCTGTGATCATCCTGTCTCAGCCTCCCAAGTATGAGGATGACCGGCATGTACCACACACCTAACCAAAAAATTTTCATCTCAAGAATGAAGAAGCCAGGTGTGGTGGCACACACTTGTAATTCCAGTACTTGGGAGGCTGAGACAGGGGGACTTGGGTTTGTGGCCAGCCTCAGCTACTTAGTGGGCCAACACACCCAGCTCTGAAGTGCAAACTTAGTACTTTATTTGACACACCACCCCCCCGCCTCCTAGTGTCCCTCTGTGGCCCTTGCATGACCACTGTCATGGAAGCCAACTTACCTCCGGCAGCAACAGTATCCTGGAAAGATCTCCCCTTTCTTAGCTGGGGAAGGCTGAGACGGGAGGATTGAGGTTCCAGGCCAGCCTCAGTAATTTAGCAAGACTCCTGGCAACTTAGAGAGACTCTGTTTCAAAATAAATAAAATAAAATAAGGCCGGGGGTGTAGCTCAGATGTAGACCCCCTGTGCCAACAATAACAACACAATCTCCCTTCCCTTGATACAGAGATTTCTACTTCTCAAATTTCCAAGAACAGAAAGGAGTTCTCCCATGCAGGATTCCAAACCTCCTTCCAAGTCCATTTCTGGGTCAAGGGATGCTGAAGCGGCCATTTCTTCCAGCCTCCCACCCCCATGCACTCTTGCCCTTTGGGCACTAAGGGATTAGATCAAGCCTTGGAATCAGCAAAATAAAGATAAAATTTCCAGCTGGGCGTGGTGGTGCACACTTATAATCCCAGAGGGCCTCACAAGTTGCTGAGGCGATCTTGGAACCTGAGATCCTCCTGTTTCAGCTTCCCAAGTACTAGGATTACAAGTGTGTGTCACCACGCCCAACTTTACTTTTATTTTGAAACAGGGTCTCAATAAATTTTTGAGGCTGTTCTCAAACCTGTGATCCTCCTGTCTTAGCCTCCCAAGTACTGGATTATAGAATGCACTTCCATATCCAGTTTCCTTTCCTTTTATTTTATTTTATTTTATTTTTTGTCTGATATTAAACTTTTGATCACTTAGAGATAACATTTCAATATTTCTTTTTGCTTGCTTTCTTACCAGAGGATATATTTTCTTTTTTTCTTTTTTTTTAAGGTGAAGCTATCATACATTTTTTTCCAGAAAATATCTTTCCTAACATGAAATATGAACTCTAAATACCCCAAAAAAATCTCAAAAAAGAACAAAGCTAGAAGATGTACATTTTCTGATTTCAAACCTTATAAAGATACATTAGTTGAGACAGTGTAGTACTGCTATAAAGGCAGATATATAAACCAGTGGAGTAAAATAAAAAGCCTAGAAATAAATTCTTCCATATATGGTCAAGTTATTTTTTTACAAGGTTTCCAAGAACATTTGGTGAAGGAAATAATGATCCTTTCACTAAATATTGTTGAAAAATAATAAGAACATTAAAAAGAATAAAGTTGAACCCTTACCTAACACCATATACAAATATTAACTCAAAATAGATAAAAGACCTAAATGTAAATCTTAAGACTATAAACTTTAGAAAAAAACCTGGGTCATAACACTTCATAACATTGAAGTTGGCAGTGATTTCTTGGATATGATTTCAAAGGCACAGGCAACAACAGAATAAACAAACAAACTTCCTAAAAATAAAAAAATATTGTACATCCAAAGACAATGTAAACAGATTTAAAAGTTACTGATAGAATGGGATAAAATATTTCCAAATGCTATATCTGAAGGTATATTACTATTCCAAATAGAAATCCTAAAAATTAGCAACAATAAAAGCAAACAATACAATTTAGAAATAGGTAAAAGACTAAAATAAATAATGAATCTCCAAAGATTTTAACCAATAAACACATGAATATATTCTTCTTTGCTTAGTTGTCTGCTGGATGGAAAATCTTGTTTCTCTGGTTCTGGTGTGTGTTACCTATTTTTTCTTTGTAGTTAATCTCTTTGAGTATTTTCTCTAGCGCTGGTTTTGAAGACATAAATTCCTTCAGTTTCTGTTTGTCATGGAAGCTTCTTATTTCTCCATCTAATTTGATAGATAGTTTTGCTGGGTAGGAAATGTTTGGCTGGAAGTTGTTTTCTTTCAGAGTTTGGACTATGTTACTCCAAGCCCTTCTGGCTCTCATGACTTGGTTTGGGAAGTCTGGAGTGATTCTAATTGGTTTGCCTCTGAATGTCACTTGGCCCTTTGTTTTTGTTGCCTTTAAGATTCTCTGCTTGGCTTCCACATTGGTCATTTTCACAATCATGTGGCATGGGGAACCTCTTCTCTGATCCTGTCTAAAGGGAGTTCTTTTAAGTTTCCTGGACCTGCGTATCGATCTCTTGATCTATGTTTGGAAATTTTTCTGCTATTATTTCTTTGAAGATATTATTGATACCTTTGGTTTCACCTTCTTTTCCCTCCTCTATTCTGATTATTCTTAGGTTAGCTCTCTTAAAATGGGCCCATATTTCTTCAATGTCAGATTCCTGCTGTCTGATTTTTTTTTCTAAGTTATAAATTATGCATTTGTTTTTGAAGTGATCCTCTTCTAGGAGCGAGATTCTATTCTCCATCTGGTCTAATCGATTGTTTATAGTTTGAATTGATGCCTTTACCTCAATGATTGCATCCTTTATTTCTTTTAGACTCTCTCTAAATTCTTTTCGAAGGTCCTGTATTATTTCTACAGTTATATTCCTGATTTAATCTTCTGGAGATCTCTGAATTTCTGTGTTATCAGGTTCTGATAATATGGGGTTGTGGACATTCATTGCTCTATTGTTGTTCCTCTTTCCCATGATTTCAGAAATTTGTGCCTTCCCTGGATCTCTACGACTTCACTTAGGGTGCTCTGTATCTCGAGTCTGTGGTCATCTCTGCCACCGCTACTCCTTCACTGGGTTGGACTGCAAAATCTCAGACCCAGGGAGATTATCAAAGTCCCTGGGCATGCAGTACAGGGGTTTCTCCTTTAGGGGCCGCAATTTAACTCATGGTTATTGTGCGTGTTAATCAGGAGCTGTCGAGGGCTCAGTGAACTGGCTGTCGCTGCTGGAAATATGGCGCTGCTGCCACACCCTCGGCTGTGAGGCTGGCGTATTTCTTTTCTGGTTTTGAGCTCTGTTCTGAGCCCCTGGAAGGCATGATGAGCTTGGCCACTGAGAGTTTTAGGTGTTCTTTGCGCTGAAAGAACTGCTGAAATACACCTGAATGATCTGCAGCTGCTCACTTCAGCTCCTTGTTTACCTTTCCTCTCTGGAGCCTAGTGCTGTAAGGAAAGATGGTGCCGGCGTGGCCCCGCTGCTGCATTGCGGGCTTGATTTCTGGTCTCTGGTTGTTCTTCTAGTCTTTTTTTTTCTCTGTCCCTTGTGTTTACATTTTTTGTTTCTCTGCTGATGGCATTTTCTGGCTATGAAAAGCGCTGCTTTGTGGCAATAGAGATCGAGTTTTAGCAGGGCTCGTAAACGCTGCTTTTCTCAGTTGCCGTCTTCCCGGAAGTCCTCTCCCGTTGTACTTGGGGAGGCTGAGACAGGAGGATTACAGGTTCGAAGCCAGCCTCAACAATTTAGCGAGACCCTTTGCAATGTAGTGCGACCCTGTTTCCAAGTAAGAAATAAAAATCGGGCCAGGAGTTTAGCTCAGAGCTAAAATGCCTCTGGGTTCAAAAAGACTGACTAGAGCTAAGCATGGCAGCATAGACCTGTAATCCCGGTACTTGGGAAGCTAAAAGAGGAGGATTGCAGGTTGGAGGCCAGCCTCTGAAATATAATGAAGCTTTCAGCAATTGAGAAAGGCCTGGCTTCAAAATAAAAAGGGCTGGGGGCGGGGGGGGGGTGGATTGAATGCCCCTGAGTTAAATCCCTAGTATATAAAAAAAAAAAAAAAGACTGGTATTCCATTGTGTATACACGCCACATTTTCTTAATCTCTTCATCTGTTGATGGACGACGCTAATGTTGATTCCAGAACTTGGCAGCTGTGATAGCCCAGCAGCGAACATGCAGATATCTCATCCACAAACAGATTCCAAATCTTTTCGGTTATCACCCGGAAGTAGGAAAGCTGGGTCACAGGGTAATTCTACTTTTAGGTTTGTTTTGTTTTATTTTTGCTGGTGCTGGGGATGGAACCCAGGGCGTCCTAGAGGTAAGGCAAATGCCCTACTCCGCGGCCACACCCCTGCCCTGTTTTTAGCTTTAAAATTTTATTTATTTATTTTTGTAGTTCTAGGAATGGAACCCAGGGGCATTCTACCTCTGAGCTACACCCCCAGCCCTATTTTTAATTTTTAATTTTGAAACCAGTTCTCACCGAGTTGCAGAGGGCCTCACTAAGTATCTGAGGCTGGCCGCGAACCGCGATCCTCTGGTCTCAGCCTCCAGAATGCTGGGATTAAAAGTGTGCGCCCCCACACCCGGTTATGTTTTTAGTTTTTTGAGGAACTTCCACACTGGTTTCCATAATAGCTAATCACATACCTGCTATCAGTGCCAGGTTCTGTTTTCTCCACTGGTGGTGTTGAATAAAACCTGGCCTGAGCTTGGTGCGGTGGCGCACGCCTGTAATCCCAGTACTTGGGAGGCTGAGACAGGAGGACTATAGGTTTGAGGACAGCCTCAGAAAGTAATTAGATGCTCAAAGCTGAGCGTGTTAGCCCATGCTTGTAATCCCAGTTCTTGGAAGGCTGAGACAGGAGAATTGCATGTTCGTGGCCAGCCTCAGCTACCTAGTGAGGCCCTCTGCAACTCAGTGAGACCCTGTTTCAAAATAAAGAATAAAATATAGAGCTGGGAGTGTAGCTTAGAGGTAGAATACCCCTGGGATTCAACCCCAGTACCGCAAAACAAACAAACAAACATGAAAAACTTTCAAAATAAAAATAAAATAGGTCTGGAGATATAGCTTGGAGGTTGGAAGACAGTCTCAGCTACTACTTAGTGAGGCCCTTTGCAACTCAGTGAGAGCTTGTTTCAAAGTATATAATAAAAAATAGGGCTGGGGGTGTAGCTTGTAGGTAGAATATCCCTAGGTTCCATCCCCAGTACTACAAATAAACAAACAAACAAACAAATAAATAAATAAAAATAAAGAGGAAGGGGTGGGGAGTGCGGCTCAGCAGTAGAACACTTTCCTATTATGTGCAAGATCCTGAGTTCAATCCCCAGCACTGGCCGGGCGTGGTGGCGCACGCTTGTAATCCCCGCGCTTGGGAGGCGGAGACAGGATCGTGCAGGTTCGAAGCCAGCCGCGCTGGCTTAAGAGACCCTGTTTCAAAAATATAAAAATAGGTCTGGGAGTGTAGCCCAGAGGTAGAAGGGCTTCCAGGAACCCCAGTACCACAAAAAAAAAAAAAAAAAAAAATCCCCAGCACCAGAAAAAAAAAAAAAAATCTTTTCACAAAATCTCAGGCTCAGTCTGGGCATAGTGGCGCAAGCTTGTAATCCCAGAACTCGGGAGATGGACACCGGAGGATCTTGGTTCGCGGACAGCCTCGTCTACTTAGTGAGGCCCTTTGCAATTCAGTGAGATCCTGTTTCAAAATAAAGAATAAAAAATAGGGGAGAGATTGTAGGTCGGAGGTCGAATGCCCCTGAGTTCCATCCCCAGACCTGCCAAAAACAAACAAACAAACAAACAAACAAACAAAATCTCAGGCTCAGTCTCAGCCAAGACCTCACCTGCTGTTTCCCAGCCCCACATGCACCACTGGAGACTCGGCGATTGGTTGTTTGAATGCCTTGCTAGGTCTTTGGTGTCAAAACCTAGAGCGTCAGCCGGGCGTGGTGGCGCACGCTTGTCATCCCCGCGCTTGGGAGGCTGAGACAGGAGGATCGCGCAGGTTCGAAGCCAGCCTCAGCTACTTAGTGAGGCTCTCAGCAACTTAGTGAGACCCTGTTTCCAAATAAAATATAAAATAGGTCTGGGAGCATAGCCCGGAGGTAGAAAGCCTCTGGGTTCCATCCCCAGGACCACAAAACAACAACAACAAAAAAAACCTAGAGCATCTTCAGTTATGCAGTTCAGCTGGCACTGAAGTTTAAAAAGAAAAAAGAAAGAAAGAAAGAAAGAAAGAAAGAAAGAAAGAAAGAAAGAAAGAAAGAAAGAAAAAGAAGCTTTCCAGGAAGCTTATCTCCACTAAAACAAGCACTTCGTTATTTTATCCATTTTGATTGATATGTGCCAAATATGCCGCAGCACGCACTGTGTCTGCTTTTCCCATTTTTCCCGACTCCTCTGTCCTCAGGCCACCAGATGGTTTGGCGCTGCGGAGAAGGCGTCTGTCTCCAGCAGCCCCTCCCCGTTGTTTACTCGCTGCCTAGAAGGATGGGTTAAAGAGAGAAAATAGATGTGAGAGTTAAAAAAAAAAAGTCGACTTGAATATAGAATAGTGATTTTTAGCAGTTGGGAAGAGGTGGAGGAAGGACAGATAAAAGGAGGCTAGAACTGATGGGTGCACACCGTATACGTATATTGAAATATTACACGGAACCCCAGTAATATATGCAAGTCCCACATGTTAGTAGTTTTTCCTTTTGGTACTGGGGGTTGAACCGTGGGCACACCATCTCTAAGCTACATCTCCAGTCCCTCCCTTCCTCCCTTTCTTCCTTTCTTCTACTGAGATTGAACTCGGGGGCATTTTGACTTTGAGCTATTCACCCAGCTCTATTTTACTTTTTATTTATTTTAATTTTATTTATTTATTTATTTATTTATTTATTTATTTATTTTTGTGTGTAGCACTGGGGGTGGGACCCAGGGGCTTTTCTACCTCCGGGCTATACTCCCACATCTATTTTATACTTTATTTGGAAACAGGGTCTCACTAAGTTGCTGAGAGCCTCACTAAGCAGCTGAGGCTGGCTTCGAACCCGTGCGATCCTCCTGTCTCAGCCTCCCAAGTGATGGCATTGCAAGCATGCGCCACCACGCCCGGCACTTTTTATTTTAAAATAGGGTTTTGCTAAGTTCCTTTGGCTGGTTTTGAACTGTTTAAAATTATTTTTGCAGTACTGGGGATGAAACTCATTCTACCTCCGAGCTACACCCCCAGCTCTATTATTTATTCTTTATTTAGAAACAGGGTCTCACTGAGTTGCAAAGGGCCTAAGTAGCTGAGGCTGTTCGTGAACCAAGATCCTCCGGTCTCAGCCTCCCAGATTCTGAGATTACAAGGGTGAGCCATCCCTCCCAGCTTGGTCTTGAACCTTTAATCCTCCTGTCTCAGCCTTTCAACTACTGGAATGACAGGCATAGACCACCATGCCTGACTTAATGAAAAAAACAATTTTTTTTTAAAAAAGTAAATGGTAGCTGGGCGTGGTGGTGCACGCTTGTAATCCCCCCCTGCCCCACTTGGGAGGCGGAGACAGGAGGATCGTGCAGGTTCAAAGCCAGCCCCGCCGGTTTAAGAGACCCTGTTTCCAAATACAAAAATATAAAATAGGTCTGGAAGTGTAGCCCGGCAGTAGAAGGGTTTCCAGGAACCCCAGTACCAAAAAAAAAAAAAAAAAAAAAAAAAAGAAGAGTAAATGGTGGCCAGACGTGGTGGCGTATGCTTGTAATCCCAGCATTCGGGAGGACTGCTGACACAGGAGGACTGCGGTTCGCGGACAGCCTCAGCTACTTAGTGAGGCCCTTTGCAACTTAGTGAGAACCTGTTTCAAAATAAAGAATAAAAAATAGGGCAGAGGGCATGGCTGGGAGGTCGAATGCCCCTGGGGTCCATCCCCAGACACACACACACACACACACACACACACACACACACACACACAAAATAGTAAATGGTTAGTTGTGCTAGTGCACACCTGAAGTTCTATAGAACTTGGGAGGCTGAGACAGGAGGTTCACAGGTTCAAGGACAGCCTTAACAATTTAGCAAGAACCTCAACAACTTATTGAGACCCCATTTCAAAATTAAAAAAAAAAGCCGGGCGTGGTGGCGCACGCTTGTAATCCCCGCGCTTGGGAGGCGGAGACAGGAGGATGGCGCAGGTTCGAAGCCAGCCACGCTGGCTTAAGAGACCGTTTCCAAATAAAAATATAAAATAAATAGGTGTCTGGGAGTGTAGCCCGGAGGTAGAAGGGCTTCCAAGAACCACAGTACCACCAAAATTAAAAATAAAAAGGGCTGGTGGGGGGGTAGCTTGGGGCTAGACTGTCTTTGGGTTTGCTCTCCAGTACCAAAAAATAAATAAATAAACAAAACAAAAAGGTAAATGGATTATTGGGGTCTAAAGACTTTTTCTTTCAAGTAAAGCTCTCATTAGTGTGGGACTTTGTGAAGGTTATTCCGGGAGCTTATTTTGTTCTGTGGCCTAATTTTAGAGTTTCATCATCCTGAAAGTTTGAGATTTCTTTCCTTCTTCATCGTGGGATGTCATAATAACGAAACGCGCAAGTTCCTTTAGAGCGCACTCTGCCAAGTGCTTCAAGTCTGAGCCGTTGCCGTGGAAACCAGGCAAAGCTTGCTTAATGTATAAACCTGGTTATTATAGTCACAATCCAAGGAGCAGCCAGAGATGCCTATCAGGAGAGGGGAGACTCTGTTTTTGAGAGGAAAAATACTCATTTATCTTGGGAAAAGGGTAGTTCCTGAGGTTTATCCTAAGTGGTCCAGAGGCAACATGTGACATTCTCTCTCTCTCTCTCCCTCTCTCTCTCCTTCCCTTCCTCCCTTCCTTCCTTTTTATAGTACCAGGGATTAAGCACAGGTGATTCTACCTCGGAGCTACACCCCAAGCCCTGTTTATAATTTAAAAAAAAATAGGGTCTTACCAGGTTGATGAGAGTCTCACTACTTGCTAAGGCTGGCCTCCAGCCTTCAATCCTCCTGTCTTAGCCTCCCAAGTACTGGGATTCCAGGCTTCCCCCTCCACTACTCCTCTTTCTTTCTTTCTTTCTTTCTTTCTTTCTTTCTTTCTTTCTTTCTTTCTTTCTTTCTTTCTTCTTTCTTTCTTTCTTTTCCTTCCTTCCTTCCTTCCTTTCCTTCTTTCTATTCTTTCTTCCTTTCTTTCTTTTTTCTTTCTTTTCCTTCCTTCCTTCCTTTCCTTCTTTCTATTCTTTCTTTCTTTCTTTCTTCTTTCTTTCTTTCTTTCTTTCTTTCTTTCTTTCTTTCTTTTCCTTCCTTCCTTCCTTCCTTCCTTTCCTTCTTTCTATCCTTTCCTTTCTTTCTTTCTTTCTTTCTTTCTTTCTTTCTTTCTTTCTTTCTTTCTGGATGTTAAGCCAGAAATGGTAGAGCACACTTGTAATCCTAGTACTTGGGAGGCTGAGACTGGAGGATTGCCAGGTTTAAGGCCAGACTCAGTAATTTAGAGAGGCCCTCAGGGAGACCTTGTTTCAAAGAGGGTTGGGGATTTAGTTCGGAGGTATAATGTTCTTGGGTTTGTTTCCTAGTAGCAAAAAAAAAAAAAAAACAAAAAACAAAACAAAACAAAAAACAAAACAAAAGAAGGAGGAGGAGAGCCGGGCGTGGTGGCGCACGCTTGTAATCCCAGCATTTGGGAGGCTGAGACTGGAGGATCGCGCAAGTTCGAAGCCAGCCTCAGCTACTTAGCGAGGCTCTCTGCAACTCAGTGAGACCCTGTTTCAAAATAGAGAATAAAAAATAGGGCTGGGGGTGTTGCTCAGAGGTAGAATGCACCTGGGTTCCATCCCCAGCAACACACACACACACACACACTATAAAGAGCCTGCTCAAGAGATACAATCTTATTTTTCTTCTCTTCTTTTCTTTCTTTTCTTTTCTTTTTTGTGGTGCTGGGCATTGAACCCAGGGCATTCTACCTCTGAGCTACACTCCCAGCCTTATTTTTATTAATTAATTAATTTGTTTATTTATTTAATTTTTTTGGCGGTACTGAGGATGAAACCCAGGGGCATTCTACCTCTGAGCTACACCCCCTGCCCTATTTTTTATTCTGTATTTTTTTTTTTTGAAACAGCGTCTCCCTAAGTTGTGGAGGGCCTAAGTAGCTGATGCTGGCAGTGAACCTGCGATCCTCTTGTCTCAGCCTCCCAAGTACTAGGATTACAAGTGTGTGCCATCACGCCTGGCTCCTTCCTTCCTTCCTTCCTTCCTTCCTTCCTTCCTTCCTTTCCCATGCGCTTTCTCTTTCTTTCTTTCTTTCTTTCTTTCTTTCTTTCTTTCTTCTTTCTTTCTTTTCCTTCCTTCCTTCCTTCCTTTCCTTCTTTCTATTCTTTCTTCCTTTCTTTCTTTTTTCTTTCTTTTCCTTCCTTCCTTCCTTTCCTTCTTTCTATTCTTTCTTTCTTTCTTTCTTTCTTTCTTTCTTTCTTTTCCTTCCTTCCTTCCTTCCTTCCTTCCTTCCTTCCTTCCTTTCCTTCTTTCTATCCTTTCCTTCCTTCCTTTCTTTCTTTCTTTCTTTCTTTCTTTCTTTCTGGATGTTAAGCCAGAAATGGTAGAGCACACTTGTAATCCTAGTACTTGGGAGGCTGAGACTGGAGGATTGCCAGGTTTAAGGCCAGACTCAGTAATTTAGAGAGGCCCTCAGGGAGACCTTGTTTCAAAGAGGGTTGGGGATTTAGTTCGGAGGTATAATGTTCTTGGGTTTGTTTCCTAGTAGCAAAAAAAAAAAAAAAAACAAAAAACAAAACAAAACAAAAAACAAAACAAAAGAAGGAGGAGGAGAGCCGGGCGTGGTGGCGCACGCTTGTAATCCCAGCATTTGGGAGGCTGAGACTGGAGGATCGCGCAAGTTCGAAGCCAGCCTCAGCTACTTAGCGAGGCTCTCTGCAACTCAGTGAGACCCTGTTTCAAAATAGAGAATAAAAAATAGGGCTGGGGGTGTTGCTCAGAGGTAGAATGCACCTGGGTTCCATCCCCAGAAACACACACACACACACACACACTATAAAGAGCCTGCTCAAGAGATACAATCTTATTTTTCTTCTCTTCTTTTCTTTCTTTTCTTTTCTTTTTTGTGGTGCTGGGCATTGAACCCAGGGCATTCTACCTCTGAGCTACACTCCCAGCCTTATTTTTATTAATTAATTAATTTGTTTATTTATTTAATTTTTTTGGCGGTACTGAGGATGAAACCCAGGGGCATTCTACCTCTGAGCTACACCCCCTGCCCTATTTTTTATTCTGTATTTTTTTTTTTTTGAAACAGCGTCTCCCTAAGTTGTGGAGGGCCTAAGTAGCTGATGCTGGCAGTGAACCTGCGATCCTCTTGTCTCAGCCTCCCAAGTACTAGGATTACAAGTGTGTGCCATCACGCCTGGCTCCTTCCTTCCTTCCTTCCTTCCTTTCCCATGCGCTTTCTCTTTCTTTCTTTCTTTCTTTCTTTCTTTCTTTCTTTCTTTCTTTCTTTCTTTCTTTCTTTCTTTCTTTCTTGTGATGCTTGGGATTGAACCCAGGGGTAGTGTTATGCCTCTGAGCTACACCCCTACTCCCATTTTACTTATTTAGTTATTTATTTTATCTTTTATTTTGAAACAGGGTCTTGCTAAATTGCCAAGGCTGGTCTCTGACCTGCGATCCTCCTGTCTCGGCCTCCCAAGTCCCGGGATCACAGGTGTGGGCTGCCACGCTCGGCTCGCAGTCTCCCTTCTGAATTGATGGTGAGGAGGTGCGGGGATGTTTGTGTACCCCTGCTCACGGCAGCAGTGTTCACAATAGCCAAAGGGTTGGAGAGCAGTCCATGTGTCCATCCACCAAGGGGCGAATGGGCTGCGTGGTGCAACCTCCTCTCCACACCCAGCCCCACGACGCTTCCTCCTTAAGGACGGTTCAGATACACCCTACAGCATCAGTGAGCCCGGAGGACGTTTTGCTAAGTGAAATCAGCCAGTCACAAAAAGACGAACACTGAATAATTCCACTCAGAGGAAGTAGCCAGAATAGTCAAATTCATAGAAAGAAAGAATAGTAGTTGCCAGGAGCTGGGGGCGGGGATGGTAGGGAGTTAGTGTTTACTGAGGACAGAGTTCTTGTGTGGAAAACAGAAAAAGTTCTGAAGATGGGTGATGGCTGCACGGCATCGTGAATGTCCTTATTGCCACTGAATGGTATGCCTTTATGTTATATATAAAAATTATTTTTTGTGTGTGGTATTGGGGATGGAACCCAGAGGCATTGTACCTCCAAGCTACACTCCCAGCCCTATTTTTTTACTCTTTATTTATTTTTATTTCTTTTATTTTCTTGGTGATACTGAGGGTAGAACCCAGGGGCTTTTCTACCTCCGGGCTATACTCCCAGACCTATTTTATACTTTATTTGGAAACAGGGTCTCACTAAGTTGCTGAGAGCCTCACTAAGTAGCTGAGGCTGGCTTCGAACCTGTGTGATCCTCCTGTCTCAGCCTCCCAAGTACTGGGATTACAAGTGTGCGCCCCCATGCCTGTCTTGTTATGTATTATTTTACCTTAATAATAATAAAAAAGAATACCCAGCATGGTGGTCCATCCATGCCTGTCATTCCCATGCTTGGGAGGCTGAGACAGGAGGATCACAGGTTGGAGGTTAGCTGCAGGAACTTAGTGAGACCCTGTTTCAAAATAAAAAACAAGCCGGGCATGGTGGCACACGCTTGTAATCCCCACACTTGGGAGGCTGAGACAGGAGGATCGCACAGGTTCGAAGCCAGCTTCAGCTTCTTAGTGAGGCTCTCAGCAACTTAGTGAGACCCTGTTTCCAAATAAAATATAAAATAGGTCTGGGAGTATAGTCTGGAGGTAGAAAAGCTCCTGAGTTCCACCCCCAGTACCACACACACACACACACAAACAAACAACAAAAAAACCCAACAAACTAAAATAGGGATGGGGGTTTAGCTCAGAGGTAGGATGAATACTCCTGGGTTCAATCCCCAGCGCAAAAATAAAAACAAAAACTGAAAGAAGAAAGAAGATACTCCACTAATTAATGCCGTCACTAAACAAGTCTACACGCGCGCACACACACACACACACACACACACACACACACACACACGCTGCTGGCAAGTTACAGTGCACATTCAATTACAGAGTCAGAGAGGCCCTAAATCAAAGACTGTTTAATTCAATTTAATCAAGCACTTCCTCGGCTGAATACAGAACGCTTTTCATTCTCATGGAATGCTGTTAACAGACCACAGCCGTGGTCCTCCCCGTGGGCCGCGCCCGGTGAAGAGCTTCACGTTGCTGCAAGCAGTTCTTCTATTATTTATTTGTTTGTGTATTTATTTATTTATTTATTTATTTATTTATTTATTTATTTATTTATGATACCAGACCTATTTTCTATTTTATTTGGAAACAGGGTCTCGCTAAGTTGCTGAGAGCCTCACTAAGTAGCTGAGGCTGGCTTCGAACCTGTGCAATCTCCTGTCTCAGCCTCCCAAGCGCGGGGATTACAAGCGTGCGCCACCACGCCTGGCTTTTATTCTTTATTTTGAAACAGGGTCTCACTAAGTGGCTGAGACTGGCGCGCATTATGTCCTTTTTGCTGATGGAAAACTAGGACCCAGAAAATGCCAGCCCCGGCTCGAGGCGCCACACGGCTGCTCCACCAAGATCCGTGGAAAAATCAAGCCAGAAGAACGCCGTGCCTACACCTCGTTCTGGGCAGGGTCCCCCCAAGCTGCCGCCGTGGTCCCGCGCCCCTCATCGGTCCTCACACACGTGAGCAAGTACACATAAGACCCTCAGAGCCCTGGCATTGTCACCATCGGGGACAGAAGGACTCAGGGATCACAGGCGCCTTTATGTTCCGAGATGTCTTGTCATCCACCCGCAACGCCTGAGTCTTGTTTATGTAAAACTTATGTAGTTTTCCCAGGTAAGACTCTGGGGGTATATAATAAAATGAAAGCCGGGCGTGGTGGCGCACGCTTGTCATCCCAGCATTCGGGAGGCTGAGACCGGAGGCTGGCAGTTCGGGGACAGCCTCAGCTACTTAGTGAGGCCCTCTGCAACTCAGTGAGACCTGGTTTCAAATAAAAAATAAAAAATAGGGCTGGGGGTTAGCTCGGAGGTGGAATGCCCCTGGGTTCCATCCCCAGTACTGCAAAACAAACACACACACACACACACACACACACACACACACACGAAAAAAAAAGTCAGAGACAAAACAAGAGTGGACATAATTAAAAGTCTAGATTCAAAGTTTGTTTTCACCTACTGTGATCACAAACTGCACGATTTAATTATTAGGCCTTTTCTGTGGGTCACCTGATTACTTCGACTGTGTGGCAGACCTTTGATCAAAACCTCAGTTGCCACCTCGGTGTAGCACTGTTTTTAAGTTTACAGGACATAACTGGGCACGGTGGTACACGCCT
Organism: Muscardinus avellanarius; assembly: GCF_963383645.1. Taxonomy (NCBI): domain Eukaryota; kingdom Metazoa; phylum Chordata; class Mammalia; order Rodentia; family Gliridae; genus Muscardinus; species Muscardinus avellanarius. The sequence continues at coordinate 14,665,245 of NC_137802.1, read as the reverse complement.
GCAATCCCAGAACTTGGGAGGCTGAGATAGGAAGATCGCAGGTTCAAAGCCAGTCTCGGCCATTTAGCGAGACCTTCAGCAACTTGGTGAGACCCTGTTTCAAAAAAAAAAAAAAAAGGGTTGGGGTGGAGGTAGAACGGCCCTAGGATCAATCTCTAGTACTAAAACTAAAAAAAAAAAAAAAAAAAAAAAAAAATCTACAAAACAAATAAAGGCAAAAACGACCCCAACAGGGTAATAACTAACATTAATAAGTCTAGTCTCCAACACAAAAGAGAACTAAAACTATGTTCTTAGGTCATGTCCCAACGCTATAGATTTTACATGTATAAATATGCCTGGCTAAGATGTAGCTAGTACCGTTCCCTTTAACGCCCACACTCTACCCTGTCTCTCAGAGTGTGGATTTCTTTTCTGCTCTCAATAAAATCAAATCTGTGCCTCACTATAAAATGTCTTCTGTGACTTCATCCAAGATCTTCATGGATGCCGGGCGTGGTGGCGCACGCTTGTAATCCCAGTACTTGGGAGGCTGAGAGAGGAAGACCTCAGGTTTGAGGCCAGCCTCGGCAGCTTAGTGAGGCTCAGAGCAACTCAGTAAGGCCGTGTTTCCAAATAAAATATAAAATAGGTCTGGAGGTGTAGCTTGGAGGTAGAGGCCCCAGAGTTCCATCCCCAGTAACACACACACACACACACACACACACACACACACACACACACACACACATCTTCATGGCCTTCATGAGGACCTTCTCAGAACCCTCATCCTGGTGATAAAAACACAGACACAAAGGAATATACTAATTTCCTTGAGAAAAGAGGCATGTCTGTCTCTTTTAAAATAAAAATTGAGCTGGGAGCCCAGCGTGGTGGTGCACGCTTGTAATCCCAGTCCTTGGGAGGCTGAGACAGGAGGATCACGCAGGTTTGAGGCCAGCCTCAGCTACTTAGTGAGGCTCTCAGCCACTTAGTGAGACCCTGTTTCCAAATAAAATATAAAATAGGTCTGGGAGTGTAGCCCGGAAACAGAAGGCCCCTGAGTTCCATCCCCAGGACCACAAAATATTTTTAAAAATTACCAAAATCAAATAGGGCTGGAGGTGTAGTTCGTCTCAGCCAATCCTACCCCATTCCAGCCCTCCCTGCCCAGTGGGACCCCTCTCCTCCGGGTCCACCCACTCTGGAAAACATCCCGGCCACCGTCGCCCTGGCTGTGGTCTCCGGCAGACTGCACTGCTGACCCAAGCTGCTTTCTGCGCGCTGATGGGGACCAAATGGCGCTCGGCTTCCCCGCCCACCCCGCTCCCTCTGATTCTGAGCGCACCGGAGGATCTCAGGCTCCAACCCTGCCGCCTCCCTCCGCAGGGAGCCCTTCCCACCCTGCTGGCCCAGGCGGCGGGGAACCTGCCTCCCGGGAGGAGCCAGCAGAGACCAGGCTGGGCGCACACAGTCCCTGTCGAGGAGCAGATGGAAAATTCTGAGGACACTCAATCCCCCAAATTCCTTTCCTGCGAGCTCCACGCTGTCTCAACCCCAACAAATTAGAGTCCTTTCAGACTCGTTAGACCCAGCTCCCTGCTCCCCAGCCACAGGGCTGGTGCCAGGCAGGGCCACACAAGAGACCCGAAGGTCAAGATCTAACCCATGGCCTCCGACCGGCCGCTGGTTTCTCTATGAGCGTGCTGCTCCTCATCCGAAGGACCCAGGACTGTGGCGTCCCTGTCTAGGGAGGGTTTCTTGGACACAGTTTCATCCCAAGGGGACCTCCATGAGGACTGGAAATCCTCACCAGCAACTGAGTCCAGCTTGGAGCCTCAGACCTGACTTCAATCCTGGCTTTCTGGTTGTGTGATAATAGTTCTGATCTCCAGGCTGGTTTCCTGCGTCTGCAACATGGGACAATACACAGAATCCGCTTCATGGGGTTGCCACGTGGACTCATTGAAGCGCCCCATGCAAAGTGCTCCGCACACAGCTAAGTGGACGGTCAGGGGCCCCTGACACCGGCTCTCCTTCCCATAGTTCCTAGCTGCCACCGAGTCCCCACACCTGGGACCTGGGTAGGCGCTATCATGGAGCCTGAATCTGGGGATCTAATTTTTGTGCATCAGAGCCAGGGGTGGTGGCGCACGCTTGTAATCCCAGTACTTGGGAGGCCCAGACAGGAGGATCGCAGGTTTGCTGACAGCCTCAGCTACTTAGTGAGGCCTTCCACAACTTAGTGAGATCCTATTCCAAAATAAAGAATAAAATAGGAGCTGGGCGTGGTGGCACACGCTTGTAATCCCCGCACTTGGGAGGCTGAGACAGGAGGATCGCACAGGTTCGAAGCCAGCCTCAGCTACTTAGACTCTCAGCAACTTAGTGAGACCCTGTTACCAAATAAAATAGAAAATAGGTCTGGGAGTGTAGCCCAGAGGTAGAAAGCCTCTGGGTTCCACCCTCAGTACCACACACACACACACACAAAAAAAAAAAAAAAAAAAAAAAGAATAAAACAGGGATGGGGGTGTAACTTAGAGGTAGAATGCCTCTGGGTTCGATCCCCAGTACTGCATACACACACACCACACCCGGCTTTGGTCTACCACTCTCTCTCCACCATGATCTTCTGCCTCAATCCAGGCCCATAAGAAAGAACTGAAACTTCTAAAACCATGAGTCAAAAGAAGTTTTTTCCTTCTTTAAGTTGCTTTCCTCAGGTAATTTGTCACAGCAATGGAAAGCTAACACAAGGTTGTTCCAAGACAATCGTGTGTGTGTGTGTGTGTGTGTGTGTTGTGTTCCTGGAATTGAACCCAGGAACATTCCACCTCTGAGCTACACCTCAGCCCTTTTGGGTTTTTTATTTACACAGGTTTTGCTAAATTGCTGAGGCTGGTTTCAAACATGCAATTCTCCTGTCTCAGCCTCACAAGTATTAGGATTATAGGCAAGTACCACTATCCAGGCCAATACCACCTTTTGAATAATCCATCATTTTTTCTTTTTTTTTTTTGTGGTACTGGGGGTGGAACCCAGGGGCTTTTCTACCTCGGGGCTATACTCCGATACCTATTTTATACTTTATTTTGGAAACAGGGTCTCACTAAGTTGCTGAGAGCCTCACTAAGTAGCTGAGGCTGGCTTCGAACCTGTGCGATCCTCCTGTCTCAGCCTTGCAAGCGTAGTTCTTTTGTTTTGTTTTGTTTTGGCGTTCGCCACCATGCCCAGCCTCTTGGACTTTTCAATACCTGTAAGTGTTTTGTGTCATTCACAAACATGGTGATGAGAATCTACTACAAAATCAAGATGATTAGAATTTCACTGGTGAGTATTCTAGAAATAGCAGAGCCACGTCAGTTACAGTCTTTGGAGGGCTGTGTAGGGGTCAGATGTCTCAGTACCCACGGCGTGCTTACAGCCATGCCTTGCATGGAAAAGCTCAGGAATTTTTGGCTATTTTATTTTATTTTACTTGTTTGTGGTACTGGGGATGGTACCCAGGGGCATTCTACCTCCGAGCTACACCCCCAGCCCTGTTTTTGATTCTTTATTTTGAAACAGGGTCTCACTGAGTTGCAAAGGGCCTCACTAAGTAGCTGAGGCTGTCTGCGAACCGCGATCTTCCAGTCTCAGCCTCCCAAGTACTGGGATTACAATTGTAGACCACTATGCCCAGCTCTTTTATTTTTGAAACAGGGTCTCTCTACGTTGCTGAGAGCCTTGCTACATTGCTGAGGCTGTCCTTGAACCTGGGATCCTCCTGTCTCAGCCTCCCAAGTATTATGATTACTGGCATACTCCACCATGCTCGGCTTTATTTTTTTTCTTTTGAAACAGGGTTTTGCTAAGTTGCTTAAGGCCTTGATAAATTGCTGAGGCTGGCTTCAAACTTGCAATCCTCCTGTGTCAGCCTCCCAAATCCTGGAATTACAGGCATGTACCACCACATCCTAATTTATTATAGTTCTTATCATTTTTAGAGGGTGTACTGGGGATTGAACTCAGGGGCACTACATCTGAGCTTTTATTTTTTATTTTGAAATAGAGACTATGTTGCTGAGGTTAGCTTTGAATCTAAAATCCTCTTTCTCTCTCTCTTTCTTTCTTTTTTTTTTTTTTGTGGTACTGGGGATGAAACCCAGTGGTATTCTACTTCCGAGCTATACCCCCAGCCCTATATTTTATTCTTTATTTTGAAACAGGGTCTCACTGAGTTGCAGAGGGCCTCACTAAGTAGCTGAGGCTGGCTGCGAACTAGGATCCTCCGGTCTTCGCCTCCCAAATGCTGGGATTGCAAGCGTGCGCCACCACGCCCGGCTTCAAATCTACAATCCTTCTGTGTCAGCTTCCCAAGTACTGGTATCACAGGTGTGTGCCACCATGCCCAGCTTAGCTTTTAATATCTCGTGAGAAGAAAGTGAAATATCTCAGGGTGTCTGTTATAAATTACACCACCTTGCTCTTAACGATAAAGGAAGCCACACCACGGTGTCTAGCATTCATTCTGTCCTGCCATCTGGAATGAGAAGTGCCACCATCAGCCCCAAAACTGCCTCTGGTCCTCCTCCTGCATGGAGGTCAAAAGGATAAGCCAAGTGTTAAGTCTGTGGAAACTTCTGGAACTTTCTGGAATATTCTGGAACTCTCTGGAATATTCTGGACCTTTCTGTTGCCCTCCATCCAGCCTCAGCTTTCAGCCTCGCTTGCCTCGTCCTCTAGGACAGGCTCTGACTTCAAGGTCTTTGGTCAGCACTGCCACGTTCATAAGGGGTCACGCTCACAGTTCATGCCTTTGTGTAGAAACAAGGTCTCCACTGTGCCTCTCTGGGCGAAAATACAGTCCCTGGATTCAGAGCTGACTTCCAGAAAGGGCTCCCTCGCGGAGCCAGCCAGAAGACTCCAGGGCTAATCGGGACCAGATGTGAGTTCTTTCGCTCAGATATATTACAGGTCACATATTTATTTTTTGAAAGCACCTATAATAACAATTAAAGTCATAAAAAGTGTTTTCCTTAGATATTTTCTCCTAGTCCACCAAGCTGTAGAGTCTGATAAGTCGGGGCCAACCCGAGCCAAAGTCAACAGATTTGCTTTGTTAGCGATCTGCAGCAGGAGGCTGTCTGCGGAGGTGTGCGCCGGTCAGACCAGCCCAGCTGCCAACATGCACACGGTTTCCTAAAATACCCCGCACAGGCGGGAACCATAAACCCACTCCATAGATTTGTGGCTAAGAATTGCGGAGAGAAAAACCCAAGGGAGATAAATAGCGTGAGTGGCATTAGACATAATTCGAGTCATTTGGCAGATTCTTCCTGCGTTTAAAATATGGAGTCTACCAAGAGTTCAGCGACGGCCCGAGACTCTCCAGACCAGCATCACTGCCAAGGTTCCAGAGTTGGGCTGATGGCGCCAACTCCAGGCAAATCCCCACGCGGTTCTGACCGGGACAGGTTTCGTGGAGAAGTCATCAGGACCCACTAAGAATAGACCCCCTGGCCAGGGGTCAATAGAGATGGCCCCGCCCCACCTGGTCTGGCTTCTAATGCTGGAAGTCAGGAAGCCGGGGCTTCCTTCCTTCCCCACGGTCTCCTTCCAGCTCTGGGCCTTTTTTTGTTTTTGTTTTTATTTTTGCAGTACTGGAGCCCAGGGGCATTTGACCTCCGAGCTACATCCCCAACCCTATTTTTTATTCTTTATTTTGAAACAGGGTCTCACTGAGTTGCAGAGGGCCTCGCTAAGTAGCTGAGGCTGACCCCGAACTGTGATCCTTCTGTCTCAGCCTCTCAAATGCTGGGATTACAAGCGTGTGCGCCACCAAGCCCGGCTTTATTTATTTATTTACTTAGGTACCGGGGATAGAACCGAAGGGCATTCTACCTCCGAGCAACACCTCCAGCCCTATCTTTTTATTCTTTTGAAACAGGGTCTCAACTGAGTTGCACAGGGCCTTACTAAGTCGCTGAGGTTGTCCTCGAACCACGATCCTCCTGTCTCTGCCTCCCAAGAGAATCTCCTATTTCCCAGCACCGGTCTCTGAATGCTGTCTGACTGTAGCCTTTTTCTTGTCATGTGATTTGTTCTCACCTTCACTTTGGGGATACTTCTGACACTGATTATCTTTGACATCCAGTTTTCCTTCTTCCTGTCACCCCTTGCCATTGGGGGAAATGTCAACACTGGGTGTTGACAGCATCCCACCTCCAGCCCCGTAGGCACAGCCCGGCTACCTCCAGCTGTGTGTGCCCAAGTCTTGCCAAAGGCTAGTGATGAATTCAGTGCAGGATTCAGGGAGGTTTTAGGCTTCAAGGCCTTTCCTTTTAAAAATGGAAAGGTACTGGGGATGGAACCCAGGGGCACTCTACCTTTGAGATACACCTCAGCCCTATCTTTTATTCTTTTTTTTGGGGGGGGGGAGGCATGATTTTTCTTTTTTTTTTTTTTTTTTTGGTGGTACTGGGGGTAGAACCCAGGGACATTCTACCTTCGAACCACACCCATACCTATTTTTTATTCCTTATATTGAAACAGGGGCTCACTGAGTTGCAAAGGGCCTCATTAGGTAGCTGAGGCTGTCCATGAACTGTGATCCTCCTGTCTCAGCCTCCCAAATGCTGGGATTAGAAGCATGTACCTCCACACCTGGCAAAAGACATGATTTTAAATATCCATATCTTCTTATCTATTTCTAAATGTCAGAGTTCTCGGTCAGACTTGCTAACACTTTTAAACAAGTCTTTGGCAACCTCCAAGTTATTATTGGTGACATTGGTATCTCTAAGGCCAAACTGGAGGCCAGAGGGTTATTCTTTATTTTTAAACAGGGTCTCACTCAGTTTCAGAGGGCCTTACTAAATTGTTGAGGCTGCCTGCAAACTCAGATCCTCCTGTCTCAGCCTCCCAAGTACTGGCCTTACAAGCATGTGCCACCATGCCTGGCTTAAAAATTAATTTAAATAGCCAACATATTCACAGGGTGCCAAAAAGGTATAAGAAGTTGCATAGTGTTGGGTGTAGTGGCACACGCTTGTAATCACAGTACTTGAGAAGCTGAGACAGGAGAAACTTTGGTTCACAGCCAGCCTCAGTGACTTAGTGAAATCCTGTTTCAAAATAAAGAATAAAAAATAGGGCTGGGGGTATAGCTCGGAAGTAGAATACTCCTGAATTCAATCCCCAGTAACACACACACACACACACACACACACACACACACACACACAAAGTTACATAGTATCCCAGCATGGTGGTACCAGCCTATTAACCCAGTGTTTGGAAACCTGAAACGAGGAGGGTCACAGGTTTGAGGCCAGCCTCCACAATTTAGTGAGACCCTCAGCACCTTAGCAAGACCCTGAGCTGGGAGTGTAGCTTGGAGGTAGACTGCTTCTGGATTCAGTCTCCAGCACCACACATACACACATACACACACACACAGTAGTCACATAGTAATAAGATAGAAAACTATGAGTCTATATATTTTAAAATGATTACATTGACAATTTAATAAAGAACAAGCCACTTATATAGTCTCAAAATGCCTCTCTACAAAATGCACTCTAGTTACAAGGGAAAAAGATAATTTTACAATGCAGAATCCTGGCAGATACCACATTAAAAACAGAGATTAGGGACCCTGCCAAGGGGTGAGGCTGGTGCCGGGGCCAGGAGGGCCAGGATCAGAGCTTGCCAAGGGGTTAGGCCAGTGCCGGGGCCAGAGTGGCTGGGATCAGAGCCTGCCATGAGACAAGGCCACTACTGAGGTCTCTGAGACTGGGATCGGACCCTGACGAGGGATTAGGTTCATGCCGGGGCCAGCGAGGCCGGGATTGGAGCCTGCTGAGGGGTTAAACTGGTCCCGGGGCCAGTGAGGCCAGGATTGGAGCCTGCCGTTAGGCAAGGCTGGTGCTGGGGCCTCTGAGGCCGGGATTGGAGCCTTCCAAGGGTTTAGGCCAGTGCCAGGGTAGGCAAGGCTGGGATTGGAGCCTGCCATGAGGCAGAGCTGGTGCTGGGGCCTCCGAGTCTGGGATCGGAGCCTGCTGTGAGGCAAAGCCGGTGCTGGGGCCTCCAAAGCCAGGATCAGAGCCTGCAGAGGGGTTAGGCTGGTCCCGGGGCCAGTGTGGCCGGGATCGGAGCCTGCCGTGAGGCAAGGCTGCTGCTGAGGCCTCCGAGGCTGGGATCAGAGCCTTCCAAGGGATTAGGCTGGTGACAGGGTCAGCGAGGCTTGGATCAGAGCCTGCCATGAGGCAAGGCTGGTGCTGGAGCCGCTGAGGCCAGGATTGGAGCCTGCCAAAGGGAAAGGCCAGTGCCGGGGCCAGGGAGGCCAGGATCAGAGCCTGCCATGAGGCAGGGCTGGTGCTGGGGCCTCCGAGGCCAGGATTGGAGCCTGCTGAGGGGTAAGGCTAGTGCCAGGTTCAGCAAGGGTGGGATCGGAGCCTGTTGTGAGGCAAGGCCGGTGCTGGGGTCTCTGAGGCCGGGATCGGAGCCTGCCATGAGGCAAGGCTGGTGCTGGGGCCTCTGAGGCTGGGATCGGAGCCTGCCATGAGGCAAGGTCGCTACTGAGGCCTCTGAGGTCAGGATCGGAGTCTGGGAGGGGTAAGGCCGGTGATGGGGCCAGCAAGGTCGGGATCGGAGCCTACTGTGAGGCAAGGCCAGTGCTGGGGCCTCCGACGCCTGGATCAGAGCCTGCCGAGGGGTTAGGCCAGTGCCGGGGTCAGCGAGGCTGGGATTGGAGCCTGCCATGAGGCAAGGCCGGTGCTGAGGCCTCTGAAGCCTGAATCAGAGCATGCCAAGGGTTTAGGCTGGTGCCGCGGCCAGCGAGGCTGGGATAGGAGCCTGCCATGAGGCAAGGCCAGTGCTGGGGCCTCCAAGGCTGGGATCGGAGCCTGCCAAGGGGTTAGGTTGGTGCTGGGGCCAGCAAAGCCAGGATCGGAGCTTGCTGTGAGGCAAGGCTGCTACTGAGGCCAACGAGGTCGGGATCAGAGCCTGCCATGAGGCAAGGCTGCTGCTGAGGCCTCCGAAGCTGGGATAGAGCCTTCCAAGGGGTTAGGCCGGTGCCAGGGTCAGCGAGGCCAGGACCATTGCCAGCCAAGAGCAAGGCTTCTGCTGGAGCCTCCAAGGCCAGGATTGGAGCCTGCCGAGGGTTTAGGCTGGTGCTGGGGCCAGCAAGGCTGGGATCGGAGCCAACTGAGAGCAAGGTTTCTGCTGGGGCCTCTAAGGTCAGGACCGGAGCCTGCCAAGGGGAAAGGCTGGTGCTGGGGCCTCTGAGGCCGGAATCGGAGTCTGCAGATGGATCAGGCCGGTGTCGGGGCCAGCGATCTGGGATCGGAGCCTGCTGAGGGGTAAGGCCGGTGCGTGGGCCAGCGAGGTCGGGATCAGAGCCTGCTGTGAGGCAAGGCTGGTGCTGGGGCCTCTGAGGCTGTGCTCGGAGCCTTCTGAGGGGTTAGGTTGGTGCCGAGGCCAGCAAGGCCTGTATGGGAGCCTGCGGTGAGGCAAGGCCAGTGCCTGGGCCTCTGAAGCTGGGATCGGAGCCAGCCGAGGAGTAAGGCCGGTGCCGGGGCCAGCGAGGCCAGGATCGAGGCCTCCCATGAGGCAAGGCCGGTGCTGGAGCCAGCGAGGTCGGGATCAGAGTCCTCTGGGTGGCCAGGCCACTACTGGGGCCATCAAGAGTGGGATCAGAACTCGCAATGCGGCATGCACAGAGAAATATCACAGAAAATAAAAACCAGGTGCTTCCTCTAATTAGCAAAATATAGGAGGAAAGGAGTAACAGGAGGAGGTCAAGTTGTAGAAAGGGCCCTATAGAGAAGCAATTAAGGTGACCAATCAGAGGGGATGGGATGGGGGAGGATGGAACCTCTTTAAAACTCAGGACGTACGTAAACAAATGTATCAAAGATAATCACCAAACAAGCATGGGATCGAGGGAGGGGGAGGGAATGGGATGGGGGCTGGATGAGGGCTAATTGGATGATGTGTGCTTGTATATCCTCTCAAGTCTTGTATTCCAATGTGATGTATGATTACAGTGCACCAAAAAAAAAAAAAAAACAAAAACAGAGATTAGCCAGGCATGGTGTCACACACTTGTAATTCCAGCATTTGGGAGACTGAGACTGGAGATTCGCGGTTTGCAGACAACTTCAGGTATTTAGTGAGGCTCTTTGCAACTCAGTGAGACCCTGTTTCAAAAGTAAAGTATATATATATATATACACACACATAAACACACACACACACACACACACACACACACACACACACACACACACACATATATTTGTGGTTCTGGGGGTGGAACCCAGGGTCTTTCTACCTCCAGGCTGTACTCCCAGACCTACTTTATATTTTTTTTGTTTGGAAACAGGGTCTCACTAAGTTGCTGAGAGCCTCACTAAGTAGCTGAGGCTGGCTTCGAACCTGTGCGATCCTCCTGTCTCAGCCTTCCAAGCGCTGGGATTACAAGTTTGTGCCACCACGCCCAGATTAAAAAGAAAGAAAGAGAGAAAGAAAGAAAGAAAGAAAGGGGGGGTATAGCTCGAAGGTAGAATGTCCCTGGGTTCCATCCCCAGTCCTGCAAAACAACAAAAACAAAAAACAGATTAACATTAACGTCATCGGTAATGAATATCCCCAAATTGTGTGCCATCTTATCCATGCCATGAGAAGATCATGTATCATGTCTGTGTGATACCTGTCAAAGATTCATAATCTGAACCTGATTGTAATAAGAATCAGAGAGACAAACTCAAAAAAATTTTTTTTTCCCTGCAGGTCTGGGGATGGGACCCAGGGGCATTCTACCTCCGAGTGACGTCCCCAGCCCTATTTTTTATTCTTTTATTTTAAAACAGGGTCTCACTGAGTTGCAGAGGGCCTCACTAAGTAGCTGAGGCTGTCTAGGAACCCAGATCCTCCTGTCTCTGCCTCCCAAGGACTAGGATTACAAGAGTGCGCCACCACGCCTGGCAGACAAACTCAAATTTAAAAACATTCTGTAATGCTGGGCGTGGTGGCGCACGCTTGTAATCCCCGCGCTTGGGAGGCGGAGACGGGAGGATCGCCAGGTTCAAAGCCAGCCTCTCTGGCTTAAGAGGCCCGGTTTCCAAATTAAAAAAAAAAAAATGGGTCTGGGAGTGTAGCCCAGAGGTAGAAGGGTTTCCAGGAACCCCAGTACCACCAAAAAAAAAAAAAAAAAGGAATAAAAAAATAGGACGGAGGATGTAGTATGGACGTAGAATGTGCCCAGTTATACACACACACAGAAATATATATATATATATATATATATATATATATATATATATATATATATATGAGAGAGATATCTCAGCAGCAACTTAGTGAAACCTTGTTTCAAAAATAAAATAGAGGGCCAGGCGTGGTGGCACATACTTGTAATCCCAGCTTTCAGGAGGCAGAGACTGGAAAATCGAGGTTTGCAGCCAACCTCAGCTACCTAGTGAGGCCCCTTGCAACTCAGTGAGACTCTGTTTCAAAATAAAGAATAAAAAGTAGGGCTGGAGGTGTAGTTTAGAGGTAGAATGTCCCTGGGTTCCATCCTCAGTACTGCAAAATAAATAAATAAATTAATTAAAGTAAAACAAAATATGGCTGGTATGTAGCTCAAAGGTAGAATGCCCTTGGGTTCAATACCCAGCACCCAAAAATAAAATAAAATAAAATAAAGTAAATAGCTGGGCGTGGTGGTGCACGTTTGTAGTCCCAGCGCTTGGGAGGCTGAGACAGGAGGATGACACGGGTTCGAAGCCAGCCTTAGCTACTTAATGAGGCTCTCAGCAACTTAGTGAGACCCTGTTTCCAAATAAAATATAAAATAGAGTATAGCCTGGAGTATAGCCCAGAGGTAGAAATCCCCTGGTTTTAAGTCCCAGTACCATAAAAAAAAAAAAAAATGGGCACAAAGAAAATCTTTGGGGTGATGGAAATATTCTAGAACTGGATTCTGGTGATGTTGTCATAACCGTATACATTTATGAAAACTTATCCTTAACATGGGTGAATTTTATGAAGAGGTAAATTATGCCTTAATGAAGTTTTTTTTTTTAAAGAACAAAGGTCAGGGCCGGGCATGTAGCTCAGTGGCGGAGTGCTTGACGAGCATGCACAGCATCCTGGGTTCCTTCCCCAACACTGCAAAGCAAACAAGAGAAAAGAACAAAAGGTCAGGTCCTTCTGAGTAGAAAATAATGCCGGGAGTTGAGGGCAAGGATAAAGATGGAAGACCGTTTAGAAATCTGGGGATGCCGCTGCTTCTTTTGTCCCTTGGATTTTAATTTCCAGAAATGAAATCCTGATTAAACACACAGACAGACAGACAGACAGACAGACACACACACACACACACACACACACACACACACACACAGCCCTGGGCCAAGAGTACAAATGGAGGCCCACCCTGCTATGATTCTCTTCTTTTTTTAATGCTTTTTATTGGTGCATTGTAATCACACACCATCGTGATATTCAAGGGATACACGAATCTCCGTATCCACCCCACACCCCGTCCTTCCTTCCCATACAAGCTAGTGAGATTGCTAGTGACATCTTCATCCATGGACGTCGCCTACTTAAACTGTTCCCTCCCTTAAACCTTGTTTTCCCCTCCCTACCCCCTCCTTCTACTATTCTTCAATTTTTGTCTCCTCATTTGACTGATGTCCCCCCCATTCAACAAAATTTTCCTAGGAAGTGAACTCCCCCCCCCCCCAGGGGCATTCTACCTCCTGTAATCCCAGTCCTTTTTATTTTTTATTTTGAAACAGGGTCTATCTAAGTTGCTAAGGGTCTTGCTAAATTGCTGAGGTTGGCCTCGAACTCGCGATCTGAAACGTTGAAAATGGAGCTAGGGAGTCGCGAAGGAGGTAAAATACCAGCCAGGTTATCAAAAGCTGCCGCTTTATTCGGACCCGGCACCCTCAGGGAGTCAGCAGGCCGTGGGGGAAGGGACCACACTTATGGAGGGTCGCGCACAGTCCAAATCGGCCCTCTGAGTCACGTGGCGGAGCGGAAGCACCCATGTTTTAGAGTCACGCTGATTATCTCCTGACATCTGTAGTCTGTCTCGCGATGTTTGGAGTCTCGTGACATCTGGAATCTCGCGATATCTCTGCTTCTGGCTTCCAGGGTTCCGCCTCCTGTCCCTGCTGAGGGGTCATGTCAGGGGAGGGGAGGACCTGACCTATCAGGATCCTCTTGTTTCAGCCTCCCAAGTACTGGGATTACATGCCTGGCCTGAAGTTCCTTTTGTTTCCCTTTTCTTTTTCTGGCTTCCACATATAAGAGAAAACATATAACTATCTCTCTCTCTCTCTCTCTCTCTCTCTCTCTCTCCTGGGAATTTAACCTCGGGGGCATTCTACCTCTGAGATATGCCCCCAGCCCTATTTTACTTTTTATTTTTGAAACAGGGTCTCACTAGGTGGGTGAGAGTGTCACTACTTCCTGAGGCTGTCCTCTAACCTGCGATCCTCCTGTGTCAGCGTCCCAAAGTACTGGGATTACAAGCGTGCACCACCACTGTTGTGAAGTGGCTGCTATACACGGAGACACATGTGTCACTAACTGCAATTCTTTTGGAAAGATACTGAGGAATGAATGACCCAGCTATACCCTGCTCTGCCTCTAAATATTTGGAAATTGTGAACCAAAACATCCGACACTTTGAATAAAATATGTTTTTGTCTCCTGCACTTGACATTATTTGTTTTTGTGACAACCTGAGAGGTCAGGTTTGAATTTAAATTCTTAGGCTTCTTTGAATATCATTCTAGAACACGTAAGGCCAGAGACCCAACCTCAGGCCACTTTTCTTTTCCTACCCCTAGCTCCATCCTACAGTACAAGGGGCCTGGTGTGCCCAACTCAGCCCTAGCCAACAGGTCTGGCCTCCACCCTCCTACACCTCTATAAACAGCCTCCCTTGGCCATTCCTCAGACCTGCCCAGGAGGACTCAGAAGTAGGGAAAGGGCCCAAGGAGGCTGTAAATAGGTTTGGGTACTTAGGCAAGGAACCTGGGGCCCTGGTGTTGGAAGGTGTGGTCTAAAAGAGAGAAGGAAGTCGGGTACGGTAGTGCACATCTATAATCCTAGCCCTTGGGAGTCTGAGACTGGAGGACTGCTGCAGAGTTAAAGCCAGCCTCATCAATTTAAAGAGGCCCTCTTTCAAAATTAAAAAAAAAAAAAAAAAAGCCAGGTGTGGTGGCGCACGCTTGTAATCCCAGCATTTGGGAGGCTGAAATAGGATCGCCGTTCACGGACAGCCTCGGCTCTTTAGTGAGGCCCTTCGCGATTCAGTGAGAGTAAAAAATAGGGGTGAGGGTGTAGCTTGAAAGCAGAATGCCCCTGGGTTCCATCCCCAGAACTGCAAATAAATAAGTAAATAAATAAATAAATAAATAAATAAATAAATAGGGCTAAGTGTTTAGCTAGGAGATAGAGTGACTCTGGGATCACCCTTCAGTACTAAAAAGCAAGGGGGAGAAGGAATGCCGAGTGTGGAGAAGTCATGGTGACGCCCCAAGAATCCTTTAGCCTTTGGGAGCAGAGGGAGCTGCAGGGCTGGGGCAGGGCACAGGGTGCGTCCAGTGCAGGCGCTGTGCCGATTGCCTTGATAAACCGCATTACTAGATTTCCCGATATGCACTCAGCCTTGCGATCCTGGAATCGACCCTGCTTAGTCATGGCTTTTCATATACCGCCGGGCTCCGTTTGCTAATGTTCAACCGAGGAATTTTCCGTCCATATTCAGGAGCGAAATTAATCTCTGGTCTCCTGTGTTTGAGCTCACAGGGTGAGAGTTCAAGGCCAGGGTGACGCTAGTGTCGTAAATTGAATCGGGAAGCGCTCCATCACTCATGTTCTAGAACAGTTATTTTCTTCTTTTTGGTGTGGGAAGCATTTATTAAAAAAAAAAAAAAACTCTTCATAAAAATCCCAGCCATACAGAAAAGGCAAAAAAAGTCCCCTCGACTCTACTTTGCATTATAATCTCCCGCCTAGACACGGTCCCGTTATCCATCCGCCATGCGTTCTCCAGAACCTTCCACTTCCGTACATACATGCACATGTGTGTAACCGGCTCCTTTATTTTCCCTCATACATATGTGGGTTAAACTTTGCATACGAAATTGCCAAATTTTGCGTTTGGTGGGTTTTTCTTCAAATTTAAATTTATGACTTTGAGAACTCAACATGTTGCTACATATGGAATTATCTTTCTTTAAAAAAAATTTGTTTTAGTACTGATGATTGAACCCTGAGGCATTCTATCTCCAACCTATATCTCCAGCCCTATTTTATATTTTGTTGGTTTTTTTTTTCCCCAGTACTGAGATGGAACCCAGGAGCATTCTACCTCCGAGCGACACCCTTAGCCCTATTGTGTGTGTGTGTGTGTGTGTGTGTGTGTGTGTGTGTGTGTGTGTGTTACTGGGGTTCCTGGAAGCCCTTCAACCTACGGGCTACACTCCCAGACCAATTTTTAAAAATTTTTGGAAACAGGGTCTCTTAAACCAGCGCAGCTGGCTTTGAACCTGCGAGATCCTCCTGTCTCTGCCTCCCAAGCGCGGGGATTACAAGTGTGTACCACCACGCCCGGCCTGGAATTATCTTTCTTTAAAAAAAATTTTTTTTAGTACTAATGATTGAACCCTGAGGCATTCTATCTCCAACCTATATCTCCAACCCTATTTTATATTTTGTTTTTTTTTTTTTTTTCCAGTACTGAGATGGAACCCAGGGGCATTCTACCTCCAAGCGACACCCTTAGCCCTATTTTTTATTCTTTATTTTGAAACAGGGTCTCACTGGGTTGCAAAGAGCCTCGTTAAGTAGCTGAAGCTGTCCTCGAACCGCGATCCTCCTGTCTCAACTTCTTAAATGCTGGGATGACAAGCGTGCGCCACCACGTCCAGCTCATGTTTTAAGTTTTTTAAAAACAGGGTCTTCCTAGATTGCTGAGAGTCTTTGCTAAATTGCCAGTCTGGTCATAAACTTGTGATCCTCCTGTCTCAGCCTCCCACGGACTGGTATTACAGGCATACGGCACCACAACTAGCCCCCCGGCCCTTTTAATTTTTTATATTTATTTATTTTATTTATTTGTTTGTTTGTTTATTTTGTGGTACTGGGGATAGAACCCGGGGGCATTCTTTCTCTAAGCTATACCTCCAGCCCTATATTTTATTCTTTATTTTGAAACAGGGTCTCACTGAGTTGCACAGGGCCTCACTAAGTAGCTGAGGCTGTTGACAACCTCAGTCCTCCTGTCTCAGCCTCCCAAATGGTGGGATTGTAAGCGTGCATCAACACGCCCAGCATGAAAATCCTTTTTTTAAAAAAATTAATTTTATGTATCTTGTTCCCCCCACCATTCAGTTTCTTTTGAAATTTATTGACTCATAGGAGATATTTATTCATTTTGGAAGCAAAATTGTCAAATATCTGGCCAATATTTTCTTCTAAACACTTGCTTTTGACTTAATTGTGTTTGGGGTAAATTTTAATCTAAATGATCTAAGCCATATTTTAATGAATCAAATTTATTTTTTTCCTTTTATGTTCTTTTTTAAAGTAAATCCTTTTTAGTATCTACTGAGTCACTTCTATGAATAATGAATTTATTATACTCAACCATAAAGAGTATCCTTTCAAAAACCCAGGGCATTCTACCTCCGAGTGACACCCCCAGCACTATTTTATTATTATTATTATTATTATTATTATTATTATTATTATTATTATTATTTTGGTGGTACTGGGGGTGGAACCCAGGGGCTTTCTACCTCCGGGCTACACTCCTAGACCCATTTTATATTTTATTTGGAAACAGGGACTCACTAAGTTGCTGAGAGCCTCACTAAGTAGCTGAGGCTGGCTTCGAACCTGTGCAATCCTCCTGTCTCAGCCTCCCAAGCGTGGGGATTACAAGCGTGCACCACCACACCTGGCTTTATTCTTTATTTTGAAACAGGGTCTCACTGAGTTGCAAAGGGCCTGGCTAAGTAGCTGAAGCTGGTCGCGAACCCAGATCCTCCTGTCTCAAATTGATATTCAAAATGATATTCTTTAAATACTTGCTAAACATTTATTTCAATTGGTAAAAAATAGCTGAGCACAGTGGAGCACACTACTGTGTGCATACTACACACTACACACTACACACTACATACTGGGATCCCAATGACTTGGGAAGTTGAGGCAGGAGAATTGCAAGCTGGAGATCAGCCTCAGCAACTTAGTGAGACTCTGTCTCAAAATAAAGAATAAGACTTCCGGGAAGATGGCGACCGAGAAAAGCGGGGCTTAAGAGCCCCGCTAACAACCAATCTCCATTACCACAAAATCAGCACCTTTCACAGCCAGAAAACACTATCACCAGAGAAACAACAAAAAAAAAAACCACCAGGCTCCAGAGAGAAAGCAGACTGAGAACAGAGCTCAGAGCCACAGAGGAGATACACCGGCCTCACGCCCGAGGACACGGCAGCAGCGCCATATTGCCGGCGGCAGCGGCGAATTCACCGGATGGCTACAGCAAGCCGAGGTGAGCCGCTGCAGAACAGCCAGGCGGGATTTTTCAGCGCAGGGAACATCTAAAGCTCCCAGTGGCTGAGCTCAGCACATGCTGCAAGGACTCAGAGTGGAATTCAAAACCAAGAAGAAATAAGCCAGCCTCACGGCCGAGGGTGTAGCAGTGGCGCCATATTGCCACCGGCGGCAGCAGCAGCGAATTCAACGAGTCCAGTACAGCTACATCTGCGAACTCAAGAACAGTGAGTCAAATTGCGGGCCACAGAGGAGAAATCCCAGTACTGTACTCCCTGGGACTTGACCCAGTGGGGGAGTGGCGGTAGCAGAGATATCACACCATAGGAGAACGTGCAACCTGGCACCCCCCATAGTTTAAAGCAGCCTCTATCGACTCCCAGTAAAGGAGTAGTGGGGTCTGAGATACTACTGACTCAAGATCCAGAACACCTTAAGTGAAGTCATAGTGACCCAAGGGAAGAACCCAGAGAAGGCACAAACTTCCGAAATCATGGGAAAGAGGAATAACACTGGAGCAATGAATGCTCACAACCTCACAACATCAGAACCCGATAAAACAGAAAATCAGAGATTTCTAGAAGATCAAATCAGGAAAATAACTGTAGAAATAATAGAGGTGCTTCGAAAAGAACTCAGAGAGAGCCAAAAAGAGATAAAGGATGCAATTAATGAAGTAAAGCCCTCAATTCAAAGCACAAACAACCGATTAGACCACATGGAGAACAGAATCTCGCTCTTAGAAGATGATCATTCCAAAAATGAATGCATAGTTTCTAATCTAGAAAAAAATATCCAACAGCAGGAATCTGACATTGAAGAAATATGGGCCCATTTTAAGAGAGCTAACCTAAGAATAATTGGAATAGAGGAGGAAAAGAAAGTGATACCAAAGGGATCAACAATCTCTTCAAGGAAGTAATAGCAGAAAATTTTCCAAACATAGAGCAAGAGGTTGATACACAGATCCAGGAAACTTATAGAACTCCCATTAGACAGGATCGGAGAAGAGGATCCCCACGCCACATAATTGTCAAAATGACCAATGTGGAAGCCAAGCAGAGAATCTTAAAGGCAACAAAAACAAAGGGCCAAGTGACATTCAGAGGCAAACCAATTAGAATCACTCCAGACTTCCCAAACCAAGTCATGAGAGCCAGAAGGGCTTAGAGTAACATATTCCAAACTCTGAAAGAAAACAACTTCCAGCCCAAAATTTTCTACCCAGCAAAACTTTCTATCAAATTAGATGGAGAAATAAGAAGCTTCCATGACAAACAGAAACTGAAGGAATTTATGTCTTCAAAACCAGCGCTAGAGAAAATACTCAAAGAGATTAACTACAAAGAAGAAATAGGTAACACACACCAGAACCAGAGAAACAAGAGTTTCCATCCAACAGACAACTAAGATTGGTTATCTGTGGAGATTCATTATTTATGTTAGTCTTTTACCTATTTCTAAATTGTATTGTTTGCCTTTATTGTTGTTAATTTTTAGGATTTCTAGTTGGAATATTAATATACCTTCAGATATAGCATTTGGAAATATTTTATCCCATTCTATTAGTAACTTTTAACTCTGTTTACATTGTCTTTGGATATACAATATTTTTTTTATTTTTTAGGGAGTTTGTATACTCTTCTGTTGCCTGTGCCATTGAAATCATATCCAAGAAATCACTGCCAATTTCAATGTTGTGAGGTTTTATGACCCAGATTTTCTTCTAAAAGTTTATAGTCTTAAGATTTATATTTAGGTCTTTTATCTATTTTGAGTTAATACTTGTATATGGGGTTAGGTAAGGGTCCAATTTTATTCTTTTCCATGTAATTATTATTTTTCAACAATATTTAGTTAAAAGATTATTATTTCCACCACCTTGTCAAAAATAACTTGATTGTATAGGGAAGAATTTAGCTCTAGGCTTGTATTTAACTCCAATGGTTTATATATCTGCCTTTAGAACAGTACTACACTGTTTCATTTATTGTATCTTATATGGTTTGAAATCAGAAAATATATATCTTCTAGCTTTGTTCTTTTTCAAGATCGTTTTGGGTATCTAGAATCCATATTCCATATTAGGATAGATTTTTTTTCTGAAAAATAAATATATAAATATATGATAGTTTCACCTAAAAATATAGAAAAAAAATATTCTCTGGTAAGAAAGCAAAAAGAAATATTGAAATGTTATCTTTAAGTCATCAAAAGCTTGGTATCAGACAAATGAAACTGTTATGTGAGATTATCATTTTTAATTTTGGATAAATTGCTATAATACTAGATGTCAACCACTAAGCCAAGCATGGGAAGGAGGGATTGGGAGGGAATGGGGTGGGGATCGGGTGGGGGCTGACTGGGCGATGTGTGCATGTATGTCTACAAAAGTTTGTATCCCACTATGATGTATGAATATAGTGCACCAATAAAAAAAAGAATAAAATAAATAAATAAATAAATAAATAAAATAAATAAAAGCCGGGCGTGGTGGCGCATGCTTGTAATCCCAGCATTGGGGAGGTCAAGACCCGAGGATCGCGGTTCGCGGACAGCCTCGGCTACTTAGTGAGGCCCTCCGCAGCTCAGTGAGACCCGGTTTCAAAATAAAGAATAAAAAATAGGGCTGGGGGTGTAGCTTGGGGGTCGAATGCCCCTGGGTTCCATCCCCAGACCACCATTATTTATAAATAAATTATTTATTAAAATAAATAAATAAATAAATAAATAAATAAATAAATAAATAAATAAGGCTGGGGATGTAGCTCAGTGGTTGAAATCCCCTACATTCAATTCCCAGTCCTCCCAGCCCAAAAAAGGAAAACTAAGCTATTGTTATTTTTGTTTTAAGTACAGTGAAGTATGACTTTTAAAATATGCCACATTCTATGGCTTGGATGTAGAATGTCTCTCAGAAAAATTCATGTACTGGCAATGCAAAAATGTTCAGAGGTGAAATAATTAAATCAGGTGCTGATGCATTAAGACTTTGAACAGGTGTACTGGGTGGTGAGTGAGGGCACATAGGGTGCGGCTGGGAGAAGAAGGTAACCGGGGCTGGGGTCTTGGGGACTGTGTCTGTCCCTGGTCCCTTTCTCCCTGTCTCTGCCTCCAGGCTACCATAACCTAGGATGTATCTTTGCTCTGTCGGGTTCTCATGCTATGATGCTCCTGTCTTGAGCCAGTTGACCATAGACCAACCTCTGAAACTGTGAACCCCAAGCCGGGTGTGGTGGCCACGCCTGTCATCCCAGCGTTCGGGAGGCTGAGACCGGAGGATCGCGGTTCATGGACAGCCTCAGCTACTTAGTGAGGCCCTCTGCAACTCAGTGAGGCCCTGTTTCAAAATAAAGAATAAAAAATAGGGCCGGGGGTGTACCTTGGAGGTCAAATGCCCCTGGGTTCCATCCCCAGACCCGGAAAAAAAATGAAACTGTGAACCCCAATAAAATTTTCCTCCTCTAATTTGTTTGTGTCTGGTTTTTTGGTCACAGCCACAGAAAAGCCGACTAAAATACCACAGAAAGGATTTGTTTCATGTGTGGCATGAAACAGCTTTTTATCTTATTGGGTAATATCTTTCATTTCAATCTTTTTACTGTTCCGGGTCGATTCACAAAGGATGGCTGTGATCGTAGTACTAACGGGGAATCCATGTTCAAGGCAGCGAGTTCAGAACCCAGAGAAAGAGGGAGCCCACAGGCCCACCGGAGGTCACCATCCCACTCTGAGTATGGGTCTGCATGGCTCCATGACGTTGCCATGGCAGTCAGAGGGATGTGAATGATGGCTAGAGCCAGGCATGGTGACGCATACTTTTAATATCAGTATTTGTGTGGCTAAGACAGGAGGATCTCCAGTTGGAGGTCAGCCTCAGCTACTTTGAGGCCTCTGCAACTTAGTGAGACCCTGTTTCAAAATAAAGAATAATAGCCGGGCGTGGTGGCGCACGCTTGTCATCCCCGCGCTTGGGAGGCGGGAGACAGGAGGATCGCGCAGGTTTGAAGCCAGCCGTGCGCGCTGGCTTAGGAGACCCTGTTTCCAAATAAAAATGTAAAAATAGGTCTGGGAGTGTAGCCCCGAGGTAGAAGGGCTTCCAGGAACCCTAGTACCACAAAAGAAGAAGAAGAAGAAGAAGAAGAAGAAGAAGAAGAAGAAGAAGAAGAAGAAGAAGAAGAAGAAGAAGAAGAAGGGGAGGAGGAGGGGGAAGAGGGAGGAGGAGGGGAGAGGAGGGGGAGGAGGGGGAGGAAGAGGAGGAAGATGATGATAGGGCTGGGGGTATAGCCTGGAGGTTCAATCTCCAGTAATGCAAACAAACAAACAAAAACCAAGTAAATGATGGGGATACCTTGGACTTGAAGACTTTTTGTTTGTTTGTTTATAGTACTAGGGATTGAACCCAGACATTTGCCCATTTACCTCCAGGCTCTACCTACAGCCCTATTTTTTTTTTTTTCTTTTTATTCTTTATTTTGAAGCAGGGTCTCACTAAGTTGTGGAGGGCCTCGCTAAGTAGCTGAGGCTGGCCCGGAACCCGTGATCCTTCTGTCTCAGCCTCCCAAGTACTGGGATTACAAGCGTGCACCACCACACTTGGCAATTTTTTTGTTGGTATTAGAGACTGAACCTAGGATAGTCTCTCTTGAGCTACACCCCCAGCCCTTTTTGTTTTTTATTTTGAAGCATTATCTCGCTAGGTTGCTGAGAGTCTTACGATGTTGCTGGCGCTGTCCTGGAATCTGGGATCCTCCTGCCTCAGTTTCCCAAGTACTGGGATTATAGGCATGTAACACCAAGCCCAGCTAAGACTGTTGCATTTTTACACTTAGTGTTGTCTGGTCTAAAATCACAAACCCGACCTGGAATCTCTTATTTCTTTCTCAATAAAGCTATCTCAATGTAAATTATGCTAATTTCGATCGATGTTTGATATTCAGTAAGCAGCTATCCCCCCACTTCCTCCTCTTTCTCCTTTTCTTCTTGTTCTTCCTCCTTTTTTATATTATTTCTGTATAATCATTTGTCCAAGGTCAGTAATTCTCAATGGGGGACATACATCACAGTCACTTAGGCGGTTTAAAAAGCAGAAAAATATACTCCTGGGCTCCATCCTCGATTTGAGGAATCAGAATTACCAGGTGAAGGGCCAGGCATTCTTCAACGTCTAAAAGATTTGCGGATGATTCTGATGTGTGCTCAGAGCTGAGACCACCCACCTCGGTCTTGCTTTTTAACACACAGCCTTAGCTTCAAAGTCCGTTCCCTGGCCCCATGCGGCGAAGTCAGCCATAGTGACTAATTCTACAGGAAAAATGACCCAGTTTCTTCCACAAATAAATGCCCTGAGATCCACGGAGCAGGGAGAGTGGGAACTGCTATAAATTAAAAGACTTGAGACGTGTCAACCAAAATAATGCAGCAGTGGAGAAACCTTGTTTGGACTCTGATTTTTTTTTTTTTTTTTTTTTTTTTTTTGTGGTACTGGGGGTGGAACCCAGAGGCTTTCTACCTCCAGGCTATACTCCCAGATCTTTTTTTAATTTTATTTGGAAACAGGGTCTCACTAAGTTGCTGAGAGCCTCACTAAGTAGCTGGGGCTGGCTTCGAACCTGTGCGATCCTCCTGTCTCAGCCTCCCAAGTGCGGGGATTTTGACTCTGATTTGAACAGACTGAAAATAGGAATCCTGAGACTGTTAGGGGAAGCCGAACCGAGATGATTTGACCTTAAGGAATTATTTGTGTTGGATGTCATATTGGTATGATGGTTGTGTTAAAAAACAAAGTCCTTATCAGCTAGAGATACATATTGATGTACTTATGGGTGAAATAATGCATTTGAAATTTGTTTTTAAGTATGACAGAAAAAAAATTTGGAGGAAATGACAGAGCAAGAAAAATAGTTTTGATAATTCTTAGTCCTATTTTTCTTACTTTGGTATATGTTCAAAAATTGCAATGAAAACATTGTAAAAAAAAAAATGATGTCATTCACATGAATTTGAAGACCTGAGTTCCTCTCAAGGAGCTGGTTTCCTGACCCAGCCTCCCCCAGGCCTTGTCAGCCCTTCTCTGATGTGGGTTCCTAATTCCTCTGGGGTATACCTAAAGGGATCAGGACAGGCATGGCAGCATTCCCTGGTAATTCCAGTAATTGGGAGACTGAGACAGGAGAACCACAGATTCAACACCAGCTTTTTTTTTTTTTCTTTTCTTTTTTTTCTTGCGGGTCTGGGGATGGAACCCAGGGGCATTCGACCTCTGAGCTACACCCCCTGCCCTATTTTTAATTCTTTATTTTATTTTATTTTATTTTATTTTATTTTTTGATGGTACTGGGGTTCCTGAAAATCTTTCTACCTCCAGGCTACAGTCCCAGACCTATTTTATATTTTTATTTGGAAACAGGGTCTCTTAAGCCAGCGCGGCTGGTTTTGAACCTATGCGATCCTCTTGTCTCTGCCTCCCAAGTGTGGGGATTACAAGCGTGCGCCATCACGCCTGGCCTTTAATTCTTTATTTTAAAAAAGGGTCTCACTAAGTTGCGGAGGGCCTCACTAAATAGCTGAGGCTGGCAGCGAACCGGGATCCTCCCATCTAAAAGACCTTGTTTCTAAATTTAAAAAGTAGTACAGCATGGTGGCACAAGTTTGTAATCCCAGTATTTAAGAGGCTGAGACAGGAGGATTTCAGGTTTGCAAACAGCTTCAGCTACTTAGTGAGGCCCTCTGCAACTTAGTGACACATTTATTTATTTATTTATTTATTTATTTATTTATTTATTTATTTATTGTGGTACTGGGGATGGAAGCCAGAAGCAGTCTACCTCCGAGCAACACCCCCAGCCCTATTTTTTATTCTTTATTTTAAAACAGGGTCTCACTGAGTTGCAAAGGGCCTCACTAAGTAGTAGCTGAGGCTGTCCTCAAACCTGGATCCTCTTGTCTACTGGGGATGGAGTCCAGGGGCATTCCACCTTTGAGTTACATCCCCAGCCCTATTTTTTTTTTTTAATTCTCTATTTTGAAACAGGGTCTCACTGAGTTGCAAAGATCCTCACTAAGTAGCTTAGGTTGTCCTTAAACCAAGATCCTCCTGTTTCAGCCTCTCAAGTGCTGAGATTACAAGCGTGCACCACCACGCCGGGCTCCATTCAATATGTAAATTTTAAAAATAAAATAGGGTTGAATGTACAGCTCAGAGGTAGAATGCCTCTGGGTTCAATCCCTGGCATCACACACATATACAATCAATCAATCAATCAATAAAATAAAAGCAAGCAAGCGAGAAAGGTTATACACAACCATGCTTGGTTGTGCACGCTTCTATCCCCAGTACTGGGGAGGCTGAGACAAGGAGAATCACAAGTTGGAAGCCAGGGGCAATAATTTAGCAAGACCCTGTTTCAAAATAAAAAAATGAAATAGGGTTGGGTGGACTTCAGAGGTAGAATGCCCCTGGGTTCAAACCACAGTCACACACACACACACACACACACACACACACACACACACACACACACACACCAGCATCCACAAGCACACATCATACAGGCTTTTCCAGTGGTTCTTGTCATTTCTTTCCCCTGGAAGGGAAGTAGAAATTCGAATCCAGTGATGCTCTTCATTGCTTACATTTCACACCCTCTATAATATGCTGAGACGGAGCCCAGAGCGCTCCTCCCCTTGCTGCATGGGGGAGCAGAATGCAGGGACTTCCCTGATGGCGTCAGAAACCCCAAGGGCTAAGCCACAGGTCCCTCTTAGGGGAGAAGGACATGTGGCCATCATGTCCAGCAAAAAAAAAGTCAGGACTGTCAGGGTGTGGATCTAAAAGGTCCCTGAACCTTGTGTGTTCAGAGGTGGGATCCTGAGGGCTCCCGGCTCATCAGTGATGGCTGAGCCAACACCAGAGGTTATAGTTGGAGAAAGTAGATCATTGGGGCTGCTGCCCTGGAAGGGTTTGTCGTCTCTTCTCCCCTGCTAGCTGCCACGAGCCGAGCAGCTCTCCTCTGCCGCTGTGCTCTGCCAGACCTCAGGCCTGGGCTATGGTGCTGGCGGCATCATGAGCCAAAATAAGTCTTTTCTCTTTCCTTTTTTTCTTTCTCTTTTCCTTCCTTCCTTTCCTTTCCTTCTTGTTACTAGGGATTAAATCCAGGGGCATTCTACCTCTGAGCTACACCCCCCAGCTTTTTTTTTTTTTTTTTTTTTTAAAACAGGATCTAAGTTGCTGAGGCTTGCCTCAAACTTGCAATTCTCCTGTCTTAACTTCCAAGTACTGGGATTACAGGCAGGAGCTACCACACCTGGCTAATCTTTCTTCTCAGTTGTTTAGTGTTTTTTTTTCCTAACAAGAATCATTCTAGTCTAGCCTTAGTGGAAAAAGAAGAAGAAGAAGAAGAAGAAGAAGAAGAAGAAGAAGAAGAAGAAGAAGAAGAAGAAGAAGAGGAGGAGGAGGAGGAGGAGGAGGAGGAGGAGGAGGAGGAGGAGGAGGAGGAGGAGGAGGAGGAGGAGGAGGAGGAACCTCCACAAGGTTGCCAGGAATGGGTTTCTCTATTGTATTTTATAAAGTTGTTTTTCAAACTCAGTTTTCTTTTTCACTCCCAAATTAAGGGTTGTAGAGTAAGCCGGCTTAAAAAAGAGGAGAGGAAAGGCGTAATATACAGAATGTAATGTATATATCTATAACCTGACATTTCCCTAGGTTGTATATATTTTTGTGGTATTGGGGATTGAACCCAGGGGCATTCTACTACACTTTAGTAGATACTATACTCCCAGTCCTATTTTTTAATTCTTTATTTTGAAACAGGGTCTCAGTAAGTTGTGGAGGGCCTCACTAAGTAGCTGAGGCTGGCGGCGAATGTGTGATCCTCATGTCTCAGTCTCCCAAGAATTAGGATTATAGGTGTGTGCCAGAAGCACCTGGCTGTAAATCACTGTATTTGATTTTTATAAAACTTCTTTACCGCCGGGCGTGGTGGCGCACGCTTGTAATCCCCGCGCTTGGGAGGCGGAGACAGGAGGATGGCGCAGGTTTGAAGCCAGCCGCGCTGGCTTAAGAGACCCTGTTTCCAAATGAAAATATAAAGTGGGTCTGGGAGTGTAGCCCGGAGGTAGAAGGGCTTCCAGGAACCCCAGTACCACCAAAACAAAAACAAACAAACAAAAAACCAAACCAAGCAAAGACAAATAAAACCTTCGTTACCCATTACCTCCTGATTTTGTGGTTAGAGAAACTGGGGTTTTAAGAAATTAGAAAGCTGGAACCAGGTGTGGTGGTACATGCTTGTAATCCCAGTACTTGGGAGGCTGAGACAGGAGGAACGCAGGTTCGAGGACAGCTTCAGCAACTTAGTGAGAATAGAATGCCCGCAAGAAGTAGAATGCCCCTTGGTTCAATACCCAGTGCCACAATAAATAAAAAATAAATGAATAAATAGGCACAGTATTAGCATAGAACCCCTCTCATAGACTTTAGAACACCCTCTTATAGACTTTAAGTCATCCCTAGCTTACACAGACCTCATATAATGGATATGCTATGCAAGTAGCTGGTATTATTCTCTATTGTTTAGGATATAACGACAAGAAACAGTGTGTATCCATTTCAGTCCAGAGGTGACCATCAAAGGCCTTGATTCATCCCACGGGAAGGAGACTCCAGGTGACCAGCGTTTATAGACAACGAGGCCACAGGACTTGGGGAAGGACGGAGGCTGCGGCAGTCTGTGCCCGTCCATCCCTTTATCTGAGCGGAACTCAGCATAGTACCCCGCATGCAGCGAATGCAAATTTTGTGTTTTGAAACTTTCTTTTTTTTAAGTTTTAATATGCTTTTATTGGTGCATTATTGTCTCAAATCTTGACAGTGATATATACGTGCGCATAGCACTTGGTGCCCCCCTCCGGCTCCCTCCCCACCCTCCTTCCCCAATCTCAGAGCACTGAGATTGACAGTGGTATTTTCACAAATGTACAACAAAGATGATACTAGCAATTCCTTCACTTCTTCCCCTCCCCTTCCCCTAGACCACCTGCCAGGCTCCACAAAAGTTTCTCCTCCATTATTTGGAGTCCTTCTGGTATCCTAGTTACCCCTCAGCTTCTGCCTATTAGGGAAAATAAATAGCCAGGCAAGGTTGTTTATGCTTGTAATCTGAGACAGGAGGATCGCAGGTTCGTGGCCAGCCTCGGACACTTAGTGAAGCCCTCCGCAACTTAGTGAGATCCTGTTTCAAAATAAAGAATAAAAAGCCAGGTGTGAGCCAGGCGTGGTGGCGCACGCTTGTAATCCCAGTATTCGGAAGGTTGAGACCAGAGGATCCCGGTTCGCTGATAGCCTCAGCTACTTAGTGAGGCCCTCTGCAACTCAGTGAGACCCAGTTTCAAAATAAAGAATAAAAATAGGGCAGGGGGTGTAGCTCGAAGGTCAAATGCCCCTGGGTTCCATCCCCAGACCTGCAAAAAAAAAAAAAAAAAAGCCAGGTGTGGTGGTGCACGCTTGTAATCCCAGCATTTGGGAGGCTGAGATAGGAGGATCATGGTTTGTGGCCACCCTCAGCTACTTAGGGAGGCCCTTTGCAATCAGCGAGTCCTTATTTCAAAATAAAGAATAAAAAATAGGGCTGGGGCCGGGCGTGGTGGCGCACGCTTGTAATCCCAGCATTCGGGAGGCTGAGACCTGGAGTATCGCGGTTCGTGGACAGCCTCAGCTACTTAGTGAGGCTCTTTGCAACTCAGTGAGGCCCTGTTTCAAAATAAAGAATAAAAAATAGGGGAGGGGGTATAGCTCAGAGGTCGAATGCCCCTGGGTTCCATCCCCAGACCCGCAAAAAAAAAAAAATATATATATATATATATATATATATATATATATATATATATATGGCTGGGGATGTAGCTTGGAGATAGAATCTCTCTGGGTTCATTCCCCAGTACGAAAGAAAGGAAGGAAGGAAGGAAGGAAGGAAGGAAGGAAGGAAGGAAGGAAGGAAGGATAAAAGTGGGGTGGGGGTATAGCTCAGAGATAGAATGCTCTGGGTTCAATCCCCACTACTGAAAAGAGAGAGAGAGGGAGAAAGACAGATAGACAGACAGAGAGAAACAGAGACACAGAGAGAGAAAACATGTGACCCTTCACCTTTTGTAACTGGCTACTCTCCGTTAACACAATGTTCTCCAGGTTCTTTGGCTTTCCTGCCAATGACATAACTTTGTTCTTTATTGGCGACAGAGTTCCATTGTGTGTATCTCATATTTTTGTCATCCATTCATTTATCGATAGACACCTAGCTTGGTTCCAGATTTGGCTATTGTGAATTGTGCTGCTCTGAACACGGACGTGCATATATTCTACTGTAGTTCTCTGATTTCAGACCCTTGGGCGGCATCGCTGGAGTGTTTTGGAACTTCCTAGATTCTTCTTGGAATAGTTTTGATCCGAGGTGGCTGAATGCATGGAGGCAGAATCTGCGCTTATGAAAGGGCATCATATCACAGGCCTAACACCTCCCTGGACACTTATATCAGAATCTCCAAAGTGGGTTCAAAAAGCAGAAGTTTTATTTCATTTTTTTGGTGGTACTGGGGGTGGAACCCAGAGGCTTTCTACCTCCAGGCTATACTCCCAGACCTACTTTATATTTTATTTGGAAACAGGGTCTCACTAAGCTGCTGAGAGCCTCACTCAGTAGCTGAGGCTGGCTTTGAACCTGCGCGATCCTCCTGTCTCAGCCTCCCAAGCGTGGGGATTACAAGCGTGCGCCACCACGCCCGGATCGATATCAGAAGCTTTTAAAACATCTTAATATTGCTCATGTACAGTGTTAAGTCCCCCGCTTCCAAGGTAGACATACAGGGAGTGCAACATTGGAAAAAGCAGGACCTATTTATTATTTGGAACAAATCGGAAGCCATATTGAGAGCTGGCTTAGGACGCCCCTGCCAGGGACTCTTGACCTTCCTTGTCCTTGACATCCCAGGTTCTGCCCTCCTTGAGCATCCCTCAGCTTGCCCTCCCTACAAGACTCCGTCTAAACCCTGCCTAGGCCAGGAATGGTGGTGCAAGCCTGTAACCCCAGTACTTAGGAGGCTGAGACAGAAGGATCTCAGGGTCAAGGCCAGCCTCAGCAACTTAGTGAGACCCTGTTTCAAAACAAAAAACTAGAAAGGGCTGGGGGTGTAGCTTGGAGGTCCACTGCTCCTTGGTTCAGTCCCCAGTACCACCGTGGCCCCCTCACAAAAACTGGGCCTGTCTCTCCAGGTTTGGGGCTGTCTTCTCTTCCCCAGGAGGAAGTTGTGTCTTCTCTAACCTGAAAGTCTGAAGCTTTGGAGAAAGTCTGGGCTGGAAATGCAGACTGCCTCAGGCTAGAGGTAGAAAGTAAAGACGGCCCAGACAGCCCGAAGACGGTTTCTGACGCCCAGACAGCCCGAAGACGGTTTCTGACGCCCAGACAGCCCGAAGACGGTTTCTGACGCCCAGACAGCCCGAAGACGGTTTCTGACGGGACTTCTAGGCGCCCCCAATCGTATTCAGGGGTTCCGGAACCCTGGGGGCCGCTGTTTTGCACTGCCACGTTCTGCTACCTTGGGGTCAGGTCCAAGGGTGCCCTGGGAAGGCCGAGTTGTCATCATCTCTTGTCAGGCCGGCTGGGAAGGGTGCAACCACTTGGACTAGGAAAGGTTCTGGAAACTGGGAGGTCACGTCTCTGAATCCTCAGGGGATCCTCTGCGCCTGGCCAGGGTCACCTAGCTGGACTGTAGCAGGGACAGGGAGAGATGGGAGGAGAGTTCACAGGAGGCTCTGGGGGAGGGGAGGATGGGAAAGGCTCCAGGGGCGCCTTGGGGGAGGGAGGTCCGCGGGGGTGGGGAGGGGAGGCCGGGAGATCAAGGGCGGGGAGGGAGGGGGCCTCAGATCTCTTCCCCCACATTCCTCCCCGCATATTTTTCATTCCCCGGGTTATAGTAGAATAGCAATTAGCAAATTCAGTAAAAAGAGCCAGGACTGGAGATTGTTTGCGCATTTGGGGGCCAAGATGCATTAATGTGCGCAGAACTATATATAAGCCCTCTCCCGGCCCACCCACCTGTCCGGCCGGGTGAGCGATGGTCTGTTTGTTCTGGGCTGGTATGCAGCGCGGTTCACTCCGGGAGCCCACCATCTGGACCCGGGCCTCGCCGCCAGAGCCTCTCGGTGACCATATATGGCAAAATGATATAATGTGATAAAAAAGAAGCCAGATTCTCCGGTTGCGTCAGCCCCGGGAGCACGCAGCCTGCTGGGCTCGAAACCCCCTCCGGCCCCCATCCCGGCTCTGGAAACCAAAGGGACTCGGTGATTGGCTGGGAGCGCAGGGGGCGGGGCGAGGGCCAGGCTGACTTGAAGTTTGGGTGAGGGTCTCATGAGTGAGGGTTGGAGCTGCGAGCGTATTCGGCCTTCACCCAGGAAATGGTGGAACCTCGATTGGTCACATTCTTTCCAGAGAGCAGCCTGGTGTGGAGCCATGTGCATGCGGGCGGGCGGGCAGCCTGCAGTGGGTCCCCACTGTGCGCCAGGCGCTCTGCTCACCGGTGCAGACTGGTATAGACAGATTAAGCACCTTTTCCCCCCAGGGAAGCCCAGCAGAGGCTCTTTAGCCAGCCCAGCTCAGGAGGTGTGCCTCTGGGCTTGCAGGGTGTCAACACACACACACACACACACACACACACACACACACACACACACACACACTGCTGGCAGGTGGAACTTCGGCTTCTCCTTTAGCTCAGCTCCCAGCAACTGACCACAGAGGTTGGGGCTCTGGCTGCAGGAGGTCCCCTGAGAGCGTGCTCCGGCATGGTCCAGGGGTGCAATGGGCCAGATGTGCGCACACTCACCAGATGTGCCCAGCGGCCCCTTGGAGGGCTCCAGAGACAGTTCTGAAGGTCTGGGTGTCATCCGTCCATCATGGCTTCAGGAATCAGAGGCGAGGACACAATTTTAGGCCTCAGTTGCGTTGTTGCTTTCCCGCGGAAACCCCTCAGGGCTCCCCGGAGTTGGGCCAGGAACCTGCTTCGTGCTCTTTCGGGGATCATCACACAGGGCAGCAGATGTGCCCCGGGGCAGCGGTCCGCATGTCCTCCAGGTCACGTAGCTGGATCTCATTCTGAGCAATGCTGGTTCATCCGGGAGGAGACAGTAAGGGCGGGAGTACCGGGAGGTGA
The DNA here is from genome assembly GCF_963383645.1 of Muscardinus avellanarius. NCBI lineage: Eukaryota > Metazoa > Chordata > Mammalia > Rodentia > Gliridae > Muscardinus > Muscardinus avellanarius. Next base: position 14,633,484 of record NC_137802.1, on the reverse strand, counting down.
GGATGTTTAAGGGCCATTTTGGAACCTGATCACCATAGTCGATACATTCTGGAGTAATTTGTCGCAAAGCCATAGGTAACTCGTACAGGGGAGGATGCCCTTGAAGGGATTTTAGGGCCTAGGACAGCAGATATGACTTAACTCTGGGTATTTATTATTATTATTATTATTATTATTATTATTAATTATTTTGGTACTGGGGGTTGAACCTTAGGGGCATTTTACCTCTGAGCCATATCCCCAGCCCTATTTTTACTTATTATTTCCAAGCAGAGTCTTACTAAGTTGCAGAGGGCCTTACCAAGTAGCTGAGGCTGGCTGCAAACCTGCGATCCTCCTGTCTCAGCCTCCCAAGAACTGGGATTACAAGCGTGTGCCACCAGGCCCAGCTAACTCTGGGTCTTTAGATTACACAGGATTCTTTCCATTACAATAAGGTTTTTAAAAATTTCATTTCAAAGCTGGGCATGGTGGCACATGCTTGTAATCCCAGCATTGGGGAGGCGGAGACCTGAGGATTGTGGTTCACAGATAGCCTCAGCTATTTAGTGAGGCTCTTTGCAACTCAGCGAGACACTGTTTCAAAAATAAAAAGACTAGCCCTACTTGGTGGTCCATGCTTGTAATCCCTGCGCTTGGGAGGCAGAGACAGGAGGATCGCGCAGGTTCAAGGCCAACCGCGCTGGTTTAAGAGACCCTGTTTCCAAATAAAAATATAAAAAATTAGGTCTGGGAGTGTAGCCCTGAGGTAGAAGGGTTTCCAGGAACCCCAGTACCACCAAAATAAATAAATAAATAAATAAATAAGACTAAAAATATAGGGTTGAGGGTGTCGCTTGGAGGTAGAATGCCCCTGGGTTCCATCCCCAGTACCGCCAAAAAAAAAAAAAAAAAAAAATGCATTTCAAACCAAAGCATAGAAGAACATTTATGCCCCTCCTCCTCATTCATTAGCTTTTTCATTGCTGTGACCAAAATAACTGACAAGCAGGACTTAAGAGGAGGAAATGTTCGTTTGGGCTCTGGGTTTCAAAGGTTCAGTTCATGGTTGGCCGACTCCATGTCAGAAACATCCTGGCTTCTCCGCTTGGCTGAGCAAAAGCTGCTCAGGAACAGCTGGCCGGAAGCCAACACGTGAGCTTTTATGGGGCAGAGTCCATCCAAACCCTAACACCCCCTTCGTCTGCTTCCTGTCACTATAATAGACACAGTGGATGTGTGTGTGTGGGGGGGGTACTGGGGATGGAACTCGGGGGCATTCTACCTCCGACCTACATCCTTAGCCCTATTTTTTATTCTTTCATTTTGAAACAGGGTTTGTCTAAGTTGCAGAGGGCCTCAGTAAGTAGCTGAGGCTGTCTGCAAACCGTGATCCTCCTGTTTCAGCCTCCCAAGTATTGGGATTACAAGTTTATGCCACCACGCCTGGCCACAATGGACCTTCCTTCCTTCCTTCCTTCCTTCCTTCCTTCCTTCCTTCCTTCCTCCCTCCCTCCCTCCCTCCCTCTTTCTCTTTCCCTCCCTCTCTTTCTCTCCCTCCTCTTTCTTTCTTTCTTTCCTTCTTTCTTGTGCTAGGGATGGAATCCAGAGGCATTCTACCTCAGAGCTACAACCCAGCCCTGTTGCCAAGGCTGGCCGCGAACCTGAGATCCTCCTGTCTCAGTTTCCCAAGTACTGGAATTACAAGTGTGCGCCACCACACCTGGCTCACAGTGGATTTTTCTAGAATTAGTATCTATGAACTTCCACAAAGCCTTCGTGGTTTCTTTCTTTTCCTTTTTTTTTCTTGTACTGGGGATTGAATCCACGGGTGGCATTCTACCTCTGACCTACACCTCCAGTCCTATTTATTTATTTTTATTTTATTTTATTATGGTACTAGGGATGGAACCCAGGGGCATTCTACCCATTTTACAGGGTCTCACTGAGTTGCAAAGGGCCTCACTAAGCAGCTGAGGCCGTCCGGAAACCGCTGTCCTCCTGTCTCAGCCTCCCAAATGCTGGGATTACAAGCGTGCGCCACCATATCCGGCATTTTATTATTATTTTGAAACAGAGTCTCATTAAGTTCCTGAGGGTCTCACTAAATTGCTGAGGCTGGTCTTGAATCTGCGATTCTCCTGTGTGCCCCCATGCCCGGTGGATCTGGTACTCCTTCCCCAGAGACTGCTGAGAATTGTAAGGTACGGTACAGATCCTGATGACTCTCCCTCATGACTAAGGCATCCCAGGAAGCAGCTACAGGTCCTTATACCTGAGGCCGTCCATGTCCCCAAATGGCAATCCGCCTTACTGACATGGGCTGGAAACTGAGAATACGAGTTAGGATCAAGGTTCTAGATTCAGATTAGACCTCAGGACTCTGGGCAAGTCCCTCAACCTCTGGGAGCCCCATTTCTTTAATCTATAAGATGGAAATAGCGCATTAGCAAAAGCAAACAGGATGTGACGTGAAGGTAAGCAGGATGTCCCAAGTGGTGTCTCTAAGTTCAAGGTACCTTAGCCTGCCTGCTAGAGGCTCTGAGAAGTCCTGCAGCAGAGAGACCCAGCTCTCACCAGACTTACTTGGCAAGCAGCTTCGCAAAGCGTAGCCCCACATGGCATCCTGGTGTTCTGGGAAGAGCGATTTGGGAAGTACTGCTCTAAGGGTTTTGCTTTTATCTGTAGAGCGCTGGGTACCTTCAAAACTACCGCAGATGAGACCCAGCCGGAGTCGGCCTACGCAGCATCATCCTGAGTTGAGTCTTGGGGGTTAGGGCTCCAGATTTCATGGAGGGATGTTAAGCTCTCTAATGTGTTCGTGCAGGGATGTGTGGACAACTTGAGCTGTCTCTGAGGTCTTCAGTGCAGAAGATCTTTTCTCCAATAAAGTGAGATTATGATCCGGGAGGCATGGAGTGTGTAAGTACACCTAAGTGTGCCTGATGTGTCTAGTAGTAGATACCAGCTCATTCCACCTATTTTTTATTATTATTATTATTATTATTATTATTATTATTATTATTATTATTTGTAGTACTGGGGGTGGAACCCAGGGGCTTTTCTACCTCCGGGCTATACTCTCAGACCTATTTTATACTTTATTTGGAAACAGGGTCTCACTAAGTTGCTGAGAGCCTCACTAAATAGCTGAGGCTGGCTTTGAACCTGTGCGATCCTCCTGTCTCAGCCTCCCAAGCGCTGGGATTACAAGCGTGTGCCACCACACCCGGCTCTACTTCTTTATTTAAAATGATTTATTTATTTATTTATTTATTTTGGTACTAGAGGCTGAACCCAGAGTCTTTCTACCCCCAAGCTACACCTCCAGTCCTAGTTTATTTTTTATTTTGAAATGGGTCTCCCTAAGTTGCTGTGGCTCTCACTAAGTTGATAAGGATGGCCTTGAACCTGTGAGCCTTCTGTTTCAGCCTCCAAGCATTGAGAATACAAGCATGTGCCACCATGCCTAGCCTCCTCCTCCTCCTCCTCCTCCTCCTCCTCCTCCTCCTCCTCCTCCTTCTTCTTCTCCTTCTCCTCCTCCTCCTTCTCCTCCTTCTTCTCCTTCTCCTTCTTCTTCACTGGGGGTTGAACTCAGGAGTATTCTACCTCTGATCTACACCCCCTATTTTAGTTTTTAGCTTGAAACAGGGTCTCGCTAAATGGCAGAGTCTTAAGTTGCAGCGCCTGGTCTCTAACCTGTGATCTTTCTGTCTGAGCCTCCCAAGTCCTGGGATGACAGGCATGCGCCAACCGGCCTCCCTCACCCCCTTGTTTCATAGAAAGGAAACAGGTCCAGCTACAGAGCCAGGTGTCTTGACCGAGGACATGTGGACGTAAGGGGCAGAGTCCTGAACCCACAGCCAGCTGCCGTGCTTTGCACGGACGCTCCTCGGTTAGCTCTGAGCCTGGGAGGCACCACCCATGGGCGCAGGCGGTCCCTGGCTCTTGGCTCCTCTCGTCCCCTGGCCGTGTGGAGCAGGGGGTGGTGCGGGATGATGGCGAAGGTCAGAGGTTAATAGGCCTGAGTCCAGATGGCCAGCAGCTGGACTCAGGCACAAACCAAGGACTGCTGCCTCCTCTCCCTGGTGCCTGCGAGGATAAGAAGGTGGGAAAGGATCTTGCGACAGATGGGAGGAAGACCAGAAGGAATTTGGAATGGCAACAAGGGGCCCGGCTCTTAGAAAATGAAGGGGAAATGTTTTCTGCTCGGGGAGAATGTTATTTCTCAGAAAAAGAACAGGGCCAGAGATCCTACCGGGGATGGGTGGGCTCCGGCTCAACATTTCTTGGCTGTGACGGACCATACCGATGCTTGTTTCTAAGACAACCGGGAAACCAAACAGGGACAACAACATTCGTGGTGATAAGAGGGGGCTGTTGCAGCCGGGGCCAACCCAGACGAGTTGAGCTCAAAGATCAGGAGTTTTGAGGCCAATTCTAAATTTAGAGTCCAATTCTGGAGGAAGCCAAAACGAGCTCTCCTAGCATGAAGAAGATACAAACCCAGAGAGCGACTGCTAGAGAGGGGGTGGGGAGCCCCTCGCAGGCGGAGGAGCTAAAACTGACATCAGCCAGGCTCGCTGGCTTTCTTTTCCTTCCTTCCTTCCTTCCTTCTTTCCTTCCTTCCCTTCTCTTTCTTTCTTTCCCTCTTTCTCTCTTTCTTCCTTTCTTTCTTTCCTTCCTTCCTTCCTTCCTTCCTTCCCTTCTCTTTCTTTCTTTCCCTCTCTCTTTCTCTCTTTCTTTCTCTTTCTTTCTTTCCTTCTTTCCTTCTTTCTTTCTTACCTTTCAACTTAGTGCCTTTTCCAACTAAGAGCTCTGAAAAAAATGGAATGCCACACCCTGCTTTTCTTTTTCTGATGGCATTTATTATTTATTTCTTTATGTATTTATTTTGTAGTGCTGGGGGTGGAACCCAGGGGCATTTTACCTCTGAGCTACCCCCTCAGCCCTATGTTTTTATTTTTATTTTTATTTATTATTTTTTAAACTTTTTTGGTGGTACTGGGGATGGAACCCTTCTACCTCTGGACCTATTTTATATTTTTTATTTGGAAACAGGGTCTCTTAAGCCAGCAAGGCTGGCTTCAAACCTGCGCAATCCTCCTGTCTCTGTCTCCCAAGTGTGGGGATTACGGGCGTGCGACACCTCGCCCGACTTTATTCTTTATTTTGAAACAGGGTCTCACTAAGTTACAGAGGGCCTCACTAAGTAGCTGAGGCTGGCTGTGAACCTGTGACCCTCTAGTCTCAGCCTCCCAAGTACTGGGATTACAAGCACGCGCTCACCGCGCCCGGCTCTCTGTTACCTTTTAAAAATTGTCTTATTCAGCCGGGCGTGGTGGCGCACGCTTGTAATCCCCACGCTTGGGGGGCGGAGACAGGAGGATCGCGCTGGTCCAGAGCCAGCCTCGCTGGCTTAAGAGACCCTGTTTCCAAATAGAAAAATATGAAATAGGTCTGGGAGTATAGCCCAGAGATAGAAGGGCTTCCAGAAACCCCAGTACCACACACACACACACACACACACACACACACACACACACACACACACAAAATGTCTTATTCAGTCAAGCGTGGTGGCAGACGCTTGTAATCCCAGCGTTTGGGAGGCTGAGACCAGAGCAGTTCACGGCCAGCCTCAGCTACTTAGTGAGGCCGTCTGCCAATTAGTGAGACCCTGTTTCAAAATAAAGAATAAAAAATAGGACAGGGGGTGTAGCTTGGAGGTCAAATGCCCCTGGGTTTCATCCCAAGACCCGCAATAAATAAATAAATAAATAAATAGTCTTATTCAGAGATACTCTCAAACAGGGTGTGGTGGTTCAGACCTGTAATGCCAGGATTTGGGAGGCTGAGACAGCAGGATCATAGAGGACAGCCCCAGCAACTTAGTGAGATCCAGTTTTGTAAAAGGGGAGGGAGATAGAGGTGTGGATCGGAGATAGAATGCCCATGGGTTTAGTCCCCAGTTCCAAAAAAAGAAACCCGGGCTTGGTGGCGCACGCTTGTAATCCCAGCATTTGGGAGGCTGAGACAGGAAGATCACAGTTCATGGCCAGCCTCAGCTACTTAGTGAGTAGTGAGGCCCTCTGCAACTCAGTGAGACCTTGTTTCAAAAAAAAGAATAAAAAATAGGGCTGGAGCCGGGCGTGGTGGCGCACGCTTGTAATCCCCGCGCTTGGGAGGCAGAGACAGGAGGATCGCGCAGGTTCGAAGCCAGCCGCGCGCGCTGGCTTAGGAGACCCTGTTTCCAAATAAAAAAATGTAAAAGTAGGTCTGGGAGTGTAGCCCGGAGGTAGAAGGGCTTCCGGGAACCCCAGTACCACCAAAAAAAAAAAAAAAAAAAATAGGGCTGGAGGTGTAGCTTGGAGGTAGCATACCCCTGGGTTCCATCTCCAGTACCGCCAAAAAAAAAAAAAAAAAAAAAAAGAAGAAAATGATACCAACACCATGCTGAAGCCAACATTCCCCAGAGATAAGTCACTGCAGACCCCATGTTTTATGTTTCTCTACCACAAACACCCTCATCGTGCTTAAGCGAACCAGGTACCCATAGAGCTGGATTCCAACCTGGGTTCTGCGCCTCTCCCTCTATTTATTTATTTATTTATTTATTTATTTATTTTTGTGATACTGGGGATGGAACCCAGAGGCTTTCTACCTCTGGGCTATACTCCCAGACCTATTTTATATTTTATTTGGAAACAGGGTCTCACTAAGCTGCTGAGAGCCTAAGTAGCTGAGGCTGGCTTTGAACCTGCGCGATCCTCCTGTTTCAGCCTCCCAAGTGCTGGGATTACAAGCGTGCGCCACCACGCCCAGCTTTCCTCTCTCGGACACCGTTCCTCTCTCCATTTGCCTTTGATCTGCAAAGAGGTCTTGGTGGGTCATTTCCTCCTCTATAAAATACTAAGTGTGTCTCCTCTCTTGCGTTTATACTCAGACTCACCTACCTGTCCCCACGTTGCTATCTAGGTCAGGTCTTTTTGACTCCTGCAGGGCTCTCTCCATTTATTGGGCTGCTGTCCAGAACACACAGGGACGCACTGGTCTTTGTAAAGTGTCGTGCTAGCTGGGTATGGCGGTGCACACCTATAACCCCAGTATCTGAGAGGCTGAGACGGGAGGCTGGCAGGTCCCAGGACAGCTTCAACAAGGAGCAAGACTGTCCGCAACCTAGTGAGATCCTGTTTCAAAACAAAAAAGAAAAAAATAGAGAAAGGGCTGGGATGTAGTTCAGAGGTAGAATGCTCCTGGGTTCCATCCCTAGTACCACAAATAAAAAAGCATCATCGTCTTTGGGTCACTCTGCTCAAAACCTTTCCTCAGCTCCCGGCTGCCCATTGGAATCAAGTTCAGATCGTCTCAACTGTTGCTCAGGGTCCTCCACCATCTCTGGCCACGGCCCGTCTGTTTTGCCTTATTCTTGTCCACCTACTGTTCCAGGCAAACTGAATAATTACAATCCTGGGTTTCACTCATGTGCATACTTTTGACAGTGGGAATTAAACTGAGGGGGGGCATTTTACCTCCAAGCCACATACCTCATGGCCTCCTCCTCCCCCTCCCCTTCTTCCTCTACTCCCCCTTCTTCCTCCTCCTCCCCTCCCCCTCCCTTCCTCCTCCTCCTTCCCCTCCCCCTCCTCCCCCTCCTTCCCCTCCCCCCTCCTCCTTCCCCTCCCCCTCCTCCTCCCCTCCTCCTTCCCTCCCCCTCCCCTCCCCTTCTTCCTCCCCTCCTCTTCTTCCTCCCCTCCTCTCCCCCTCTCCTCTTCCTCTTCCTCCTCCTCCTCTCCCTCCCCTCCCTCCTCCTCTCCTCCTCCTTCCTCTCCCCCCTCCTCCTTCCCCTCCCCCTCCTCCTCCTCCTTCCCCTCCCCCTCCTCCTCCTCCTTCCCCTCCCCCCTCCTCCTCCTTCCCCTCCCCCCTCTTCCTCCCCTCCTCCTTCCCTCCCCCTCCCCTCCCCTCCCTCCTCCTCTCCTCCTCCTTCCCTCCCCCTCTCCTCTTCCTCCTCCTTCTCCTCCCCTCGCCCTCCCCTCCCTCCTCCTCTCCTCCCCCTCCCCTCCCTCCTCCTCTCCTCCCCCTCCCCTCCCTCCTCCTCTCCTCCTCCTTCCCTCCCCCTCCCCCTCTCCTCTTCCTCTTCCTCCTCCTCCTCTCCCTCCCCTCCCTCCTCCTCCTCCTCCTCCTCCTCCTCTTCCTCCTCCTCCTTCTTCTTCTTCTTCTTCTTCTTCTTCTTCTTCTTCTTCTTCTTCTTCTTCTTCTTCTTCTTCTTCTTCTTCTTCTTCTTGGTGGTACTGGGATTACTGGAAACCCTTCTACCTCCGGGCTATACTCCCAGACCTATTTTATATTTTATATTTATATTTATATTTTATATTTTATTTGGAAACAGGGTCTCTTAAGCCAGCACGGCTGGCTTCAAACCTGCGTGATCCTCCTGTCTCCGCCTCCCAAGCACAGGGATTACAAGTGTGTGCCACTACACCTGGCTTTGTTGCTGTTATTATTATTATTTTGCAGTACTGGGGATGGAACCCAGGGGCATTTTACCTCTGAGCTACACCCCCAGCCCTATTTTCAATTTTTTTTTTTTTTGCTGATCTTGGGATGGAACTCAGGGGCATTCGACCTCTGAGCTACACCCCTGCCCTATTTTTTATTCTTTATTTTGAAACAGGATCTCACTAAGTTGCGAAGGACTTAAGTAGCTGAGACTGTCTACCAACCATGATTCTCCTGTCTCAGCCTACCAAATACTGGGATCATAAGCATACTATTATTATTATTATTATTATTATTATTATTATTATTAATACTGGGGATTGAGCTCTGGGGCATTCTATCTCCCAGCTATACCCTCAGCCCTATTTTATTTTTATTTTGAAACAGGGTCTTCTTAGGAGGCTGGCGAACCTGCGATCCTCCTGCCTCAGCCTCCCAAGTCCTGGGATTACAGGCGTGTGCACCACTTTGCTGGCCTCAAACCTGGGACCCTTCCATCTCAGCCTCCCAAGAACTGGGATTTCAGGCGCGCGTGGGTATGTCTTCGCTAGGAGACAGGGATGTTTACTGAGTGAGAGTGTGAGTGAATAAATTTAAAAAAAAATCTCCTAGACCTTCCTAGCTTGCTGTCCTTCAAAGGAGGAGATGAAGGCAGTGCTCAGCACCCTGAGCTCCCCGGGGCGTAGGCACCTGCTCCTCTTCTGTTTCTGTGGCTCCTCTGTGTGAACTTTATCCTTGAGGATGGAAGAAGCTCTGACACAGCTTCCTCTAGGGAGTCTCCCTGCTTCCTGTCCCCAAAGCCAATTGACCTCAAAGGCCACAGAAGTGCGGGTGCCATGTTACAAACTCAGGAAGGAGCCGATGACCCTTCACATCCGTTCTCCTGGCCGACGGAGGCCTGAAGTTTCACCACTAGGTGAAAAATAGCTGAGTCCTAACCCAGGGTTCAGTCGGACATCTCGCCCTTCCTTCTGGTATGGAGGGTTGAACGTAGGGGCGCTCTGCCATTGACCTTTATCCCCAGACTTTATTTTTAATATTTATTTATTTATTTAGCTATACCCCAGCCTGATGATGATGATGATGATGATGATGATGATGATGATGATGATTTTCAGTACTGGGGATGGAACCGAGGGGCATTCTACCTCCAAGCTACACTCCCAGCCCTATTTTTTATTCTTTATTTTGAAACAGGGTCTCATTGAGTTGCAAAGGACATCTCTAAGTAGTTGAGGCTGGCCTCGAACTGTAATCCTCCTGTCTCCGCCTCCCAATTGCTGGGATTACAAGCGGGCGCCACCACGCCCAGTTTTTATTCTTTATTTGGAAACAGGGTCTCACTAAGTTGCGGAGGGCTTCACTAAGTGTCTGAGGCTGGCCGTGAACCCACATCTTCCTGTCTGAGCCTCCCGAGTATGGGGATTACAAGCGTGCGTCACCACACCCGGCCCCAGCCTTTATTTTGTTTATTTTTTTTATTTTGAGAGAGGGTCTCACCAAGTTGCCAAGGCGGCCCTCAGTCTTGTGATCCTCCTGCCTCAGTTTCCCAAGAAGCTGAATTACATGCATGTACCACGGTGCTGGGTCAGATATTATTTTTCTATCTGTAAGAATTGTGTAGTTTGGTTGTTTTATTTATTTATTTATTTATTTATTTATTTATTTATTTATTTATTTTGCACACTCGGGATGGAACCCAGGGACATTCTACCTCTGAGCTATACTCTCAGCCCTATTTTATTTTATTTTTATTTTTTATTTTTTTGGTGGTACTGGGGTTCCTGGAAGCCCTTCTACCTCCGAGGTACACTCCCAGACCCAATATATATATATATATATATATATATATATATATATATATATATATTTTTTTTTTTTTTTTTTTTTTTTTTTTTTTTTTTGAAACAGGGTCTCTTAAGCCAGCGAGGCTGGCTCCGAACCAGCGCGATCCTCCTATCTCCGCCTCCCAAGTGCGGGGATTACAAGAGTGCGCCACCACGCCCGGCCTATTTTATTTTTATTTTGAAACAGGGTCTTGCTAGTTTGATGAGAGTCTCACTATTTGCTGAGGCTGTCCTCGAGCCTGTGATCCTCCTGTCTCAGCCTCCCAAATACTGGGATGACAGTGTGTGCCACCACTCCCTACTGTCTTGTGGAGTTTAATGAGACAAAAGAATAAGAAAGTATGGTTCTATTGGTTCGAAGCTCTTTGGTATTAGAAATGACCTTGATAATTTTATTTATTTGCTTATTTATTTACTTAAAATTATTTATTTACTTTATTTATCATTTACTTTATTTACTTAAATATTTATTTTAATAAGCAAACTGCATATTTATTTACTTTTTTTTGAGGTACTGAGGATGGAAACCAGAGGCATTCTACCTCTGAGATACACCCGGCCCTAATTTTTATTCTTATTTTGGAACAGGGCCTCACTAAGTAGCTGAGGCTGTCTGCAAACCACGATCCTCTGGTCTCAGCCTCCCAAATGCTGGGATAACAAGTGTGCGCATGCGCCACCACGCCTGGCTCTGTGTGTGTGTGTGTGTGTGTGTGTGTGTGTGTGTGTGTGTGTGTGTATTACAGGGAATGCAATTCACTCCAGCCCTCTTTAAAAAAATTTGTTTTGTTTTGTTTCGTTTTAAAACAAGAGCTCAGCCGGGCGTGGTGGCGCACGCTTGTAATCCCAGCATTCGGGAGGCTGAGACCTGGAGGATTGCGGTTCGCGGACAGCCTCAGCTACTTAGTGAGGGCCTTTAAAACTTAGCGAGACCCGGTTTCAAAATAAAGAATAAAAAATAGGGCAGGGGTGTAGCTCGGAGGTCGAATGCCCCTAGGTTCCATCCCCAGACCCGCAAAAATAAATAAATAAATAAATAAATAAAACAGGAGCTCACTAGGTTACCGAGAGCATTGCTAAATTTCTGAACCTGTCCTCAAACCTGTGATCTTCCTGTTTCAGCCTCCCAAGTACTGGGATTGCAGACATGGGTCATCATGCCAGGCTGACTTCACTACTCTTAAAAGCAAGGCCATTCAAAACCAAATCCGGCAGTTTGGCTTCCTGGGTAGAATATAACATTCAACTTAGATCTGGGTGTCTTAGGACATGCGGCATCTTCTTTGAATTATGGGGTCATTGGGACCGCAGTGATAGAATGGTTGAGATGTCATCTGAGGAGAATCAAGAAAGCAACCCCAATTTCTTGGTGGGTAAGAATCTTTTAAAACCAATGGAGCCGGGCGTGGTGGCGCACGCTTGTCATCCTCGCGCTTGGGAGGCGGAGACAGGAGGATCGCGCAGGTTTGAAGCCAGCCGCGCTGGCTTAAGAGACCCTGTTTCCAAATAAAATTTAAAAAGTATAAAATAGGTCTGGGAGTGTAGCCCGGATGTAGAAGGGCTTCCAGGAACCTCAGTATCACCAATAAATAAATAAATAAATAAATAAATAAATAAATAAATAAATAAAACCAATGGAAAACCGTGTATGGTGGCGCATGCTTGTAATCCCAGCATTTGGGAGGCTGAGACAGGAGTACTGTGATTTGCGGACAGCCACAGCTACTTACTGAGGCCCTGTGCAACTCAGAGACTCTGTTTCAAAATAAAGAATTAAAAAATAGGGCTTAGGGTGTAGCTCGGAGGCAGAATACACATGGGTACCATCCCCCGTACTGCAAAGAGTAAAAAAATAAAAATAAAAAAACGGTGGAGATTTAACGTAAAGTATAAAAAGTATAAGGGAATCCAATTATGATATTAATGTTTTATAATATTTTTTGGTTTTGGCACTGGGGATTGAACCTAGGGGTATTCTACCTCTGAGAAACAACCCCTAATCCTATTTTATTTTTATGCGTGTGTGTGTGTGTGTGTGTGTGTGTGTGTGCGCGCGCGCGCATGCGTGTGTTACTGGGAAGGAAATCCAGGGACTTTCTATCTCTGGGTTATATTCCCAGACCTATTTTCTATTTTATTTGGAAACAGGGTCTCACTAAGTTGCCGAGAGCCTCACTAAGTAGCTGAGGCTGGCTTCGAACCTGCGCGATCCTCCTGTCTCAGCCTCCCAAGCGCGGGGATTACAGTGTGCGCCACCACGCCTGGCCTTATTTTTACTTTGAAACAGGATCTTGCTAGGTTGATGAGAGACACTACTTGCTAAGGCTGTTCTCAAACTTGTGATCCTCCAGTCTCAGCCTCCATGAACTGGAGTTACTGGAGTTACAGGTGAGCGCCATCACACACAGCTGATAGTAATGTGTGTGTACGTGTGTGCGTGCGTGCTTATGTGTTTTTGTGCACGCACGTGTGCGCGAGTGATACTGGGGGTGGAACCCAGGGGCTTTCTACCTCCGAGCTACACCCCCAGCTCTATTTTTATTATTTATTTTTGAAACAGGGTCTCACTAGGTTGCGGAGAGCCTCACTGAGTAGCTGAGACTGGCCACAAACCTGTGATCCTCCTGTCTCAGCCTCCCAAATGCTAGGATCACAAGTGTGCACCACCACGCCCGGCTTATTTTTTTATTTTTATTTTTATTTTTTGAAACAGGGTCTCGCTAAATTGCCGAGGCTGGCCTCAAAGCTGTGATCCTCCTCACCTTAGCCTCTAGTCTTTTAACATAAGCGGCCACCACTGCACCCAGTAAAGTCAGACTATTTAAGTACATAAAAGAAAGCTGAATACAATCAATTGATGTCTAAATGCAATTTAAAATGTTTAAAAGGAGTTTAGCTTTGTAGTTGGGATCAAGCGTTCAGAATCCTGTTAAAAGTGACAGTTACCATATGCTAGACAAAAAGAGGGAAGACAGGTGCAAGTCAAAGCCTGAGGAAGTACCAGGTTTTTTGACTTGTAATTTCACTCAATTAAATATTAATTCAAAAAGTCGGCCAGACCTCTGGCTCACCTTTTCTTTGTCTATAAGGTGAGATTTATGGTAACACCTGCCTTGTAAGATTGTTGAGAGGATTCAATGAGACCCTGTTTTTAAAGTGTTCGGCCCGAGCTGGGCTTGGTGGCGCACACCTGTGACCCTGGTACTTGGAAGGCTGAGACTGGAGGATCACAGGTTCGAGGCCAGCCTCAGCAACTTAGTGAGACCCTGTTTCAAAATGAAAAAATAAAATGAGCTGAGGGTGTAGCTCAGAGGTTGAGTTTTCCTGGGTTCCATCCCCAGCATCAAAACTAAGCAGAAACAAAGTGGTCAACCCTGTCGCACGGCCAAGTGCTGATAGAACATGCTGGCAATCATTAATATTACTAACTCCTCCTTAAAGAACTTGTATTTTTAACGTTTTAATGTATATAAAGAGCCCTGAGTGGTGGCACATGCTTGTAATCCCAGTACTTGGGAGTCTGAAATAGGAGGATCACACAGGTTCGAAGCCAGCCTCAGCTGCTTAGTGAGGCTCTCAGCAACTTAGTGAGACTCTGTTTCCAAATTAAAAAAAAAAAAAAATAGGTCTGGGAGTGTAGCCTGGAGGTAGAAAGCTCCTGTGTTCCATACTCAGTACCACCACCAAAAAAAAAAAAAAAAAAAAAAAAAAAAAGCCAGTGTGGGAGGCTGAGACGGGAGGATCGCGGTTCCCAGACAGCCTCAGCTATTTAGTGAGGCCCTTTGCAACTCAGTGAGACCCTGTTTCAAAATAAAAAAATAAAAAAATAGGGCTGGGGGTGTGGCTCAGAGGTAGAATGCCCCTAGGTTTCATCCCTAGTGCCGCAAAATAAACAAATTAATATTATTTGTTTATTTATTATCATTTATTTATTAAATAAATACACACACACGAAGAAAGTGATACTTAAATAATATAAACAACTGAGAGTAAGATTTAGGAAGCAGAAAGGTAAGATAACATAGAATGCTAAGCAGGCAGAAACTTAATAGCTAAGCTAAAAGGTGTGTGCGTGCGTGTGCGTGTGCGTGTGTGTGTGTGTGCGTGTGTGTGTGTTGTGTGCTTCTGGGGGTGGAATCCAGGGGCATTCTACCTCCGAGCTGCATCCCCAGTTTTATTTATTTATTTTTTGTAATTTTGAAAGAAGGTCTCACTAGGTTGCTGAGGCTGGCTGTGAACGTGCGATCCTCCTGTCTCAGCCTCCTAAGTACTGAGACGACAGGCGAGTGTTCCACCGTGCCTGGCTCGGCTGAAAGCTTTCCAGCCGATTCTGAGCAGTCTGTAGTTCCTATGGTGTCTCTGGACGTGCCTGTCAGGAGCCAGGGAGGAGTTTGGGCCCCACTGCTTCAGCTTAACCACAGAACGGGTCCTCTGAACAAGCCCAAGTTGGCCTGGCCCATGAGAGCAGCCTGAGGTTGTCAGAAAAATTTGCAATAGACTTCAAAATATGCAAACTATTTCTGGATTTCCTTCCAAGGGTGTTATCTCTAAAGGATTCTTCTGGGGGTTATCTGTCTCTCTGGAGATTTGTGCCTTTCTGGGTTTTTTTGTTTTGCTTTATTACTGGGGATGGAACCCAGGGGCATTCTACCTCCGAGCTACACCCTCAGCCCTATTTCTTATTCTTTATTTGGAAACAGGGTCTCACTAAATTGCAGAGGGCCTCACTAAGTAGCTGAGGCTGGCCGCGAAGCTGCGATCCTTCTGTCTCAGCCTCCCAAGTGCTAGGATTACAGGCGCGCGCCACCACGTCCGGCTTCCTTTCTGTCTTTTTAAGAAAAAAAAAAAAAAAAGAAAGAAAAGAAAAACAAACACTATTGGCCACTCTTTCGAGGCAAGAAGTTAACTTCTGGAGAGGGTACAAATGACTTCTGTTCATAGAAATTCAGATGAGCTCTGAGCAAGGAAAATGCAATAGATTTCTGCCCTGAGGAAGAGATGGAAGAGATAGCCGTGCGTCTATTAGCAAATCGGATCAAGAGTTCCTGACAGTCTACACAGGGGTCTGTGTCTTGGATTCTCCTTTGAACCATGTTTTACAGCATATCAGTTCCCTCTATAAATAACGAGTGTGTCTGTTTTATATTATATGACGGTCATAATTTTACCTAAAAAAAATATACATTACCCTTAAGAGGGGCTTCTGGCATCCATCCTGCTTCCTTCCTTTCTCGCCCCTTCCCCACCAATCCATTCTCCATGAAGGAGCTAGAGTCAGCTTTTCTCTTTCTCTCTTTCTTTTTTTTCCCTCTCTCCTTTCTTTCTTTCTTTCTTTCTTTCTTTCTTTCTTTCTTTCTTTCTTTCTTTCTTTCTTTCTTTCTTTCTTTCTTCTTTTTTTTTTTTGCAGTACTGGAGATGGAACCCAGGGATGTTTTACCTTCAAACTACATCCCAGCCCTATTTTCTATTCTTTATTTTGAAACAGGGTCTCACTGAGTTGCAAAGGCCTCACTAAGTAGCTGAGGCTGTCCGCGAATCGCGATCCTCTGTCTCAGCCTCCCGAATGCTGGGATCACAAGTGTGCGCCACCACGCCTGGCTTAGAGTCAGCTTTTCTTTCTTTCTTTCTTTCTTTCTTTCTTTCTTTCTTTCTTTCTTTCCTTCCTTCTTTCTTTCTTTCTTTCTTTCTTTCTTTCTTTCTTTGTTCTTTCTTTCTTTCTTTCTTTCTTTCTTTCTTTCTTTCCTTTTTCTTTCTTTTTTTTTTTTTTTTTTTTTTTTTTTTTGTAGTACTAGGGATGGAACCCAGGGGCCTTCTACCTCCAGGCTACACTCCCAAACCTATTTTTATATTTTTTATTTGGAAACGGGGTCTCTTAAGCCAGCTGGGGCTGGCTTCAAACCTGCGTGATCGTCCTGTCTCTGCCTCCCAAGTGCAGGGATTACAAGCCTGCGCCACCACGCCTGGCTTAGAGTCAGCTTTTCTAAAAGCAGAATGATTTTACTCCCTCCTGGCTTAAAAATGACATGCTTTTAATTATAGTTTGATTCTTGAATGTTCCCCAAAGGCCCCTGTGTTGGCAGCTTGGTTCACCATCCAAGGTACTTCTGGGGGTGGGGGGAACCTTCAGAAGGTGGGGCATAGCGGGAGAAAGTTAGGTTATTGGGACATATTCTTGAAGTGGATTTTGAGACCCCAGCTCCTTCTCCTCCTCCTCCTCCTCCTCCTCCTCCTCCTCCTCCTCCTCCTCCTCCTCCTTCTTCTTCTTCTTCTTCTTCTTCTCTCTCTCTCTCTCTCTCTCTCTCTCTCTGTCTCTTTGGTGGTATTGGGTATTTAACCCAGGGGTATTCTACCTCTGAGCTACACCCCCAGCTCTATTTTATTTTTAGTTTGAAATGGGGTCTTACTGAGTTGCTAAGGGCCTTACTAGGTTGCTGGCTGGCCTTGAACCTGTGATTCTCCTGTCTAGGCCTGCCACATACTGTCTTCTCTCTTTTTCTTTTTTTTTTTCTTTCTTTCTTTTTTTCTTTTTTGCAGTATTGGGGATGGAACCTGGGGGCATTCTATCTCTGAGCTACCCCCTCAGCTCTATTTTTTATTTTTTATTTTTAACAGGGTCTCACTGAGTTGCACAGGGCCTCACTAAGTAGCTGAGGCTGTCCACGAATCAGGATCCTCCTGTCTCAGCCTCCCGAATGCTGGGATTACAAGCGTGCGGCACCACGCCCGACTTCAGGACTATTTCTTTAATGTCTGTCTTTTCTTTTCCCTTTCTCCCTTCCTTTCCTTTCTCTTCCTACTGGGATTGAATCCAGAGGCATTCTTCCTTCAACCTTTGCCCCCAGCCCTTTTTATTTTTTATTTCAAAACAGGGTCTCATTAAATTGCTGACACTGGCCTCAAACCTGTGATCCTCCTACCTCAGCCTCCCCAGTGCTGGGATTACAGCGACATGTCTCTCTGATCAGAGCCAGCTGAGGGGTTAGGCCAGTGTCGGGGCCAGTGAGGCCAGAACCAGGGCCTTCCGTGAGGCAAGGCCGCTGCTTGAGCCAGCGAGTTCTGGATCAGTCCACCAGGTAGCCAGGCCACAACTGGGGCCGTCAAGAGTGGGATCGGTATTTGCAACGCGGCATGCACAGTGAAATATCGCAGAAAATTAAAACCAGATGCTTCCCCTAATCAGCAATAACTAGGAGGAAAGGGGCAACAGGAAGAGGTCGAGCTATAGAAAGGGCCCTATAGTGAAGCAATTAAGGTGACCAATCAGAGGGTATGAAATAGGGGAGGATGGAGCCTCTTTAAAAAGCAGGAGGTACATAAACATATGTATCAAAGTTAATCACCAAACAAGCATGGGATCGAGGGAGGGGGAGGGAATGGGATGGAGGCTGGATGAGGGCTAATCGGATGATGTGTGCTTGTATATCCTCTCAAGTCTTGTATTCCAATGTGATGTATGATTACAATGCACCAATAAAAATAAATTTTAAAAAAATATCAAAAAAAAAAGAGAGACTGCCATAAACTCCAAGAGACAGGTACCACATCAATGGCTCCTCACCTTGACCCTTTGGCTTGGCTTGGTGTTTGGCATCCAGCTGCTACTCAGAAGGACTGTTGTTTGACTGACAAGCAAAGGGCTCGTGGGGGCTGGGGAGCCCCTTCTCACCAGGGACAGTGATGGCTTCCTGCTCTCTCACTTAAGGTCTGGCCTCTTCCCCTCGAAGGCCGGACATCCTGTTAATCGATTACTGTACTGATGGATCAAGGCTGTACTTAGCTGTTGCTTCATTAAATCCCGGGCTCTGATCTGCAACTCTGAGATGACAAGTGAGGTCTGGTTTAGGGCTCCAAGTCCATGGCGTTTTGTTCTGCAGACTACAAGGCGAGCGCACCATCATGCACTCAGCTGGCTGTCATTCCTTCGGACGTTTTAAAATCCAGCTCTTAGCCGGGCGTGGTGGCGCACGCTTGCAATCCCAGCATTTGGGAGGCTGAGACAGGAGGATCGCGGTTCGCGACCAGCCTCAGCTACTTAGTGTGGCCCTCTGCAAGTCAGTGAGACCTTGCTTCAAAATAAAGAATAAAAAATAGGGTAGGGGTTGTAGCTCAGTGGTCGAATGCCCCTGGGTTCCATCCCCAGACCACCACCCCCCCAAAAAAATCCAGCTCTTAGCTGGACGTGGTGGTGAATGCTTGTAATCCCAGTATTTGGGAGTCTGAGACAGGAGGATTGCAGTTCTCGGACAGTGTCAGCTACCTTGTGAGGCCCTCCACAACTTAGTGAGACCTTGTTTCAAAATAAAGAATAAAAAAATAGGGCTGGGGGTATAGCTCGGATGTGGTGGCACACACTTGTAATCCCAGTACTTGGGAGGCTGAGACAGGAGGATCCTGGTTGGCCGCCAGCCTCAGCTACTTAGGCCCTCTGCAACTTAGTGAGACCCTGTTTCAAAATAAAGAATAAAAATAGGGCTGGGGATGTAGCTCGGATGTGGCGGCACACACTTGTAATCCCAGTACCTGGTTCACTGCCAGCCTCAGCTACTTAGTGAGACCTTGTTTCAAAATAAAGAATAAAAAATTGGGCTGAGGGTGCAACTCAGAGGTAGAATGCCCCGGGGTTCAATTCCCAGTAACAACAATAACAAAAATCTAGCTCTTTTCCTCATAAAAGTCTTAAAGTGTCTCCTTTTTCTCCCTGGCCCCCAACCCCCACCATGAGGGTGATGCCATGCTCTGGATACCTCCAAACCTGGCCCTCATCCTGACTTTGCCCCTCTGGATTCAATCTACACAGGGGACCCTTGAGTTTTAGAAGCTAAAGCAAAGGGGCCCCTCAGCCATCACACCACGGGAGTGGAGGGGAAGCCTCCACTTGGCCAATGTCGCCGCTCTCGGAGGGCTCTCTGCTGCCAGGAGAAGACAAGCTTCAGCCGGGCATTGAACACCCCTGTTATCCTAGTACTTGGGAGGCTGAGACAGGAGGATTGCCGTAGGCTTGAGGCCAGCCTCGGCGATGTAGTAAGACTCTCAGTCACCTAGCAAGACCCTGTTCAAAACAAAAAATAGCCGGGCGTGGTGGCGCACGCTTGTAATCCCAGCATTCGGGAGGCTGAGACAGGAGGATCTCAGTTCGCGGACAGCCTTAGCTACTCAGTGAGGGCCTCCGCAACTTAGTGAGACCCTGTTTCAAAATAAAGAATAAAAAATAGGGCAGGGGGAGTAGCTTGGAGGTTGAATGTCCCTGGGTTCCCTCCCCAGACCCGCAAATAAATAAATAAATAAATTAATTAATTAATTAATTAATTAAAAAGCGTGGTGGCGCACGCTTGTAATCCCAGCATTCGGGAGGCTGAGACATGAGGATCGTGGTTCCCAGACAGCCTCAGCTACTTACTGAGGCCCTCTGCAACTCAGTGAGACCCTGTTTCAAAATAAAGAATAAAAATAGGGCTGAGGGTGTAGCTTGGAGGTAGAATGCCCCTGGGTTCCATCCCTAGACCCGCAAAAAAAAAAAAAAAAAAAAAAAAAAAAGCCTGGGGGTGTAAATGCAGAGGTAAAATGCCCCTCTGGATTCAATCCTCAGTAAAACACACAAACACACACACACACACACACACACACACACACACACACACACGTCTAGCTGGCATTGTGGTACACACCTGTAATCCCAGTACTTGGGAGACTGAGATGGGAGGATTATAGGTTTGAGGCCAGCCTTAGCAACTTAGTGATACTCTCAGCCACACCCTGTTTCAAAATAAAATAATCAAAAGGGATGGAGGTGTAGCTTGGAGGTAGAGCCTCCGTGGGTTCAATAATCCCCAGTACCACAGAAAACAGGAAGACGCGCTGCTGGAGGCAGGGCCTCGTGTTGCTCCCCTGGGCCTCGGCGCCCAGTTGCTCATACAGGAAACTCCAGTAAATATTGCTGGGATGGAAATTACAGAAGGAGAGGCGCTCACAGAGGTGTCCGAGTGCTCAACCGTAAGAGAGCTTGAAACAAGCGGCCGGGAGTTTCAGAGCCCCTCCCGCTGACCCAAATCCTGGCCCATAATTTGGGGGATCCTGGCCAAGAGCCTAGGAAAAGGGGTTTAAGGGTGACAATCCTGAGAGAGAGAGAGAGAGAGAGAGAGAGAGAGAGAGAGAGAGAGAGAGAGAGAGGTCTGAGCCTAAGGGCTCATAGCCACCCCACAGAGGCAAGGGCTCTTCAGGTACCCAGAGAGATGAGATCGCCCTGGGAGGCGTGCAGGTCTTGACTCTAACCCCATGGACAGCAGCGGTTATGAAAGGTGAGATGTGGGGGTGTCTGTCCACCTGGCTGCTTAGGGGCTTGGCTCTTACACACCCTTCCTTTCTTTTCTTTCTTCTGTCCTTCCTTTCTCTTGAGAAAAAGCACACAGTTCTAATGGGAAACGGGGGTTCCCTGGAGCTGAGAGGGAGCCCCTAATGGGCTTCCTGTCTCCGCTCTCTCTTTATCTATAAAACACCCAGGTCCCCACCACTTCCTGCCTCTGCTGATGAGAACCATTCCGTTTCTGGAACCAATCAGATGTTTCAGCTCCCATGAGCTAATGTCTTTTCTTGCTGGGAAAACTCCAATTGGGCGCTTAACCTCATCTTGTTCTTGGAACGCCGTCTCCCGCATCCAGAGCTCTGGATCTCTTCACTGGGCAGCCTGGGGCTTCTCTGTGTGGGTGCAGGGCCCAGGAGAGTTATGCCGAGAGACCGAGAAGGGGCTGGGGTCCTGTGACCACTGCCCACCCGGCCCCCTAATTCTCCGTGGGAAGCCCTCTCACTGGGTCCCCGAGAATCCCTGGGCATCCTGGCGTTGCTCCCCCGCCCCTTTCTGTAGGCTGAGGAAGGAATTTGTGAATTTGAGGCTTCAAGAAATCTGCCTAGTCCCACAGAATTGCTTCTGCCCTGGGGCTGGGCTTCTTTTTCAATCTGGGAGAATTAAAAAAAAAAAAAAAAAAGCAACACGATCAGAATGTGTACAGCTGCTCGGGGGTGGGGGGACATGTGTGTGTGGCTGGAGGATACATGCCTGTGTTCGGGTGCACTGGTGTGTGAGCGCCAGAATGCCAGGTGTGCCCCTTCCCGATTCACACTTTGGTGAAGCAGGAAACACCAGGCTTCCAGCCCTTGGAGCCTGCAAAAGGAGCCGAGAGGAAGGGAGGTGTGTTCAGACCTAACAGGCTGGGCTTTTCAAGCACCACCTCGCAGAGACAACAGAAGGTTTGGGGGTGGCGTGCATGTTGGGGAGATGAAAGCACTGTCTGTGCCTCAGTCTCCTGTCCATTGGACCCAGACTGGGGCTAATGGTCAGGAAGCTCTTTTAGAGGCCCATCCTCCCCCCAGCAACCCTGTTTTTGGAGGGCCTCAACTCCTGGGGAAACCCAGGAGCGCTCTGCCTCCTAACTACACCCCCAGCCCTATTTTATTGTTTATCTGTTTATTGTTTATTGACACAAGCCTCACTAAATTGTGAGGCTGTCCTAGAAGCTATGACCCTCTGGACTCAGCCTCCCAAGTACTGGTATTACAGGCATGCACCGACCGCCATGCCCAACTTGAACTTTTGAAAGATTTTATTTAATTTTTTTGTGGCACTGGGGGTTGAAGCCAGGGCGTTCTACCTCTGAGCTATATCCCTAGCCCTGTTTTAGTTTTTATTTGGAAACAGGGTCTCACTAAGTTGCTGAGGTCTCAATAAATTGCTGAGGCTGGCCTCGAACTTGCAATTCTCCTGTCTCTGCCTCTCAAATGCTGGGATTACAAGCGTGTGCCACCACACCCGGCTATACCTATAATATCTATAGCTCTGCCTATATACAGATTGAATGACCCTAATTTGAAACTATGAAACCTAAAATACTCCCAAATCTGAAACTTGTTGAGCATTGACAGGAATCCACAAGTGGGAAATTCCACATCTGACCTCACGGGACGGGTTACACAAAACTATTTGAAATATTGCATAAAATTATATTCAGGCTATGTATACAAATTGTATATGAAACATAGATGGATTTCATGTTTAGACTTGGATCTGTTCCCCAAGACATCTCATTATTTATTCTGACAGCATTACAAAATCTGAAAAACTCTGAAATTAGACACAGTTCTCATTCCAAGCATTTTAAATACTAACTTAATTTTTTTTTTATATATAAACTGGTGGCACATGTCTGTAATCCCAGTATTTGGGAACCTGAGACAGGAGGATTGCAGGTTGGAGGTCAGCCTCAGCAACTTAGAGACCCTCAGAAACACTGTTTCAAAATGAAAAATAAGGGCTGGATGGATTTGTAGCTCAGAAATGGAATGCCCCTGCCTGGGTTCAACTCCTAGTACCACACACACACAGACACACACACACAGACACACACACACACAGACACACACACACAGACACACACACATACACACACATACACACACAGACACACAGACACACACACACACACACACACACACACACACACACACACGGTCCCGGTCCTCACCCTTCTGGTCCACTGCCCACCTGAACCCTCCCTCTCTCCATCCTTCTCTCCTTCCTTCCCTTCCATACTCGAGTTTGAATTCAGAGGCATTCTACCCCCAAGCTTTACCTTCAGCCCTATATTATTTATTTGTTTTGCAGTAATGGGGCTTGAACCCAGGGGCACTCTACCTCTGAGCTACACTCCCAGACCTATTTTATAATTTATTTGGAAACAAGGTCTCACTAAGTTGCTGAGAGCCTCACTAAGTACTTGAGGCTGGCTTTGAACCTGCGCGATCCTCCTGTCTCAGCCTCCCAAGCGTGGGGATTACAAGCGTGCGCCACCACACCCGGCTTATATTTTATATTTAGAAACAGGGTCTCTAACTTGCTGAGGGACCTTGCTAAGTTGCTGAGGCTTGCCCTAACTTTGTGACCCTCCTTCTCAGCCTCCCAAATCCTGTGATTACAGTTGTGTGCCACCACGCCGGGCTCCACCTGATCTCTTACTGCTGAATTCTGGGCAAAGCCAAGACCACCAGACCTACGATGAGTTTTCCAACTCCCTGTCACTCTAATAGGACGGCCTTGAGAGTGAGCCCTCAATTGACTACATGAATGAACTGAAAGGAAAAAAAAAAAACTGAAAGGAAAAAAAAAAAAAGCGCCAGGTGTGGTTAATCCCAGCATTCCGGAGGCTGAGACAAGACGATCATGGTTCACGGACAGCCTCGGCTACTTAGTGAGGCCCTCTGCAATTCAGTGAGACCCTGTTTCAAAATAAAGAATAAAAATAGGGCAGGGGGCGTAGCTTGGAGGTTGAATGCCTCTGGGTTCCATCCCCAGACCTGCAAAAAAAAAAAAAAAAAAAAAAAAGAGAGAGAGAGAATTTGAAAATAAATTTCTTTGAACTTTAATGCCTTCAGGGCTGGGGATGGACTCAGTCCCTATGGAAACGGCAAGGTGTATGCCAGCAGAAAGCTTCGGGGACCTCGGCTGGGCTGGGCTGGGCTGGGCTGGGCTGGACGGACTACAAGTTCACCAGGAACTCTCCTCTCGTGGCTTCTGTGTCGGAAGGCTCTGGATCATGCTGCCTTATACCCGGATTTGTGGCTGATCCTTCTTCTTCACCTCTGCCCAGATGTCAGACTGGTCCTGGATAAACTGCTGGATCTGACAAGTCAAGGAGACCGGTGTTCACCCTTCCTAGCCAGAGACGTCCTCATCCCAGGACGGAGCAGCTCCTAGGGAGGAGCTTGTTGTTTTCCCGAGACACACTTCCGGAGGCAGCAATGTTGCTTCATTGGGCAATTTTTTCTAGGTGAAACTTAGCAGGTTAAAAGCCTGCTGTAGGCGCCGGGTGTGGTGGCGCATGCTTGTCATCCCCGCGCTTGGGAGGCGGAGACAGGAGGATTGCGCTGGTTTGGAGCCAGCCTCGCTGGCTTAAGAGACCCTGTTTCCAAATAAAAAAATATAAAATAGGTCTGGGAGTGTAGCCCAGAGGTCGAAGGGCTTCCAGGAACCCTAGTACCACACACACACAAAAAAGCCTGCTTTATGTAGGAGTAGGGTGTGGTGGTGTCTGCTTGTAATCCCAGCATGTGGGAGGCTGAGACAGGAGGATGGAGGTTCATGGACATCCTCAATGAGGGCTTTTGCAACTCAGTGAGACCTTGTTTCAAAATAAGGAATAAAAAAATAGGGCTGGGGTATATATAGCTCGGAAGTAGAATGTCCCTGGGTTCTATCCCCAGTACCAAAAAAAAAAAAAAAAAAAAAAAAAAAAAAGCTGTATGTACGAATGGAGCTGGGATCTATTAGAGGCAGGCAGCCATGTATAATCCTAGTACTTGGGAGGCTGAGACAGGAGGATCACAGGTTAGAGGCCAGGCTTGAACTTAGTGAGATCCTGTGAAAGAACTCTGCACAAATAACTAAAGACAAAATCGGCAAACAGAGAAACAACGGCCAGCCCACTGCCCGATCAAAACAAAAATGGGGACGCAAAAATAGGAAGCCGCAGGACGGCAGTAAAAATTTTTTTACTGAATGATCCAAACCGCAGATTATCACCTGATGGCCTGACGCGGTCATGAAGGACTGAAAACTGCACCAGTCTGACCCAAAGGCAACTGTCTATGCTCGTTCTCAGAGAGATCCTCTGTGGACCGGCCTCTCCTTGTCCCCACGCCATAAACGCACCTGCTCTAGACTGTGGGGTCTTTCTGCTCTGCTAGGGAGAGTCCTCGCAGGCTGTTATTAACAACTTTCTCTTTTGTTAGCGCACGCTTGTAATCTCAGCATTCGGGAGGCTGAGACAGGAGGATCGCGGTTCGAGGACAGCCTCGGCTATTTAGTGAGGCCCTCGGCAACTCGGTGAGACCCGGTTTCAAAATAAAGAATAAAAATCAGGGCTGGGGGTGCGGCTCGGAGGTAGAATGCCCCTGGGTTCCATCCCCAGTACCACAAAAACCAAAAAGCTTTCTCTGCGCTATTGAGCCGCGTGCCGTGTCCCACCATTTGGTGCCGAAACCCGGATCAGCAGCTGGACCAAGGACATCACCTTTCGACCCCAGAGGTTCCTGGACTCAATAGCAGTTCGTATCCCAAGTCCTGCGGAGTTGGGGCCACCTCGGCTGGAATTGCGAGGGGCCGCTCTCCTGTGAGTTTTCAAAGCCACCCAGTTCTTGGTCCCCACTCCCGACGGCCCAATTCGTGTGTCTCACCCCTTACCCCCACCTCCCATCCCTGCATGTGGCTCGACCTTTGGCTGTATCTCTCTGCATCCATCACCTGTCATGAATTTGTCACCTGAGACTCCCGCTGTGATAAGTCTCCCCCCACCCTCCGCGGCCTGATTCTTTCCCTCTGGCCAGGGAAGAGCGTCTTTCATTGCCAAAATCTTAGGGAAAGGTGGCCCTGACGGGGAAGATGTTGGAGGGATGCCTCTCTGTCATCGTCTCTTGTTCTGGTGGTCATTTTGACCTTGGCCATTTTGACCTGTCCCTTGTGGGGGATGCCCCGCTGGTGGGTCGGGCTGTCCCTTGACTTCGCGCTGTGAGCGCTCAGACCTCCAAATTGCCCTGATTCTCCGCGTGCATGTCTCTTCTCTAACCTCCAAGCTCTGGCCTTCGAGGAGATATTCATAAAGGATTTTCTTCTATAATACTGCCTGGACCCCATATAGCCTTGAAAACGGCAGCCATTGGCCTGAATATAGCACTTCCAATTCCCAAAATCTTTAGGACTTAAGACCACTTCCTCCAGAGAAGTGACAAATCGGGGGGGGGGGGGGAGCCCTTATGCCCAAGCCTTCTCCCTAAAAGGAAAGGCCTCCCTTTGTGGGTCCGTCACACCCCATCAAGCCCTTCTCCTTCAGGACCCCTGCCCCCAGCTTCCTCTATCAGAGGAACACCTCTCCTTCTGACCCTGCTGAGGAATCCCCCTTACCACCCTCCTCCCTGCCTAATCCTCTGCCTAATTCCCCTCCCCCTCCATCTCAGCCAGACTCCAGTCCCCCACCTTCTGCCTTTTCCTCTCCCCCACACACGATCCGACACTGCCCAACCCACTCTCCCTCTCTGCAAAGTGGCGGGGACCCAGGACATTGTCCAGGTCTAAGTTTCCAACCTTACCCAGACTGAGCAGCGGCTGGGATCCTTTCCTGAAATGCCTTAGACACTCCTAACGAGTTTCTCTGGGTCACCCGGTCCTTTAATCTCACCTGGGGAGGCCTCTGTATTGTCCTAACTTCTACGGCAACAGCTGATGAGAACGATTTAAGTTGGTGTGTAACAGAGACACACACTGATGAGCCGTGCAGACAAAATTCCGACCTCCACCCAGTTGCCCAGCACTGGGCCCAACTGGGACTGCCAAAGAAGCGGCAGAGCCAGCCAGACAAGATCATAGGAATAGCTGTCCTCTAGCTGGCACTGGGAAAAATGTCCATAAGTCTGTTGATTACCCAGTTACCAGAAGAAAGCCCGGCCCTTGTCCTCTCTCACTTAACTGAAGTTTTGGTCCAATATACCAGCTTTACTCCGAGCTGGAAGAGGGTCACCATTCCCTACATCATCATTCCATTGCCCAATCAGCTATAGATATATAAAAAAAAGGTTAAAAAAAAATCTGGGTGTGGTGGCGCATGCTTGTGATCCTGATACTTAGGAGGCCGAGACAGGAGGATTGCAAGTTTGCGGCCAGCCTCAGTTACTTACTGAGGCCCTCCGCAACTTAGTCCCTGTTTCAAAATAAAGAATAAAAAATAGGGCCGGGGGTGTAGCTCAGAGGTAGAATACCCTGAGTCCAACCCCAGTGTCATACACACACAAAAATAAAGGTTAAAAAAAAGATTTGAGAAGGGCCCTTAACTCCCCGAGAGTAACTTCTCAATGCCACCTTCAAGATCTTTCACGGTAGAGAGGATGAACGGCACCCCAAAAGGAGAAACATCTCTGTCTAAAATGTCAAATGCTGGCTTCGGCTTTGAGTGCCCCATCTCCCACCAGGGACAGGGATCCAGAGGCCAAGCCGCCTCCCAACGTCCTGGTGCCTGATTCCCATGTGGGAGCAAGGGCCACTGGGCCAGGGCTTGCCCCAGTCTGTGCCCATCCTCCCAGGCCCGTCCACTGTGTGGTCAATGGGGACATTGGAAATGAGATTGCCCCCAAGTGGGGCACCCCCATGCCCATGTTCAAGTCTTTCTTGTCCGCCCTAGAAGGCCCCAACAGTGGCTTTGCCTTGACTCATGGCCGTGTCCATAGATTGACTTCATCCTGATCCGGTGTCCCCGTGACCAGCGAGTCCAAAGAGCCCACGATGACTGGGAGGGTGTCTGGTAAGCAAATCTCTTTTCTTCTGGACAGTGGGGTACCTTCTCTAGATTGACTGTATTTCAGGGCTTCTACTCTTCCACAATCCCCCTTGCCACCAAACTTAAATGATACCTCTCAGCCTCCTTCCTCACTAAACCCAATTCATTGATCACCCCCTTCCCGGATCTGCCTACATTTATCCCAAATCTCTGACCTTGCTGTTCCCGCCTCATTGGTTCACTGAATAACTGGTATCCACTCTAAATAACATCTTCCGCCTGGTCTCACCCAGGCCCACCGATCTAACATCTCTGCCTCTGGCTTTGTGGGGGGGCTGCAGAGAGGCTTGCGGTCGGTCACACGCCCACAGATTCATCACTGGTCCCTTCCAAACTAACATCCACTTAGCCTACCAGGCCCTTCTTTGCATATTAGGACCCCCCCCCCACGTCTCCAAGTGGCCCACCGATTGGAAACATCCCCCTGAAAGCTGCGATTTTACTATAACCACGGAGCCCGCTAAAGACCATTTCAATATGAAACACGAAGGCACCACCCTTAGGCTGTCTGGTGCCCCCAGTTTGATCTCTCTGACACCGACAACATCAGCTCCTTAAATTGACGGGGCTAAGGCACTCTCCCTTTCTCCACCCTCACGTATTCCCAAATTCCCATCGATTCCTCTGAGGCTTGTTGCCTACTTAAACTGCCGCTACCTGTAAGCACTTTCTCAACACTAATAAGACCTGCCGAGCTCCTGAGATTCCTGAACTCCCCCACAACACCGCTCTTCCCCTGCTTACCAACACCGACCTAAGCCAGCCTCTCCCAGTCTGATATGATTTTAAGGATATTTCACAACATCGGGGCTTGTAGATCCTCGGTTATCTCTGTCTCCCCACCAACTGAACTGGAACCCGCGTCTTTCTCTCTCTTACGCCATCCTCTGTGGCACCAGGCAAAGCTGTGCCTATTTCTTTGACCACCGACATTCCTGCTAGGTTCGAGGTTCCCTCAATCTCCCCTTTAATGACCTTGGGGCAGCGGTAGGAACCCTTTCTGAGATTCCCTTTCTGAGGTAAGAAAGCTATCCCAAGAGTGGGGGGAAAGTCTAAAAGAGATATCAGACCAATTAATCAATCCCCAGGATCAGGTGAATTTCCTACGATCAGAAGTCCTCCAAAATTGCCAAGAACTTGGTTTACTAACGGCAGCTCATGGGGGCATCTGTGCCCACAGCCGGGAGCAGTGCTGTTTCTTTGCCATTAAATCATGTGTGGTTACAGATGGCACTTCCTGCCTCGAAATACAGGCTGATGAACTCCTCAGAAGGTCAGAAAAAGGGCTACTGTCCACTGTCCGACAATGGCTCCTTCGGGTCCTGGTTCCCCTTGGCATGTCTGTCTTAGGGTTTATGTTCTTACCATGTACTATAAGTCTTTTTCGGAGATTTCTCCTCGCAATCTCCCAGGAACAAATCTCCAGAAACAAATGGCCGCTGCTTTCCTTGTCCAGACTAAAGAGCCCCTCCCCTCCCCTCCCTTATAATAACACCCTGCCAGCAGGAAGTAGCCAAATGAGACTATCACCCCCTTTCCATCAGTAACAAAAGAATCTAAAAATAAGGAACTCTGCAGAAATAACCAAAGATAAAACAACTAATGGGAAAACAGCCACCTGACCACAGCTTGATAAAAGACAGAAAAACTGGAATGCAAAGACAAGAAGCCACACAATGGCAGTAAAACATTTTTTACCTGCACGCTTATAATCCTAGCGCTTGGGAGGCTGAGACAGGAGGAGGATCGCACAGGTTCGAAGCCAGCCTCAGCTACTTAGTGAGGCTCTCAGCAGCTTAGTGAGACCCTGTTTCCAAATAAAATATAAAATAGGTCTGGGAGTGTAGTATGGAGGTAGAAAGCCTCTAGGTTCCACCCCCAGTACTACCAAAAAAAGAAAAAAAAAATTGGGTTGGGCTGGAGATGTAGCTTGGAGGCAGACACAGACTGCCCATGGGTTCAATCCCTAGTTCTAAAAAAAAAAAAAAAAAAAAAAGGAATTTTGCAGAATACAGAATACCACCTGATAACCCAATATGCTAATGAAGGGCTGAAAACTGCACCAATATGACCCAGTCAGCATCTGTCTATGCTAGTCCTCAATTAGGTTTTTTTTTATTACGGTACTGGGGGTAGAACTCAGGGGCATTCTACCTCTGAGCTACATCTCCAGCCCTATTTTTTATTCTTTATTTTGAAACAGGATCTCACTGAGTTGCAAAGCGCCTCACTAAGTAGTAGCTGAGGCTGTCTGGGAACCGGGAGCCTCCCGTCTCAGTCTCCCAAATGCTGGGATTACAAGCGTGTGCCACCATGCTTGGAAAGAGTGCTTTTTTTTGTGTATGTGATACTACGGGTGGAACCCAGGAGCTTTTCTACCTCTGGGGTATATTCCCAGACCTATTTTATACTTTATTTGGAAACAGAGTCTCACTAAGTTGCTGAGAGCCTCACTAAGTAGCTGAGGCTGGCTTCAAACCTGTGCCATCCTCCTGTCTCAGCCTCCCAAGCGCGGGGATTACAAGCGTGCGCCACCATGGCCAGCTTCCTCAATTAGGTTCTTTATGGACTGAACCTTCCTGCCCTCACTCCATAAAAGCACCTACCCTAGTCTGTATGGGGGCTTTTTCTACTCTACCAGAAGCTTTCGTTGGCCAGGTGTAGTATAGCACATTGCCTGTAATCTCAGTACTTGGGCGGCTGAGACAGGAGGATCCCGGGTCAGAAGACAGCCTCAGCAAGTAGGGAGACTCAGCAACCTATGGAAAGCGTGTTTCAAAATAAAGAGAACTGGGGGTGTAGCTCACATGTAGAATGCCTCTAGGTTCAATCTCCAGTATCAAAAAAAAAAAAAAAAAGAGGAAGGAAGGAAACTCTTTAATATGCCTTAAGATGTTGAATATTTAGCTGTGTGTGGTGACACATGCTTGTAATCCCAGCATTTGGGAGGCTGAGACAGGAGGATCATGGTTCGACCTCAGCTACTTAGTAAGGTCCTTTGCAACTCAGTGAGACCCTGTTTCAAAAATTATAAAAAAAAAAAATAGGGCTGGAGGTAGAAGGCCCCTGGGTTCCATCCCCAGTACCACACACACACACACACACACACACACACACACACACACAAAAAAAAGATGTTGAGTATTTTTTTTTTCTTTTGGTGGTACTGGGGATGGAACCCAGGGGCCTTCTACCTCCGGGCTACACTCCCAGACCTATTTTATATTTTATTTGGAAACAGGGTCTCCTAAGCCAGCGCACATGCGCGGCTGGTTTCGAACCTGCGCGATCCTCCTGTCTCCGACTCCCAAGCGCGGGGATGACAAGCGTGCCCACCACGCCGGCTAGGATGTCGAGTATTTGGCTGACACAAAGCCTTCTTCCTCGTTGTCAATGGATGAAGTCCTTTGTATCTCCTAAGTGTCGTCCCCACCACCTTTAAAGTAGGGCAGTTCCTCCCAGTCACCTGCTTGTATTTCAAATCTATTCACCGAATACTTTTTGAGCATCTCCCCGTGCCAGACACGGCTGTGGACATGGGTTAGGGATGGGGTTTGGGGGATACGGCCCGGAACAAAATAAGCAAAATCTCAGGCTACAGGAGCTTTCTGGTATTTCACAGAAGAGCCAAGGCCTCTTGCCAAAGGAACAATTTAGAGACGGTTTTCTGCATGTCAGAAGAAGTGCCGCTTATGCACCTGCTGGTGCAGTTTCCCCCAGAGCAGCAGGATGTGGCTTGATTTTACGTGGCACAGGGACATGGACAGCATTAAATAACTTTTAAAAAAATTTTTATTACTATTCTTTTCTAGCTCTGGGTATTGAAATCAGGGGACTTCTACCTCTGAGTTACAACCCCAGCCCTTTTTAAATTTTTTGTTCTGAAACAGAGTCTTGCTAGGTTGCTGAGGGCCTCACTACGTTGCGGAGGCTGGACTTGAACCTGTGATCCTCCTGTGTCGGCCTCCCAAGTACTGGGATGACAGGTACGTACCAATGTGCCTGGTTAATAACTTTGAATTATGCAATAAAAAATCTATTTCCTTTCAATTTTCTTTCCATTGCTTCTAAGAACATCTCAGCTTGGTTCTAATGTCCTTAACAATTCTCTAAACTTAACAGTTACCCTTTTTTTTTTTTTTTTTTTTTTTTTGGTGGTACTGGGCATTCTACCTTCTAGCTACACCTGCAGTCCGATTTTATTTCTTATTTGTAAACTACTTGCTGAGGCTGTCCTTGAACCTGTAATCCTCTAGCCTCAGCCTCTCAAGCATCAGAATTACAAGTACATGCCACCACATCTGACTCAGTGTTTTGTTTTGTTTTTTAATAAGGAGTGGGGCTTGAAGGAGAAATGCAAGCCAAAGTATATCACTAGATTTTATTATTATTATTATTATTATTATTATTATTATTATTTGTACTGGGGATTGAACCAGGGGCATCCAATCTCTGCGCCACCACACCCGGCTTCCTTTTTTAAATTTTGAAATAGATTCTCAATTAGTTGTTGAGAGTCTCACGAAGTTGCTGAGACTGGCCTCGAGCCTTCCATCCTCCTGTCTCAGCCTCCCAAGTACTGGGATTACAGGTGTGCACCACTGTACCCAGCTCTCACTAGAATTTCAAAGGACTGTTGTGTGCAACTAATTAATTCAGCTGCGGGTCCCTGCTCTTGCCATGTGCTCTGGGGTCAAACAGGATCTCACTGGGCTGGGGATGTAGCCCGGTGGTAGAGTGCAGGCCCTGAGTTCAATCCTCAGCAGAAAGAAAGAAAGAAAGAAAGAAAGAAAGAAAGAAAGAAAGAAAGAAAGAAAGAAAGAAAGAAAGGAAGAAAGAAAAGCCCGCTCTGATGGCACACGTTTCTAATCCCAATATTTGGGAGGCAGAGACAGGAGGACCACAGTTCGCATGCAGCCTCAGCTACTTAGTGAGGCCCTTTGCAACTCAGTGAGACTCTGTTTCAAAATAAAAACTAGGGCTAGGGGTGTAGCTTGGAGGTAGAATGCCCTGGGTTCCATCCCCAGTACTGGGAAAAAAAAAAAAAAAAAAAAAAAAAAAAAAAAAAAAGAAAGAAAGAAAAGAAAAAGAAAAAGAAAAAGAAAAAGAAAAAGAAAAAAAAAGGTGGGCCTTATTACTAACGCAGTGGTTCTCAAAAACGTGGCACCCGGTACAGCCTCCACACCTGCTGAATTTGCAACCCCTGGGTTTTCATCTCAGACCTACTGAGTCCGAGGCTGTGGGTGGGGGCCCGAGCCCCCCACCCCCATGGCTCCATCGCTGTTAATGAATGGTTAGGAGCCGCGGCTCCTCTGCTTCATTGGTCCTCCTAGCCTCTCTCTTGGACACCCCCCTCCCCGTAGCCCCCTCCCTACCATGTCCAGCTGCTTGTGAGTGTCCTCCAGGGACACGTAGGTGGCCTCCTTCAGCTGCCTGCTCACGATCTGGAAGAGGTTCAGCGTGGCCATCTTGATGGTGCCCAGCAAGAGGGTCTTCTTGGCCGCCGTGTTCTGGATGTGCGCCCAGCGGGACTCCTGGGGAGGGGCGCGGGCGATGGGGGGCTGAGCGCCCCGCGCGCCCCTGGAGCCCCCCACCCCGGGCCTGGAGCCCCGCCCCCGCCCTCACCCAGATGATGACGTCGCTGCGGGCCCGGTCGAAGCGCATCTGCAGGCGGGCCAGCTCGTTGTTGTGCTGCAGGATCTCGTCGTCCTTCTCCTCCATGTAGCGCGCCAGCCGCGCCTTGGCGCGCTCGATCTTCTCCTGGCCCTCCTGCGCCGACTGCATGAGGTCGCGGTGCATGCTCACCAGCGTCTTGTAGCGAGCGATCACCTCGTGGATCTCCTCGAACTGAGGCCGGGCTTCCAGTCACCGCACTGCGGGCCCCAGGGCAGGTGCAGCCCTCCCCACCTGCCAACCCCCCGCCGGACGCCTGGACGCCCCCGGGCACACGAGCTGTGGGGATGCTGGGGTCCCGCCCCCTTTGGCTTCTGGGTCAGAAAGGGCCATGACCTATGTGCTGGGGAGAAGCATAAGGGGTGCGGGTATCTCAATCTTAAGGGCCTGTTAGGATCACCTGGGAGCTTTGTCCCCCTCAATCCACATTTGGATCCCCCCCCCCCATAGACGGATTCTATCTCCAAACTACACCTCCAGACGGATTTTATTTCTTATCTGGAAACAGGGTCTCACTAGGTTGGTGAGAGCCTAAGTTGCTGAGCCTGGCTTTGAACCTGTGACCCTCCTGTCTCAGCCTCCCAAATACTGTGATTACAAGCTTGCACCACCACGCCCGGCTTAGCTTTGCTTTCTTAATAGGTCTGAATTGGTCCCCCCCCCCCACACACACCCTGCATCTGAATTGTGCAAAAGGTCCCCCAGTGATTCTAGGCACAACCATGGTTGAGAAACGCTGGTGGGGAGGCACTTTGAGAAGTCTCTGAGGACAATGATTATCCCCTTCAACAACCACTTACAAGCCAGGAGCTGCACCAAGTGCCAGGGACTTACCAAGAGATAAGAGAGCCGGCCCCTGAGCTTCTGGGGCACAGTCCGTTACCACCCAGTCACCCAGCGGTGGCTGCATAGGGTGATAAACCCTCCCTGGCCTGGGCTGGAGCTAGCTTCACAGAGCCAGGGGCAGTAACACCGGCATGGTGCTGCCTGGTATGGGCTCAAGGTTTGCTGCTGGACGAGCAAGCCAAGTAGGAGAGCGGCCTGCCCGGCTCCGCTTGCCTCCGGCAGGGTGGTCCAGAACCATGCCACCTTGGCTCTGACCTGCTGACCTCACCCCGCTGAACAACAACAAAACACACAAAACCCGTGACCTCCAGTTCTGCGATGCCGATGCCCCTGTGCCTCCCCAGGCACTGATCAAAGTGTGCCTTCCCAGCCCCCCAGGGGGCACTCCCTGAGCCCTTCCTCCATGTCATGACGTCTCCAGCGGCAGATTGGTGTCCTGGGATCTGCCCTGCTGGCCTTTCCTCAAATATGCCCTCTCTATGTGTCCGGCATTGGAGGAGATGGGAAAAGCCTGTAAAGATTTAATGGAAGAGAAGACAGCCAGGTGAAAGCAGGTTGGGAGTGGGGGTCAGAGGGAGCTAAGATGAGTGGGGAGGGGTGTGTAGCCGGTTCTGGATGCTCCAGAGAGTTTCATGGGAATGCCCTGGGTTACAGATGGAGAGAGAGAGGTGGGTCTAGAGAAGTTAAAAGCAAAGCTGGGCATGGT
Source organism: Muscardinus avellanarius (assembly GCF_963383645.1). Classification (NCBI taxonomy): domain Eukaryota; kingdom Metazoa; phylum Chordata; class Mammalia; order Rodentia; family Gliridae; genus Muscardinus; species Muscardinus avellanarius. The sequence continues at coordinate 14,598,565 of NC_137802.1, read as the reverse complement.
GGTGCATGTCTGTTAATTCCAGTTGCTTGGAAGGCTGAGGGAGGAGGATTGCCAGTTCAAGCCTAGCTCAGGCAACTTAGTGGGACCCTTTCTGAAAATTAGAAATTAAAGCCGGGCATGATGGCGCACGTTTGTAATCCCTGTGCTTGGGAGGTGGAGACAGGAGGATCACGCAGGTTCGAAGCCAGCCACGCTTGCATAAGAGACCCTGTTTCCGAATTTTAAAAAAGTATAAAAATAGGTCTGGGAGTGTAGCCCGGAGGTAGAAGGGTTTCCAGGAACCCCAGTACCACCAAAAAATAAAATAAAATAAAATAAAAATAAAAAGGTGGAAGGTGTAGCCCAGGGATAGAGTGTCCCTAGAGTTGGTCCTCAGTACAAAAAAACAGTAACAATGACCAAAGTGCCCGGTCAATTGTGGGGAGGAGTGTAAACTTTATCTATAGAAAAAAATTTTTTTTTTCTTCTGGATTGTACTGGGAACTGAATCCAGGGGTATTCTATCTCTGAACTATACCCCTAGCCCTTCTTATTTTTATTTTGAAACAGGACCTTGCTGGGTTGTTAAGGGTCTTGCTACATCGCTGAAGCAGTCCTTCTGTCTCAGCTTCTCAAGTACTGAGATTACAGGTGTGGGCCACCACATCCTCTTCACAGAAAGGGTTTTAAGAAGCAAAAAGTAACTTCATGTCTGCATTTTCTAAAGTTAGCTCCACACAGAGTGCAGAGCGTGCAGCAGTTAAAATCAACAGAATAAGCTGGGTTTAGTGGTGCGCGCCTGCAATCTCAGTCCTTGGGAGGCTGAGACAGGAGGATGGCAGGTTCAGGAACAGTGTCAGAAATTTAGCAAGGCCCTCTGCAACTCAGTGAGACCTTGCTTCAAAAATTAAAAAAAAAACCATATTCCATATAAGGATATATTTTTTCTGAAAAATAAATAAATAAATGTATGATAGTTTCACCTAAAAAAAAATATTCTCTGGTAAGAAAGAAAGCAAAAAGAAATATTGAAATATTATCTTTAAGTCATCAAAAGCTTGGTATCAGACAAATGAAACTGTTATGTGAGATTATCATTGTTAATTTTGGATAAATTGCTATAATACTAGATGTCAACCACTAAGCCAAGCATGGGAAAGAGGGATGGGGAGGGAACGGGGTGGGGATCGGGTAGGGGCTAACTGGGCAATGTGTGCATGTATGTCTACAAAAGTTTTTTTTTTATCCCATTATGATGTATGAATGCACCAATAAAAAAATTTTAATCATTAAAAAAAATCAAAAAATAATAAAAAGAGAACTGGAGGTGTAGCTCGGGGGTAGAATGCTCCTGGGTACAATCCTCAGTGAACACACACACACACACACACACACACACACACACACACACAGAGTAAAATGCAAGAAAACAAACAGAATATAATCAGAGTTATAGAGCTACTAGGAAAGAATCTAGAAACCTTATTCTGTTGTCAAAAGGACTCAGATGTCAACCAAAGAGGTTTTTGCTGCTGTCCAAAGCGGGAACAATGTAAGCATCAGTAAGAACAAATATAAAGACATTGCTGGGTCGGGTTCCTCCCTTCCCCCATGGGACCCCGCAGTGGGGGACAGGAGGCAGAACCCCAGAAGCCAGAAGCAGAGATATCACACGAATCCAGGTGCCTCGAGACTCCAGAGGTCACGAGACTTCAGATGTAGTGAGAGAATCGGCATTCACATAAAATATCCTGACTCCCTCTCTACCGCGTGACTCTGCCGACCGACCGGGACTACTGGCCAACTCTGTTGACCGCGTGGCTCGTCGGTTCCTTCCCCCATGGCCGGCAGACCCACCCGAAGGCACGGGTTTATTAGGCTGATTAAAGCCGCTTTTAATAACCTGGTGGTGTTTGCCTCCTTTGCCACTCCCCACTCAATTTCATCGTTACAGACATCAGTAACAACAAGTGTAAAGGACTGAAACAGGCTAACTATATTAAAGACCCATGAAATTCATGACGATACTAAAAACACTACAGGTAAGCCAGGCGTGGTGGCGCACGCTTGTAATCCCAGCATTCCCAGCATTCGGGAGGCTGAGATGGGAGGATCACAGTTCGCGGACAGCCTCAGCTACTTAGTAAGGCCCTCTGCAACTCAGTGAGACCTGGTTTCAAAATAAAGAATAAAAAATAGGGTAGAGGGTGTAGCTCAGAGGTAGAGTGCCCCTGGGTTCCATCTCCAGACCCGGAAAAAAAAAACCAAAAAACGCTACAGGTAATTTTTGGAGGATTTTTGGAAAATCTCTTCATTACTCTGAACATGGTAAAGAATCAAGCATTTAACAAGCTTTTTCTTTATGATCCAAGTAGTTAAGAAGTTGACTAAGGGAAGATTGTCTTTATGAAGCCCTTCTCCTTATTCTAGCTAAGAAATAAAGAAGAGATGCTAAAATATGCCTATATCTCTCAGTCGGAATCTGTCTGCTACCATGAAGAAAACTAGTACCCTGACCTTTATCAACAAAGAGTAATTTCACCTGTTTTTAAGCATATCAGTGAAAACATACATATCCTCGTGTGTGTGTGTGTGTGTGTGTGTGTGTGTGTGTGTGTGTGTTGCTGGGGATCGAACTCAGGGGCATTCTACCTCTGAGCTACACCCCAGCCCCATTTTTTGTTTTGAAACAGGCTGTCGCTAAGCTGTGGACGGCCTCACTAAGTAGCAGAGACTGTCCACAAACTTGCAATCCTCCTGTCTCAGCCTCCCAAGTACTGGGATTACAGGTGTGCACTGCCATGCCCAGCTATGTCTTGCTTTTTTTTTACTCAATCTATGACATTTAAGAAACATATGGCCGGGCGTGGTGGCGCACGCTTGTAATCCCCGCACTTGGGAGGCTGAGACAGGAGGATCGCGTAGGTTAGAAGCCAGCCATAGCTAGAGGCTCTCAGCAACTTAGTGAGACACTGTTTCCAAATATAAAATGGGTAAAGCCAGGCATGGTGGCGCACCCTTGTTAATTCCAGCATTTGGGAGGCTGAGACAGGAGGATCCGGATTTGCGGACAGCCTCAGCTACTTAGTGAGGCCCTTTGCAGCTCACTGAGACCCTGTTTCAAAATAAAGAATAAAAAAAATAGGGCTGGGATGTAGCTCAGAGGTAGAATGCCCCTGGGTTTCATTTCCAGTACTGCAAAACAAGAACAAGAACAACAACAACAACAACAACAACAACAACAGCAACAGCAACAGCAAAACAAATAAAATAGGTCTTGGCGTGTAGCCTGGAAGTAGAAAGCCCCCGGGTTCCATCCCCAGTACTGCAAAAAAAAAAAAAAAAGAGAAACATATACGTTTGTTGGACCATGGAAGAAACATACCAACCTTACGAAAGCATCATTGCAATAATTTTAACATTGATTAGATGGGTTTTTTATTTTAAAGAGCAACTATCATGTTTTTCCTGGGTAGGTGTGCCGATGGTATTGTGGTTATGTTAAAAGGAACTTTCAGAGACACATATAGAAATACTTATGGGCAAAACCATGACATTTGCTTCGAGTGGTGGAGGTGGGAAGGCGTGGGGGACATAACTATTATAATTGCTGGAGCCAGGGGATGAATAATGGGTGTTCAAGAGACTATTCTACTTTTGTATGTATTTGAAATTTTCTATGATAAAAAGATTCTTTAAAATACCATTGATCGGTACAGGGCGGTTGGAAGAAAGCATAATTTATTTTCTCTTTTTTCTTCCCAGTACAGGAGACTAAGCCCAGAGCCCTGAGCATGGCAGGCAAGTGCTCTACCACCAAGCTATACTCTCAGCCCTTTTTATTGTTTTTTTTCTTTCTCTGTCTGTCTGCTGTCTGTCTGTCTGTCTGTCTTTGTGTGTGTGGTACTGGGGATGAAAACCAGGGGCCAGGAGTCTTCTGCCTCCAGGCTGCACTCCCAGACCTATTTTTTATATATTTTTTGGAAACAGGATCTCACTAAGTTGCTGAGAGCCTCCATTAAGCTGCTAAGGCTTGTTTTGAACCTGCAAGATCCTCCTGTCTCAGCCTCCCAAGTACTGGGATTATAAGGGTGCGCCACCACGCCCAGCTTTATTATTGTTTTTGAGAAAGGATATCACTAAATTGCCAAGCCTGGCCTCTATCTTTGAGTTAAAACTTCAGCCCTGTTTTATTTTTTATTTTGAAACAGAGCCTCACTCATTTGCTGAGGCTGACTTTGAACCTGCAATCCTCTTGTCTCAGCCTCCCAAGTACTGGGATTACAAATTTGTTCCACCACGCCCGGCTTCTGACCTTATAATTTCTTTATGTGGTGAAGATCCTTTCTTATGGGGCTGAGGCTGAGGCTGGGTGTGGTAGCTCCGACTGTAATCCCAATACTTGGCAGGCTAAGACAGGAGGATCACAGATTCAAAGCCAGCCTTAGCAACTTAGTGAGACCCTGTTTCCAAATAAAAAATAAAATAGGAATGAGGGTGTAGCTCAGAGGTAGAAGGCCCCTGGGTTCAATCCCTAGTACCACACCGACACACACAGCAAAGAAAAGATAAATGTTTGAACTGATGGATATGTCAACTATCTTGACAGGAGCATTACAAATTATACACACACATACACGCATATTGAAATGTCAGGCTGTTTCCCATAAATATGTATAACTATTATGTGTCAACTAAAAATAGAAAATGTATATTAAAACGATTGGGGAAAAAAAAGCATGTAACAGAAGGATACGCATAATACTACTCATAGTTTATGGAAAGGTGATCTGTTACAAAAAAAAAAAAACAGGCAGGAAAATGAGAAATTAAAAAATCAGGATACCGGTTATGCCTGAGGAGAGGGGAGGAGGAGTGAGATTTGCGGGGGACAGATAAGGAGCTTCGGTTACCAGTAGTGTTTTCTTTAAGAGAAAAGAATCAGGGGCAAACAGGGGGGAAAGAATTAGATTTCACAGGCTGGGGGCTGAGGGCGTGGGTACCGTTATGTTTTCTCTATATGTTCTAGTATGCCGGTATGCTTCAGGTATTTCAAGTATCTTGCATTTTGAACAGGAGAGAGAGAGAGAGAGAGAGAGAGAGAGAGAGAGAGAGAGAGAGAGAGAGAGAGAGAGAGAGTTATCAAGCTGGCCTAAGAATGCTGAACCCGCTGGCCGGGAACTCTCAGGGTTGAACTGCAGGTGAGGAATAGGAGGAGGGGCAGGGACTGGATTCCAGAAATTCTTAGGAGGCTGGGCCTGCTGATGGCTGGCTGGCTGGGGACTGAGCTAAGGAGGAGACAATACCCAGCCCCAGCTCTGGCAGGGTGGGCGTCCCTGTCACTCACAGGCATGGGACACACCGGAGCAGGGCAACCGAGAAGGAGATGTATGAACTGTGGTCAGGGTGAGTTGGGTACAGGAGGCTAGGGCTTAGGAGAACGTGCTGACCCAGTTCTAAGCCACTTCCCAGCTCTGAACTGGAGATGTAATATAGAGAGTTTACCGGCTGCTTTAATGTGGTCTCTCCTTACTCCCCAAATCCCCTCCTCACAACCACAATCAGCCAGGGGGGCGGGGGTGGCATATCCCTGTGATCCCAGTATTTAGGAGGCTGAGACAGGAGGATCGCAGTTTGAGGCCAGTGTCTACAACTCACCAAGACCTTGTTTCAAAGATAAAATAGGGTTGAGGGTATAGCTGAGAGGTAGAACTCCCCTGGTTTCAATCCAGAGTACCACAAACAAACAAGAAATACATTAAAATAAAAAATTAAAAGGGCTGGGGGTGTAGCTCGGAAGTATAATGAACGTCCTTGGGTTCGATCCCCAATACAAAGAAAGAAAGAAACCCCAATCATTAAGCAAACAATTTATCTTCTTTGTGTGTGGGGGGGGTCTAAGGATGGAACCCAGGGGTATTCGACTTCCGAGCTACACCCCCTGCCCTATTTTTGTATTCTTTATTTCGAAACAGGGTCTCACTAAGTTGCAGAGGGCCTAAGTGGCTGAATCTGTCCGCGAACCGCGATCCTCCAGTCTCAGCCTCCCAAATGCTGGGATTAGAAGCGTGCGCCACCACGCCTGGCTGCAGACAATTTATCTTATAGTAGGTAACACCTTAGAATGGGAGGAAGAACACAGATTTGGGACTCGTGCATAAATAAATTAGGTTAGTGTTTTTATACAAAATATGCAGGCTTTTTTACTTTTTGTGACAGTGGGAATGGAACACAGGGGCCTCCTATCTCTGGGCTATACCCCCAGGCCTATTTTTATTTTTCATACTTTTTGTTTTGCACTATTGGGGATGGAACCCAGAGGCATTCTACCTCTGAGCTACACCCCACCCCAGCCCTATTTTTTTTTTTTTTATTATTCTTTCTTTAGAAACAGAGTCTCACTGAGTTGCAAAGGGCCTCACTAAGTAGCTGAGGCTGGCCACGAACCGTGATCCTCCTGTCTCAGCCTCCTAAATGCTGGGATTACAAGCGTGCGCCACCACATCCAGCTCTATTTTTATTTTTTTTATATGGAAACAGAGTCTCGCTAAGTTGTTGAGAGCCTCACTAAGTTGCTGAGGCTGGCTTCGAACCTGCGACCCTCCCTGCCCCAGCCTCCCAAGTACTGGGATTATAGTAGTGCACCACTACACCTGGCTTTGCAGGGTCTTTTAAAAGCTGTGCGCTCTGTCTCCCCAATCCCCTCGCAGGACATTGATCCACACTCCTCTCCGTACAGTTACTGGTTCCGGGAGGGAGGGAGGAAGGGGAGGGGACAGTCGCTGACTTGGTGGCATCCATGAGAAGCCCCAGGGATTGCTCAGGAGAATTTGAGACCAAGACTGTGTAAGGTCCGGGCGTGGTGGTGCACGCTTGTAATCCCCGCACTTGGGAGGCTGAGACAGGAGGATCGCGCAGGTTTGAAGCCAGCCTCAGCTACTTAGTGAGGCTCTCAGCAACTCAGTGAGATCCTGTTTCAAAATAAAGAATAAAAAATAGGGCTGGGGGTGCCACTTGGAGGTAGAATGCCCCTGGGTTCCATCCTCAGAAACACGCGAAATTAATAATAATAATAATAATAATAATAATAATAATAATAAAGAGGCACAGAGGGAAGAGGGCTGAGAAGTTCCCTGAACTCTGACCACAGGAACTGTAGGATAGCGGCTACCCAGAGCATTGCAGGGGACCCGCAGAGGCAGGTGTGAGTCCCTGAGGGAAGGGGGGTCCCTCGACCTCTCTGAGCCTCCATCTCTTCCTCTGCAAAAGGTGATGGGGCTGCCTCCCCTGGGGGCGGACTGAAGGAAGGGCACCTGAGGGGCATCAGGCCTGGAGCTCGGAGGTAGGTTGGAGGCTTTTCTACTTTTTGTCCCGTTCCTCACCAACTCAGATAAACAAAAGACACCTGGGAGGAGGGGGAGACAGAAATAGATGTTGCCGTGTGCCATGGGACAAGTTTAGCATTGGGGCTCTAAAACCGCATTCCCCAAACGCACGCGTGTGCGCGCGCACACACACACCCTTCAGACAAAGGAGCAGACACATGTGTAGACATAAACATGCAGCCCATGCAGAGATATCTGTAAGCCTATCATGCC